>NW_005871227.1:1680393-2095162 GCF_000147115.1 Myotis lucifugus | reverse complement strand
TCTCCCCTAAGCTGAGTGCTTTCCAAGGATATGTATGTGAATAACCCAAAATACTTCTTTCTCAGGCCCTCCCAGTCCATTGGGAATGAGGCATGTACACACAGACACTGAAATTAATGTAAAAATGGCACATTGGGACAGGACTGGCGGATGTGGGGGTCACGGGTGGTTTCTGAGCGGGGTCTTGGAAGACAGTATGACTACTCCAAGTGACAAGGACGTTCCCGGCCGAGGGCACACACACCAGCACTGTAAGGAAGAGCGCAGAGCCCACACTGGCCTGGGAGACATAAGGTTGGGATATAAATGCTGCCTGTCTCCACTCTCAGCAGGCCTTCCCACTGCCTCCTGCTGCTTTCATCTATTTTCCTGCATTGCAACCCCCCTGCTCTCCCCAACCTGCTACTCCATCCCATTCCCCCGCCTCCACCTCCTCACCTCATGTCCCAAACACATGGGCATGAGAAATCAGTAGGGGAGCATGTAGCATTTCGGGAAGGGGCGGGGTGTAGTGAGGGGGTGGCAGGCGGGGTGAAGGGCACAGCAAGGACAAGCATCGGGGGCTGCAAACCCCATGACTGCCCTCCTTCACCTTGAAACCTTTCTTGCTGTTCCATGGCCAACATCCCGTTTTGCCCGATGATTTTGACTGATAGCAGCCTGAGTGCTGATTCGCAGGAAATACACAAAGCAGACTGTCAAGTTCCAGAAGGAGAGAAGGAACACAAAAGAATCGCAGCTGATTTACGAAGGAAAGAGAAAATGTTGGGGGGAAAGGATCCCGAACAGACATCCAATCGAGATCTGAATTCACAGGCCCGTCGCACGCAATCACCACCAGGTGATGCTAATTAGCAAGCACCGTGCACAGGTGCTACCCTCCAAGAGCAAGAAATAAAAATAAATTAACATCCGGCTTCAACAGACCTGCCTGTACCTCACCCACTTGTCCCGACATCTGCCACTTTTAACTGCGCCTTGTTTAGTGTCTGCTG
Source organism: Myotis lucifugus (assembly GCF_000147115.1). Classification (NCBI taxonomy): domain Eukaryota; kingdom Metazoa; phylum Chordata; class Mammalia; order Chiroptera; family Vespertilionidae; genus Myotis; species Myotis lucifugus. The sequence goes on along the minus strand of NW_005871227.1, from coordinate 2,094,167 downwards.
TGCTATACGTGGAAACCACTGTGGTTATCTGGAAAACGTTCCTTCCTCCCTAAATATAAATCCCCAAAGAGTCATCACCCGTCCGTCCATTTGTACATCCACGTGTGCACTGATTGTCATTCAGTGACTATCTCATTAGCATCTACTCTGAGTCAGACACTGTGCGTGGCACTAGGAATATGATAGTAAAATACCAAAAAAAATTTTAAATCCTGGTTTTGCTTTGATGGGCTTATAGTCTTTGAGGAGAGAAGCACATCAATTGTAAGTTATATAATTAGGTGACTATAGTTTTTCTGTCCCCAGCGGATGAAATGTGTAGGGTGGTATAAAATCATGTAAACACAGAGACCAGACCATCTATTCCATAAGGGATTGAGTTGGTCGATAAGACAAAAAGAGGGTGGTAGCATGAATTTTGGACCAAAGAAATAAAAAAATTGCGCAGCATTGAAAACGAAGCAAAACCAAACCCTGGAAGGCTGGTGTGACCGGAACTCAGCAAACAGATCATGAGGCTTATTATATAAGACTGTTACATAGGTTTCAAAGCCTGTTAAAGAGCTCATCTTTGAAGTATTTTAAAGCAAGAGCCCAGTATCTGATTCTCAGGAGCCTGCTGACTGGAACAGAGCATCCTTGTCTTATGTGATAGATAATGAATTCAGAGTCATCTACCCAAATTTGAGGATCTAAACATTGGTACATTGGGGGAATTTTCTCTGTAAAATTTAACTTATTATTTAAAGATATGATTCCATATTTATCAGATCATTTAACAAGTAAAACTGCAAGCTGTAATATAGGCTGTTGTGATACTCAAGGGAGTCGAACTCACTAGAGAGGTAAGAGTAGGTTGAACTAGGAGAATACCTCTGACACTGAGAAGAAATGGGAGAAGAGAGCTCTGGTCCTTCCTCATGAACTGGTTGGGCTCCATCAGTGTTCACACACTGCCTCGCCTATTTTATTTGCTGGTAGTTCATGTGGAAGCTCCAGCCAGAAGTTAGCCGGCGGTGCGAAAACATCAGCAGCAAGCATGGCAGAATTCTCGATTATTTTCCCAAATGGAGGTGTCAGAGTTTGTTCTCTTTTTTGAACCAACCCATCACTTGCACCCCTAATGAGCTTTACCTGAAAATTGGACGTAAAACTCCCATGTTTCCCAAAGTGTGGTGCCAAAGTCGTGATTTAGATGGGAGAGCTTTTTGGCTCATAAGCATAGCACTCACTAACATTAAATCATGGTGAACGACTCCCATTCCAATTATATTTTACTCTTGATTAGAAAATCATGTCAATGGTGATAACATGTCTCAAACACCTAACGGTTTCTAAGCTCCCTTTAAAGGCACCTGTACTTTCATAGATGGTGTCAAGCTCAGAGCCTTCCCATGGGGATCAGTATTCCTTAAGAATGTCATCACATTGCTTTCCTTTTATAGTATGAATAGTTATGGTATCTTTCTATTTCTGGCAAATAATATTGGTTTTACATATATGGTAGTAACAGATGCACATTAAAGTATGTTTAATTAATAAAATAACTAAATTACTTTTAAGTTAAGATAAATCTTAAAATAATTTAGATATATCATATATGGTTAGTAGATATGAATATATCTGGAAGAGTTAAAGAGGTGATGGAGGTTGAAAGAATTTGTTTTGCCCGGCTGGTATGGCTCACTGGTTGAGTGCTGACCCAGGAACCAAGAGGTCACTGGTCTAATTCCCAGTCAGGCACATGCCTGGGATGTGGGCTCAATCCCCAGGAGGGGGCGTGCAGGAGGCAGCTGATAAATGTTTCTCTCTCATGGATGTTTCTATATCCCTCTCCCTTCCTTTCTCTAAGATCAATAAAAACATAGTTTAAAAATTGTTAATAGACAAAGATTATGACCTTTGGGATTTGAAAACTGGTTTTATCGTTTACAAATTGTGCAACCCTGGGCAAAGTCACTTAACCTGAGTCTCAGTTTCTGATTCACTATCAGAGGAATTACAGTGTTTCTGACTTCATGAGTTTAGTCTGAGGGGTAAATAAGTCTAACATGTAATCAAAACCTAGTAAAGGTCAATATAGTTGAAAATAAACAGATGACAAAATTACAGAGGGAACAAACCCTACGTGATGAAAGATGAAAAGCAGCAACGGATCCTTTGGCCGTATTCAAGGCACACAATACAAAAGGGAAAAATATTTGAGAGAGAAAAAAACAATGAAAAAACAGAGTCAGCACCAGATGCAACACAATTGAACTGAATAGTCCCTAGTGTTTCAAGAAAATCCTCGCTCACAATTACCCAAACAAATCCATTGGCTTTGAAATCCGGAGAGCTTTAAACCAAAGCACACAACTCTTTAGGGCCTCTTAAACTATTTTTATTGCTTTCTAAATTTTATACACCCAGCAACACCAAGTAACACATATCAGCAAGACTGCTACCCGAAAGTCAGATTGTTCCTACAATCTACCAACTCCACCATTCAGTTCAGTGCGGCCTCAATCATTCCAGAAATCATGGGGGTGGCCAGTGTCTACCACATACTGCATGAGCTAGGGAATGTGGACCAATGAAGATGGATACAGCTCATGTCCTCACCCACATTTACAGCTTCCAGCAGCATTTATTTGGTTAAGTGCTAAGCATCCTGTGATAAAAAAAAATCCTATTTAATATCCGAGACCATGTTATTCTTCCATTTGTTAATTGGCTGGATTAGCAAACACATTATGTATTTAGCAAACAGTAGGTGCATTCTCCGTGGCAGACAGATTGAGGGTCACTGGGTTGGATTCTAGAAAGAAGCTGACTGGTTCCTTGCAGAACTGCAAGAACAGTGCCATGGGAGCAAAGGTGAGGCCGAGATCGGTTCCCAGTTTTTCAGCAAACATCACTGTCAGATGACCAGCACATGTATGTCTGGATCCGGCTCTACTCTGAGGTGGAGAATTCTTTTTGACGGTGTCTGAGCTAAGCCTGGGGATTTCAGCGCTGGGTAAGGTTCACATGATGGCTTCAAAGAGAGCTGTTACCCACCCTTGAGGAACTTCCTTTCCCCCCCAAATGTCTATAATCACCCTTCGAGTCATGTATACAGGGTGGAGCGAAAGGAGGTTCAAAGTTGTGAGTACTCGAAAGTTCATTCTTGTATTATTATTGATTAACCCTTGCAAACAAGTGAGGCAAATGAAATCAAAGAAAAATGTGATCCGTTTCCTTCTTCCCAGGCATTGGTGCTTTGGCTATCATTCTAGGCTCCAGGAAGTAGGATGGCCTTCTGCTCTCCCTGGCTCTGGCTCTGGCTTTCCATCCCCATTGTGATTCCTGTGTGTTGTTACTGCTGCTGAAGTCTCTCCATTATTAATAGTTGTGATCCTGCCCGGCTGGTGTGGCTCAGTGGTTATACGGCATTGACCCATGAACCAGATATACTAGTATCTTCATCATCTTTAGAACAAACTGACCCAGATAATTGATTCATTCACTCCTTCTTCAACACCAATGTGATTTATCTTTCTAAAGCTCAACTCTTTTTTTTTTACCATTCCCTATCTAGAAAGCTGCAATACGACCTTTTTTGTTTAAGAAAATAGACAATTTCCAAGTGGCATTGAAAGCCATCTATAGTCCACCATCATTTTGCTTGTTAGCATTTTTCACATATAAAAAGGTCTTAATATATTTATTTACCTCCTTCTTTCTTTCTGTGGGCTACTCTTTAAAAATACATTTCTCTTTATTTCAGAGAGGGAGGGAGAGAGAGATAGAAACATCAATGACCAGAGAGAATCATTGATCAGACACCTCCTGCATGCCCCGCACTGGGAATAGAGCCCGCAGCCTGGACATGTGCCCTGACCTCCTGGTTCATACAGGTCAACACAACCACTGCACTACACCAGCTGGGCTTGTGGGCTACTTTTAGAAGATAATTTCCATGTAAATTATTTCATTACATTATTTTACATGAACGCAAAATGTTGAAGATGAAGATTAGAGGGAAAGTTGACAACCTGTAAACTTATATGAAATATCTCAATGTAATATTATAGTGATATAGAACAGTCAACATTTTTAAATGGATGTATTATGCAGTTTTAACACAGTTGAGATGATCAAATCAATGCAAAAATAATAGAATTCAGAATTGTCAGAAGGATGAGAGAAGGGATGCTGCATTTTAGAATTGGACCTGTGTCTTCCCGCGGATTCCTTTTCCTAACTTGCTTGTCCTCTCTGCCTAGACAGTCAAATACTCCCCTGTATTTATAGTACACTTGTAAAGCACTTAACACAGAACAGTATGCAAATTCACACTAAATAATGCATAATGCTTACAGGAATCTGTTTCCCAACTTGCTGCAGCCTTCATCACATACAAGGAAAATAAGGACAACTAGAAGTAAAAAACAGCTGCATGTTGTTGTTTCTTTAAAGCTAAGCTGGAATAATGTGCATCTTTAATGTTGTAGACGCACATGCCATAGCTAGAGGGTCTACTTATTTCATTTAACTCATTTAATTCACATCGATATGGAGGGCAAGTGGAAGTTTCAGGAGAATAATCAGTGTAGTGGGTTCTTGTTTCATCTATTGTTTCATGGAAATGTGTAGTGGATCAATGACGTATCTTAATGAAATGAGTTCATCAGTGTAAGTTCTTGATATGCACTTTGATAAGAGCTAATGAAGAGTTCGTTGGTGCCATGCAAACATGACCTCTCACCTTTGGGGAGTGGGACTAAGACCTTCCTCAGAAGTTAGAGGACAGTTGTTTATGGTTCTCTCCTTCACAGAAGGAATATGAATGGAGCACCTACCCTGTTCCAGGCACTGTGAATGGGGTGTGGGATGTACGGTGGGTAGAATGGAACACGTTCCTTGATGCCATGAAGCTTATGGTCTCGGTCAGGAGAGACATATCGATGTATAAAAACTTAAGCGCTATGCTATCAATGAGAGGAAGGTAGTTCTCTAAGAATAGATGCCACTACCTGTTTGACACAAGGAGTCCCAGAAAGCATCCTCAAGGAAGGGAAATTGGCTGAAATCTGAAAAATGAAAACTTACACAGAGAAGGGTGGTAGATGAGGATGGTGAGGTACATTGAGTAATGGCCCCAAATGTGGTTACATACAAATTCCTGGAACCTGCAAATAGGTTACTATACTTGGCAAAGAGGGTGAGGCAGGTGATGAGGCAGGCAAGCAGAGTGCTTAGGGGTGATGAGGCAGGCAGGCGCAGTTAGGGGCAGGCGAGCAGTTAGGGGCATCAGGCAGGTGAGCAGTTAGGAGTCAGCAGTCCCAGATTGTGAAAGGGATATCTGAGTCCATGAACCCATTCCCTTCCTATGGAAGGTGTTGACATACAAAAAGAGCCCAAACACTCTAGATTGGTGTATTAGCGTCCCCATCCCAAATTTGCCACTTTCTAGTTTAACTTAGAGTAACGCCCTCATTCCCTTGTAGATTAAAACACTAAGGATTCAAGTCGGGACAATTTACTTATGTCATAAGATTTATGGGAGGATTAAATGAAAAATAATATGTCAAATTAATAGCACAGGAATCTGGCAGAATTGCAAACTAAGTTAACAAATCCCTCCAGGAAAAAAAAAATTCACTGAGGAGTTGAATAAGTAGCAACGATAAAAAAGGTGAATGCATGTTTCAGTTCAACAACAGAAAGCAAACGATGGGGAGAAAGCTAAGCAAGATGGCCGAATAAGACTCCCCTAATTTGCATCCTCCCTCTACACCAAATTGGTACCATTCATGGAGAACAGTGCATTGTGGGAGCTTTGGGATCCAGGTGGGAGACTGGGAGGCTCAGTGGATTAGGAGACCTGGGAGGACCGTGTGGAGAAGGCAGCCTCACCTAGGCGGCTGCCTTGCTGAGTCCATTTCCGGCTGCAGACCCAGAAGCAGCTCTGTTCCCTGGTGACTGTGTCACAGCTCTGTTTCATTGGTTCTGCCACCAGCACCAGGTGGCAGGAGACCCTGGAGGAGTCACGCCCACTGGTGCATCAGGTAATAGGCACACAGAGCTCCCTTCCAGCTGTGCAATCGGAAGTGGCTGGTAAACCAGCTCTAGTCTCTCCCAGGAGCCCCTGGAGGCAAACCCACCAAAGTCAGACTGCGGATGGCGAAAGGGCCCCTTAACTGAGCCCCCGCCACTGCCAGTCCCAGCCGCACTCAGTGAAGAGCCCTGTGGCCCAGGGGCCCTGCAGGAGACACTTCATCTGTGCCCCCAGCGCTCCTGAAGGAGCCCTATACACAGTGGCAGCTTGTCACAGCCACACTCGGCCGGCCAGCCTGAGAGTCTAGGTCCCCAGCAGCAGACATCCTCATCCTTCCCTGTCTCAGCGGATGCTGAAATGGCCTGATGCTCGGCCCTGGTACCTCTAGCCGTGGCCAGCGAGCAGTCCCTTTCACCCAGGGCTCCTCCAGGAGACACACCCATCTCCAGAGCCAGGTCTGCACACCTCAGTCTTGGCTGTGGAACCAGAAACAGGTCCTTAGCAATACTGGATTATACCCCGGAAAGTTGTGAAGAGTGAGTCTTGCGTGTTCTATTAGTTAACACATCTAGCACACAGCACAATGACAAATTTTTTTTGTCATTGTGGTGGGCACATTTAACCAACATCGCCCCATTTTCTCGTTAGATTCAAGATTAGGATGACATAGGACAGGAGATGCAGCAGGGGCTGCAGCACAATCCCCCTGAGAGGCCGGGCCAAGCAGGCACCCATGCGCACTTTCCCTGCTCCTTCACCCACACAGGAGGTCTGTGGCTGTTGCACAGGGAAGTCAAGGTGGATCGCCTTGACACCAAAGAGCCACAGCCTTGGCATCCCACCAGTCTTTCCTATTCTGGTGTCACAAGAAAACAGGGTCTGGAGGCCAACTCACAGCTTCCCCATCAACAATGTTGTCCAACAGACCAGGGCCTTTGGAGTAAGCAAGACAAACGCATGATTCCACATTTATCTTTGTGTCTTCCAAGGAAACAATACTGTGAGAAGACAGAGCCACGGTCATTTTCCAATTTACACCTAAAGCAACTCAGATTGCATGTTTATACTTTCCTTTTCAAACTCGTCCACACGTGAGATGAAGTAATCTGGGGACCTGGAAGAATATTGCCATAACCTGCAAGACCAGACCAGAATAGAGAGCGTGACTTTGCTGCACCAGTTAATAGTTTTTTTAAGTTTGTTAGGAAAAGGAAAATAGAATTTTGTATCAGAATCCCAACATATTTGGGTTAGGGTTTATTACGTTTTTAATGATGAATATTTATTTGTCTAGGAAACTATTGCATCCTTAATTCTAAAACTATAGGCTGGCTTCAATAATCCTTGTCAACCTCTTTCTCATCTTATGCTTTTCTAAGTTCCAAGGTCGAAAACCCTGCAAAGCATCTATAATATGTCACAGAAATGGGTAAACATCACTGTACAATCAGTCTACATAAGGGCCTTGCTTCATATCTCTCATCCATACCCCTATTCCTAACACCCAGCTGAGTGCCAAGATCACAGCAGGTGTCTAACACTGGTTAAACAGACAGCCTTTGCGAATATCACTTTCTGCTCCTTGGATGTGGGTGGAGGAGAAACATCCAATGACTGTAATCCTAGAGAAAACAGCTACTGTAGCCTAAAACCTGGCCCCTGATAGACGTCTTAGTTTCCTAGCACTCCTGTAACAAAGTGTACAGACTTGGGTAGCACAACACAACAGAAATATATTACCTCGTAGCTCGGGAAGACAGAGGTGCAAACTCAGGATGCTGGCAAGGGTGGTGCCTTCTGCAGGGCTCAGAGGGAGAGTCTGTACGGGCTCTCGCCTAGCTTCTTGTGCCGACTGACACTCCTTAGCATTCCGCAGCTTATTGCTGCATAACTCCGCAGGGATGGCTGGGTCGTGTGGTAGTCCTATTTTTAATTTTTTGAGGAACCTCTACCCTGGCTGTAACAGTTTACAATCCTACCCACAGTGCACCAGGGTTCCCTTTTCTTCACACCCTCACCATCCCTGGGTCTGTTCTTCCATCAGGGGATACAAGATGATAATTCCATGATCTTAAATGTTAGAATTAAAGAATGTTGTTGCAGACTCGCTCTTTCTCTCTCGCCTCCCCTGTCCTAAATATCTATCTTCATCTTTATTTATTTTACTGTTTACTATGGGGAATATTTTCCCACGTAGCTCCGTGATCCTCATTTCTCAATCCACTCAGCTGTCGGCACAAATATTACGTTAGCAGGTTGGACTCCTTTCTCCTTCCTCATATGTTTATAGCAACTTGCCAGTCATTATTTTATATTTATTTTCAAAATATGAAACATCATGTGTCTGCTTATTTATATGTTATGTATTACTTATTCATTATTTGTCAGCCCCACAAGAATGCGAATATTTGAACATGCATACCTACAAGCAAATGTTACATGCAAATAAATATTAGGCCTTTTGTAGACCTTGCCTTGGGGGCAAATGAACACAAAGACTACACTGTGGCCAATATTGTTTTCTAAGCATTTCTATAAATTAAATATGAGCTTTATAGTTTGCAAAATAAAAATACTGAAACCTGTTTACAAATTAATTTGGATATTATGGAATTTTCAGAGTCATGACATATGATTTCTTTTTTTTATATAAATACTAGAGGCCCAGTGCATGGATTCATACACACTGAAAGGAAATTAATTAGAAGAAATATTTTAGAGGCTGGAGAGTGACTACAGGAGATTAGCTGGCCGGGGAGGGACCCTGGAGGGCTCCAGGGTATGTCCTGCTGTCTAGCTCAGTCCCAATGGCCGGACCCCAGGAGCAAGCTAACCTACAGGTCAAAGCGTCTGCCTCTGGTGGTCAGTGCACATCATAGTGACTGGTCGAATGATCCAAGGAAAGGTCGGACACTTAGCACATTAGGCTTTTATTATATAGGAATTTTTTTTATTGACATCAGAGAGTAAGGGAGAGGGAGAAAGAAATATCAATGATGAGAGAGAATCATTGATTGGTTGCCTTCTGCATGCCCCCCACTGGGGATCCAGCCTGCAATCTGGCCCTGACCCAGAATGGAACCCTGGCCTTCTGGTTCATAGATTGATGCTCAACCACTGAGCCACACAGGCCTGGCAATGACATACAATTTCACTTAGCCTAAATAATTTCATAGGATATAGGCTTTTAATGCATTTATTATGAATTATTAAAATTGTTATAATTTTAATAAGGGGGCTTTGCTTGCAAAATTTATTTAATCTTTCCTAGTAATTGTTTGTCACTGTTAATTAACTGATCAATCTCTCTCAATTACTGGACAAAGTCATGTGGAAACTTTTATACTTGGAACAAATATAGGAAGTCCAAAATATACAGTAGATTGGGCTGTGCAATAAGGGACGTCTGGATTATAAATGGTTACAAATATTTCTCTCCCCCGCTGAGACTGAAGTTTCCAGATAACTTAATGCAGGTGTATGAGCTTAAAAAATAATTTTAGTCTCTCTCCACCTGCGATGACCTGCCAGGCACATAAGCAGACAGTGGGTGGAAGTCTCCGCAAGGACCCAGAGCAAGAGGCAGCAGCTGGGTTGCAGCGTTTGGACTATCTGGGGAGGCGAGGGTGTGCGAGTCATCCGGCCTGGCCTACATGCCTAAGCATAGGAATATTTATAGCGGGGGATGCGCGTGGAAAGACGAGAAAGTGATCTGGGTTTTGACACCTGCCTGGTTGCTATTAGTGTCATTTCTATATGAAGAAGGCATTTTCCCAGGTGGAGGGAGAGGGGAGTGGAGGGATCGGACTCATTTACATTTACTCATCTTCTCTTGATTTGCCTTGTCTGCCGCGTTCACTTGACCTTGCACCAGTCATTAAACTCTAGAGGTAGGCAGAGCAGCAGCTATTTACCGAAATGAGAGACAGGCAAATTAGATCTCAGAGGAGTGTGTGAGAACCTATTTAAATATTTCTTAAAGGTTTTGGAAAATAAATGTAATGTACCTAACTAATGCGATGTGCTGTTTCCAGAAGGAATAGAAGGTCAATTGTATAGACTTTGAATTCAGACACACCCAGGTTTTTAATACTAGCCCTGCTGCTGGTCTCTTGCCATTGGCTCCTGCTCCTAAATCTCTCTGAATATTACATAATTATCACAACAACCCCAGGGGATTGGCACAAAGATTTTTCCCTGTGTTTTTTTTTTAATGACTACATTAAAATAATTGCATTTAGATGATTGATCATGTGATTTAAAAAATTTAGCAAATGCTCCTTAAACACAAACTGGGTTATATAGAGTTAGGTAGACAGGAGTGACAAAGATGAATAAAATTCAGTTTCTGACCTGGAGAAGCTAACAGTTTAGTGGGGAAAACTCCTATAGGTAGGTGACTTGCCAGCTGGCAACTGTATCAAGAGTTGGAACACAGGGTGACATCCTAACCTCACCTGCGACCTCATGGGATGATGAGAAAGCTACACCTTAAAAAATGTGTAGGATTTCACCCCATTGGACGCTATCTTGGGTACTAGCTTGTTTCTGGAAAAAATAAAAAAATTTAAATCTGAGGTTAAAAAAAAAAGCAGGAGAAAAATGGTCATAAAATAGAACTAAGGGATGGCGTTTTATGCGATTACTACACGGGGTGGTGCAGAATGCCAGAGAGAGGAGAGCTCTAAGGCACCCAGCACCCTGAACAAGAACCCAGGGGCCAGCTTTCTGTTCAGAGCTTCTCATCCCATTGATCTGAACAGCAGCGAGGCCGGTGCGCCACGCAGGGGGGCGGCGCTGGGCAGCAAGTGCGCAGGGCGGGCGCCGCACGCTTCGGGGAACTTAATCATATAACCTCCTTCATTACTCACGCAATCCCCGGCTGTCAATACTGCAGCCGCCGCCGCCCTGACTCCGGCTGTTTAAGATCCTGTCAATCTCCGGCCGCGATCTTGCCAGGCAAATGCACTCAGAGCTCTTTCCAGGCGGTGTTATCTCTGCTGATAACATTGCAGCCTTCGCGCGGGGGAGAAAACTCATTCCAGCGCTTTCGTTCTGGCATTCCCTTTGCAAAAGGCCAAGGTTCCGTTCCCCCTTGCGATGAGTAAGCGCTGGGGTGGAAATGCAGGCTTCTACTTGGGTCCAGAATCCAAAGAGCTGACTTTTATTCTTCCAAGGAAGATTTTGGCCTTAGGCATGGAATGATATCATTATAGTCGTGACATTAACCAAGCGGCGTTATTGACTATCTCCTTGTGCATTAGGCCTCGCTAGCCACACTCTGCGATCCTCGCAGCAACACCTGAATTCATTATCGTCCCTGTTTGTTAAGATGAAGAAAATATGTTCGGAGGAGTTCAGGGAATCGCCCAAGCAGTCACTCCTACTGAAAGAGAGGCGCGATTTAAAACCCGGAGTGCATGATGCCAGTAACTCTAAGACATTCCACTTAGAAAGGGATTCTTAGTAAATTCTCCAGATGATCATTATTGGCATGGAGGTAAGATTCCTGCTAGGTTACTGACCTTTAAAATTTGAGCTAAAATGACCTCTCTCCTGAAGAAGTGATAAATGAACTTTACAGAGCCCTGACCGGTTGCTCAACGGTTAGAGAGTCAGTCTGTGGACCCGGGTTCGATTCCGGTCAAGGGCAGGTACCTGGGTTGCAGGTTCAATCCCACCTCTTTGGGACTTCAACGGGAGGCAACCAATCAATGTGTCTCTCTCAGGTAGATGTTTCTCTCTTTTTCCTCTCTCTCTCCTCCTCCCCGCTCCCTTCCACTCTTTCTAAAAATCAATGGAAAAAATATCCTCACTCCCTGGGTGTGGATTAATAAAACAACAAAAACACACCACCTCACTTTAAAGAATCCATATACACAATGGAATATTACTGAGTCTTTCTTTCTTTCATGATTAGGTTAAGGTGCTCCTTTCCTATGTCTTCATAACAACATTCATTTATCCAGCCATTTATTCATTCAACAAATATTTCTAGGAACCCCATTATATGCCAGCCACTGTTCCACATACTACTGTATTAGCCAATGAGATATAGTCCCTTCTCTCACATAGACAAACAGATGCATAAACATGATCGTTTTTCTACCAAATGCTTTCAAAACAATAAAACAAAGTGATAACGAATAACCAAGGGAAGAGGCAAAGTTTGCTTCATGTGGGGTGGCCAGGGATCCGGCCTCTGAGGAACTAAGGTTTGCACTGGGATCTGAGTGTGAGGAACGAGCCCGCCATGCTAAGAACTGGGGAGCAGTGCTCCAGACAGAGGGGAGAGCAAGAGCTAAAGCTCTAGGGTGGCGATGCTTGGCAAGCTCATGAAACTGACACAAAGCCAGCATGGGCTCCTGCTGATGTGCCACACACTGAGATCCCTTCGTAATTAGGTAAGAGTCATAAGCTCTGCGTGTCTCTGTGCTATTTAGAGCTTCAGATCTTCAGTAGCCACAAAAATACTTATTGGTGGAAAATGGAATAAGTGTTTATTGTTTATATCCCCTTCCACGGTACAAGCTCCTCTGGGTCCGGGACCTTAGTTTTAATGCATCCTTTAAAAAATTTTTTTCGTTGTTGATTTCAGAAAGGAAGGGAGAGGTATAGAGAGATAGAAACGTCACTGAAGAGAGAGAATCATTGATGGGCTGCCTCCTGCATGCCCCACACTGGGGATCAAACCCACAACCCAGGCATGTGCCCTGACCGGGAATCAAACCGTGACCTCCTGGTTCCTAGACTCAACCACTGAGCCACACTGGCTGGGCTCTATTGCATCTTTGATGGCTATGACCAAACTTGACACAAAGAAAATACCCAGTAAATATTTTTTTAAAAAGTAAATGGCTAGAAAAATGAATGAATGATATGGACATAATTGAAACATGAAATCTTATTGGTGGTGATATTATATTTTTAACTGTAAACGAATCTCTAAAAAGTGTCACAGGTCCTTCACCAGGCCCCACTTTCCAACAGCGGGGAAATAAAATGAGAAAGAAACTAGACTGTGCTCATTACCCTTCGTCTCATTCTCACCTCATTGACCAAGGACAGGGTCTCCTACTCTGGGGAGTCCGTTGTTTGTGATTATTTGTACTTCCAGGTGGCACTGCCAGGAACCTCGGGGGCTATGCTATTTACTGGTTAATGGCTAATTCCAAGTTTCTTTTGTTGTCACTAAAATAAATACTACAGGCTGCGGACAAGATCAGGAATGAAGCGAATTACCAGCAAGGGGTGAGAGAAAACTTCTGTTGTGTGGTCTATACTAAATTCCCAGTGTTTGTGTGTGGATTTACTTGAAGAAAAAAATGGGACTAGGCGTTTGGTGCTCCTAATTCCCATGGCAAAATTGTTACTGTATAAGACATTTACAATTATAACCAGTTAATGGGGAGATACAATTACTGCTTTGAATCATTCACTTCTTTGTCTCCCTTTTCTGCATACGTTCTTCATTCTAGTCCTGTATTTAGTCTAAAGTAGTGATAGATGAAGATGCATATTTTTGCAAGAGGTGATTTTTATTTTTCTTCCATTTACAGAGGGGGATAATGAAACCCGGAGAGGAATTACCATAACCGGGATTACATAATGACTGGATGAAGTGATAGAATTCTTATTCACTATGTTACTGGAAATTCTCTATACAGAAATTCTTCCCCTTGGCCACTTATATGGTGACTGCTCTTGATTATTTCTAGGAAACATAGTCATAGGGCAGTCAGTTTGGCAATCAGGTATCAGATAAATCCTACTGATGATCCTGCTCTTCTAACCAGATTCTCCTGTGCCATTAACCATAAATTTGAGACCTCACATGATTCCCACCTTCATCCTAGAGCCTCCAGGGGACATGCTCTTCGTCAAATGCTAAGACCAGCTCCTATTCCTGTGTATACAATTCTTGAGACAATCTTCTTCAGAGTTAGAGGTCTGCTTTTTCACAGACTACCTGATCACATGCCAATATTAAAAGTTCCATTCACTTTCAGGGCAGCTCCCTGTGTGTCACCCCTATTCTTAATATCAAAACAGATGGATAGGACAGAGAAGACAACTGGAGAAAAATGTAATTGGGCTTCTATTGTATTCCAGCCATTGGACAAGACAATTTATTTGAAGGTATTGTGTGCATTAAAGAAAAATTATATATCCCCAGTTGTGACAGTTATATAAGACCTAAGTTTCAGAGACGCTAACTATCATGCGCAAGGTAAGACATCTTTAATGTATCAAAGTAACGGTACCAAGCCACCCTCTTAAAGCTGTTAAATGTATGTGGTCTTTGAACCTTTGACAATAGCTGACAGTTTTTTAAAGAAAACATACCAAATAAAGAAGATAGACAAGAACGGCCTTTAATGTGTTATATTTTCTAAATGCTTTGGCATCTTTGCAACAGTTGACATTCAGTGTTGAGTCATAAGTCACAAGCCTGAGATACTTTGATAGCATAATGTCTTACTTTTTAATAAACATTTGCCACTACTCATCTTTCATAATTTCCCATTCCCTTTGTTGGTTTAGTCTGAAAATATTCCTTTGACGGCTTGTTAATCTTCGTTAGGATGCCCCATTCATAACCTATGTTAATTTTCTTTATCATTCTTTGAATAAATAGGCTCTTTTTCCCATAAAAATTTAAAAAGTAAAATAATTTGCATATAAAGGAAATGCTATAACTGATGACAAGGTGAAGGCTTGACAGATAGCATGAGGAAGAAAATATGGGAGTTTAAAGGTTACTTATTGGTGGGATTCTACCTTTCATTTAGTTCCTATGTGGATTTCTCAAGCAGGCATGGAACATTTAGTACGTTCCAGATCATAAGGAACAGAATTATGAAGTGGATTAGACATAGCTCTTGGCCTCAGTGAGCTTACCATATAGTAGGAGCAAAATGAAAGAAGACAAACTCAATAAATATTATTATGGATGTAACAAAAGCTTTACCTTTTGCTTCCCATGTTGGCTTATGTTACTATATTCCTTTGGCCATCTACTGAATACTTTCTGTGTCTGGCTGGGTTTCTTCCCATCACCTACTGCTTGAACTACTCGGAAGCATCTGTTCCACCTCCAAATAGTTGTGTGTGTGTGTTTGTCTCTCATCTCCAACTCTTCTAAACGACCTCTGTCCTGATAGCTTTATGCTGAGCCAGAACCCAACATTGGCAGCGTCACACTTCTGCTAAGTTCTGACCTTAGATTGAGTTTGTGCTTCAGGACCTTATTCCTGAGATTCTGGGTACCCAGGGAACTTCTGAGTTTAAGCCAAAAGATACACAAGCCGTGAAATAGTTTAGTCTTCTGTCATTCGATTGTTGTGACTATTCTGAGCTTGGCTTCTTTTATACATGGAAATGGACTAAGTTTGGTGGTGGGGTTGAGGGCAGAGGAATAGGGAAAGAGGCCAAGGGACAGATGGATACTTTCAGAGTCCTGCAGCGGCCTGCTGCATCAGATAACACTCAGAGCAGGGGATGAAGACATGCAGTCATACTCCTTGAGGTGAAACGCTATTAGCAGGAAAAAAAGTGGTAGCAAGACTAAAAAGTGGCCACCTCAGAGCTGTCTGAAATCAGATACAAGGCCACAAGCATCTTGGGGCAACAGATCTGTCTATTATGCCTGTCCTCATGAAAACTTTTTTAAAAGTATATTTTAATTGACTTTAGAGAGGGAGGGAGAGGGAGGGGAGAGAGAGAGAGAGAGAGAGAGAGAGAGAGAGAGAGAGAGAGAGAGAAACATCAATGATGAGAGAGAATCATCAATCGGCTCCTGCACAACCCCCACTGGGGATTGAGCCCACAGCTCGGAAATGTGCCCTGACTGCGAATCGAGCCATGACCTCCTGGTGCATAGGTTGATGCTCAACCATTGAGCCACACCGGTCTGGCAAAACTTTTCAATGAGTGGATCCATGCTTTAAAATTCACATACCCAAAGACCTTTCCCCTCACATAAATGTAACTAAAGAGTAAATGTAAACATGCTCTTATCTCAATAAAAATAAGTAGTTTAAACCAATGAACTTCATAACTAGACATGCACTTGAGGGAAGATGCCATTTTATTTACTTTTGTATTTTAAATACTCATCTAGTGATTGATACCCGAAAGATATTTGATACAATTACCCGCATCCATAATAACATTTAAACTAGTATAAAATCCAGGAGGCAGGTATAGTTTGAAAGCTAGAATGTGAGAGCTGGAAGAAACTTCTGAGAGCCAAGTAGTAGGAATGTACGTATATTTTATCCAGCTTTTCAAGGTCCGTAAAGTAAGAATGGCTTTAGTACTTAAGAAAGTGTAATGAATAAACTCTGTTCTGGGTGAAAGAAGTAGTATTAGTTTGATGTGTTGGCTCTTCCTAATTCTTGTCTTACACCCCCCTCTTTAAAGTAAAATAATTATTTGTCTGAGTTCATACAATCATTAAGAGCATTGATTAGAATTTAGGGTGTTTATTTTTTTGGACTATTTTTCTTTAAAGCTAAATGGTGAGGTCAAAAGGTAAATTAAATGGAGAGAATCTGAGTGTGTATTTAGGAGATTTGTGATAGCATTGGACAGAATGAGTATCAAAGACCTGGTGTAAGGTTAGAACTCACTATTATCAGAAATGAAAGACAGACTTTTGCTGCAAGCAAGTCCAAAAAATAGAGTTGACATGAAATCAAGTGAGATGAACTGCACCCTTTAAAAAAAATTTAAGGCTATTGAACAAGAACTGCGTGTGTTTTAGGAGTGGAATCTTGGCTAAAACATGCTGGGGAAAGGGCCATCTGCTCTTCCATTGTCTGCATCTAGAAAAGGGACTTTAGTTAAAACTCAACTGAAACAGAACAGCATGTTGCTACAGAGCATGACAACACTGAGGAGGACAAAGAGAGAGGGCTGCTTCGCCAAGGCTGGCCTGAGGGCAGCGTCCTGAATCCAGGTGACCAAGCTCGGCCACCCAGAGTGTGGTCACAGCCAGACAACATGGACAATTTGGGGCAATCTGTTAACTGCTATGAATAGCTCTCTTTCCTGCGGTTTCACTGAGAAAGGATTCTAAGTATGTCCGAGACTTAGAATCTGTAACCAAACTCATCAAAGCCTATAGCGAGAGCAAAAAGGAAGTCTAGTTGAACTAAGAACTAAACTGGGCATAAAGAAAGAAAATAAGTGCTTTGGTGCGAATGAAGCTGAGCCATGCGTGGCATGACTTTTCTGAATATATCGATGCCTGTGCTGCTCTTATCATCTGGAGGGCTCATTTTATCCATGGAATATCACATTTAATATTCTCAGTCATGGCGATAAAGTCACCATAAGAAACTGGAAAAATCTATTACCCACACTTGCTATATTTCTTGAGGCTACAATTACATAGGGTTAAAGAGTCTGCTTTGCCCAGGAGCTAAATATAAAAGGAAATAGTAAATGCATTGTTGGGTTCTTCTTTTTATTACTATTGATTGGTTTTGAGAGAGAGAAAGAGAGAGAGATTGTTGTTCCACTTATTTACGAATTCATTGGTTGATTCTTGAATGTGTCCTGACCTGGGATTGAACCCATAACATTGGTGCATCAGGACAATGCTCTAACCCCCTGAGCTATCAGGCCATAGCCTGTTGGGTTCTTCTTAAGATTTATTTCTCTTTTGGAATCAGAGAAAATTCAATCACATATTAAAAATTAGGAGTATTTTATTTAGTTAAAATATCTACAATCTATGTCCACACTTTTTTGATTCTCAAAGTTGTTCAGATTTTAGTTTAAATCTAACTCTACTATGTACTAGCTATAGTAGAATTTAACAAAACAATTCAACTTGCGAAACTTCAGTTTCCTCATTTGCAAAATGAAGTGAACATTATTTATCACTAGAGGCCTGGTGCACGAAAATTCATGCACTCAGTGGGGTCCCTCAGCCTGGCCTGCACCCTCTCACAGTCCAGAGCCCTTGGGGGATGTCCACGGTGAGCGGGCTGAAGCCACAGTCTGGTCTCCACTGCTGCTGGTGGCCTCCCTCTGCGGGAGGCAACAAGGGGGCTGATCAGGGGATAGCGCCAGCCAGTGAGCAGCTGGTGCCACCCCCCAATCGCCCCTCCACCGCCACTGGTCACTGCCCCCCCATCACCATCCCCTCCCTCTGCCCACTGGCACCTGCCTTGGCTAGCCTGGCACCACCTGCTCGCCGGCTTTGCCCCCCACCGACCAGTTGTTCCACTGTTTGGTCGATTTGCATATTAGGCTTTTATTATATAGGATAATTTACTCAAGGATTTTGCATAGGATATAATGTATGAAAAATATTTTTTGCACTATAAATGAAGCAACTAAATAATTATTTATAGTTAAAGCTTAGATTTTCAATTTCTATGTCTATCTCTATCTCTTTTTTTTAAAATACTTGCTGGGTTTTTTTAAAATATATTTTACTGATTTTTTACAGAGAGAAAGGGAGAGGGATAGAGAGTTAGAAACATTGATAAGAGAGAAACATCGATCAGCTGCTTCCTGCACACTCCCTACTGGGTATGTGCCCTCAACCAAGGTACACGCCCTTGACTGGAATCAAACCTGCAACCCTTGAGTCTGCAGGCCGATGCTCTATCCACTGAGCAAACCAGTTAGGGCTCTCTATATCTTTTTAATGCACACCAGTTCTATAGCAGGCTGTATAAGCAATACACACAAACAGTTGCTTAATCCTCCAATGATCACCTGAGATACAACTTCATTAAAACCAAGAGGCTTACTTTTGGTTATTTGCCCAAGGTTAATCTGGAATTTCAACCCAGGTCTTCCAACATAAAGCCTACCACGTCTTTTCCAGGAATCCAGATTGACTTGTATGTATTGTGGTAACAGATCTCAAAGATTGAGAGTTGCTTGGCTAGGGCCATAGGAATTATGCAATGATCATGTTTGAGTATACATTGTCAATCTTGGAGTCCTATCAAAAACTTTTCTTACCCAGCTGATTGATACTTGGGAGCCGAGCCCTGGTTCTAAGACAGAACTACAAGGGAAGTGTTCACTGGAGAGTAGACCAGGGACAAAGATTCTTAGGAATCATCTTCTTGGTTGTGATACAGAATGCAGTGAGCCCAACAGTGTTTCAGTGTTTTTGCTTTTCAGAGCCAGTGTTTATACACAAGAATCTTGGAATACGCTTGTTTTCATTTCATCTGTTCCAGCTTTTTTCAGGAGCAGCACCACTGCCTTCCAAAATCAAGTAAAATGCCTAAGATTATATTAACTTGCATTACACTGCATAACCTGTTGAGAGAACAAATGGCTTTTGGTGACTAGACCGTTGCTTCATTCTACCATCAGAAATTGTGTTTTATCATGAGTGTAACAGTCTACCCATCAAATCTGAATGATTTTCCAGGAATTGAATTTTTTTTCTAGGAATTGAATTTTAAGTCATAAAAAGCTTCCAATTTTGGTAGTTAGATAGAGCCGGCCCCTCACCCAATTCTCAATCCTGTTTTCTGGCATGGAATCCACCCTATATCCAGGAGTGAAGCATATGATTCACTTGTAGCCAATCAGAGCATTGTAATCTCCTAACTGCGGTGATTGGTTCAGATAGGGCATGTGGTCCAACGACAACCAATGAAATTCACTAAAATGTTTTCCTTGAATTTCATAGATTATTTAGTGATATCTGATAGCCTTTAGGCTAGTGCTGCTATAACTTTTTTGACACACTAAGGGGTGCCAAGGCAGAGAAACTAAGCCCTGATAACATTTCCCACAACATTTGTCATAAAAAATTTTCATATATACAGAAAGGGTAGAGCTATTTTACAGTAATTACATGGTTGCCAACTACTTAGATTTTAAAATTAACTTTACCCCACAGTTGGTTTTTCATGCACCCATCCATCTATTCATCCTTCTCTCCATTCATCAGTCCATTTAAAATCCTGAGGTATATCAAAGTAAGTCACACATACAACTCTGATTACATTGACTGAGCCTTGTATTGGTCTATAATGGAAGACGGAGCTTCTACTTGGATTTCAGTTGCATGAATCAATAAGTCCTCCTCTTTCCTTATACCAGCTAGACGTAAGCGGGATCTTTATGAGGTTTTTTTTGTTTTTGTTTTTTTGTTTGTTTCTGTGTGTGTGTGTGTGTGTGTGTGTGTGTGTGTGTGTAACCTATTGAGTTATTAAAATAGCATGGTGAGTTTTTAAATTAATAGTTGTACATAATTGGATCATTTCCTCCTATCCTTCCATGTTCATAAAAAGTGAGAATAATGAAGAATGGTGCTCAAAAATCATTCCAACAGGTTCACTGTAGTGACCCTGACAACATATCTCCATGAGTCATTCCTAAAATACATATATTTATTTTTTTTTAAAATCTCTCCATGTGGTTAAATTTGTTTTTGTGAGCCAATACTTTCTCTTATTGTAATAAAATGTATTTATTGTAAATGATTTTAGTGAGTGTTACTGTAGACAATTTTCCAAATTACTGAGAAGGCTATTTTGGATTGCAGCCGTTACTAAGTCCGCAAATGAGGATGGAGTCTACACTGTCAAATTTCCAAAGCCTACATATCACAATGGGAGCGTGAAGAGATTGTGAAAGATCAAATATTGGTTGAAGGGACTTCTAACAATAAAATTACTGCCTGGGAATTTTTCCAGTGTGAAACTTTGAAATATCTTTTGTTTGGCCAGAGAGATCCTATAAATATATTTTAATGTTTGCAGCCAATATTTGAATGTTTTGAAAACTTCTATATTTCTTCATAAATATTTTATGGGCTTTCACAGCTGATGCTATGTAAGCATGTGATACATCTACATGATACTTAGTAGAACAATCTCCATGAAAAGATGAAAGGATTATATTCTCTTAAGGCTGGTCTTGCAGAGGCTAGCTAAGCAAAATCACTACAAATGCATGGAGTCTTCAGTCACTTTCATTAGGGTTACTGCACATAGACTGCCAGATGTCAGAGGTTATCCCCAAAATCTCCCATTTCTTTCTTTATCTCTAACTTAATGTCAGCAAATGAAAATTCAGTGGGTCTTCTTTACACGCTAATAATTTCATACATGAAAGCACTTGTCAGTAGCACTTGGAATTTTCTATCCATAAACTACTTTTTTTTTTACCCCATGCAGCATAGAGGATCATTCTACTGTACTGATAAAAATAATGCTTTTTCAAATACTTATTATTTAACGATGGCTAACTCTGTAGCAGGCAGTATTCTAAGTACATGTTGTCTTATTATACTTATTTTAAAGTTGTTTTTATGTGGCAAGAATATTTAATATGAGATCTACCTTCACAATAAAATTTTGAGAATAAAATATAGTATTTTTGACTATAGACTCAAAGTTGCACAAAAGATCTCTAGGGCTCTTTCATCTTCCTTAATTGGAACTTCATGCTTGTTGATTAACTCCCCACTTACCCACCCCTCTATTGCACTCCTTGATTCTATAAATTTGACTATTTAGACATGTCATATTAAGTGGAATCATAAGCAATATTTGTCTTTCTGTGACTGCTTATTTTACTTAGCATGATGTCTTCAAGGTTCATCAAGTTGTCACATATTGCAGAATTTCCGCCATTTTCAAGGCTGTATAGTATTCCATTGTATGTGCATACCACTTTTTCTTTTGCCATTCACTTGTCAATGAACGTTTCAACGTTTTGGCTATTGTAAATAGTACTGCAATGAACACGGGATATTTCCCTGACATCTTAATTTAAAATCTTTTGCATAAATATTCAGAACTTTAATTTCTGGATCATATAATAGTTTTATTTTTAATTTTTGGAAGAATCTCCATGCTGGTTTCCATAGCAGCTGCACCATTTCTTCTGCACAGCAAAGGAAATAACCAACAGAGTGAAAAGGCCACTATCAATTGGAGAACATATTTGTAGACCATATATTTGAGAAGGGGTTAATATCCAAAATATATAAAGAACTCCTACAGCTCCATGGCAAAAAACCCACTAATAACCCAATTTAAAAATGAACTAAGAACTTGAATAGCTATTTCTCCAAAGAAGATATATTAATGGCCAACAAATATATGAAAAAATGTTCAACATCACAAATTACCAGGGAAATGCAAATCAAAACTACAGCGAGATAGCACCTCATACCTGTCAGGATGCTATTACAAAAACAAAACAAAAGACAAGTGTTGGTGAGGATGTTAAGAATATAGAACTCTTGTTCGCTATTAGTGAATATTGTAATATTTAATATATTACTCTAATATTTTAAGATAATTATTATGCCCCTATTTTACAGATGAGGAAACAACCGTAAAACAAATTTAAATTATTTAATATCACACAGATAAAAATTGTGACATAATTGACATTAAAGACAATGATCTTGACAAATCTGTTTTCCCAACAGGAAAACATGGGGATCAGCAAGAAAATATCTGCAAACACTGCAGATGCCAAAGCCACTTGGTGTAAGAGATGCTTTGCCTGATGTGAAAGCCAGACACTCTCTGCCTATGAGCACATCAGTCTCCTGCCGTACTGAAGGAATGGCAGAAGCTGCTCATAACGTGGTCATAGCACCCTAATTGTCCTTAATGTAAAACTAATGTCCTATAATAGAAGTCCAAGCATTAGGCAGAGTACTAGCAGAACGCACTGAAAATAGACACAGTCATTCAGGAATCTATAGACTGAGTTTGAAAATATTCTGGACAGAAGTATTGTGAAGGTTAGAGTAAAAATGCAAGTGCCTCTGGACATAATGCATTAAAAAGCATGAGCAATGCTTTAAAAAAATAAAAATAAAAATACACACACACACACACACACACACACACACACACACTAGAGGCCCGGTGCATGAAATTGTATGCACTTGGGGAGTTTTCTCAGCCCAGCCTTTGCCCTCTCACAGTCTGGGACCCCTCGCTCCTTACCACCCGCCTGCAGCGGAGGCGGGAGAGACTCCTGCCACCACCACTGCTATCGCCAGCCATGAGCCTGGCTTCTGGCTGAGCGGCGCTCCCACTGTGGGAGTGCACTGACTACCAGGAGGCAGCTCCTGCGTTGAGCGTCTGCCCCCAGTGGTCAGTTGGTCAGTTCGCATCACAGTGACCGGTCATTCTGCTGTTCAGTCTATTTGCATATTAGGGTTTTATTATATAGGATATATATATCTATAATAATAAAAGCATAATATGCTAATTAGACCAGACATCCTTCAGGAGGTCCTTAAGGATGACTTTCCAGACGAAGCCAGGGCTGTGAGGGAAGCCCGGGTTCCGGGTTCTGGAAGGAAGCCAGGGTCCTGGGTGCCAGAGGGAAGCCGATGCTGGGGGAAGGAAGGCCTACTCTTGCACGAATTTTGTGCATTGGGCCTCTAGTATACTAAATTCATGCATGGGTAGGGTTCCTAGGCCTGGCCAGCGATCAGGGCTGATAGGGGCCTTCCAGCTGCCAGCCAGGGCCTCCCTTCCCTGGCTGCTGGCTGGGGCCTTCCTTCATTCTGTGCTGCCCCCTGGTGGTCAGCACACGTCATAGCGAGCGATCAAACTCCAGGTCTCCTGGTTGAACTCCCGTGGGAACACTTTGCATATTAGCCTTTTATACATATAGATTATTGATTTCAGAGAGAAAGAGAGAGAGAGAGAGGAAGAGAGAGAGAGGGAGAGAGAGGGAGAGAGAGACATCAATGATGAGAGAGAATCATTGATCAGCTGCCTTCTGCACGCCCCCTACTGGGGACTGAGTCCACAAATCAGGCATGTGCCCTGACTGGGAATCGAAACATAACCTCTTGGTTCATAGGTCGACCCTCAACCAGTAAGCCACACCAGCCAGGCAAGCAATGCCTATTTTTAGTGTTTTAATAATAGTAGCCAATATTTACTATTTTTTCCCCAAGGGTGATTTGGAAAGAAAAAACCTAAACTATTCTGGTCAATTAGAACTGGCTAGTCTGTCTTTTGTTCTTTTGAGCCAGACATTTGACAGGCTGGCGTGATTGCACACTGTTTCCCTCTACCTTTATGCACTTATCTGCCAGATGCACCACCTCCATGACCCTGAGCTGTGGGAAGAGGACTAAGGTGAGCTGGCAGCTGGTGACGGCAGACACTCTCCGTTATGAACTCAGGGTGAATGAATGGTGAACTTGCCTGACAAAAACTGCATAGTAGACCTTAAAAACAGTCACAGCATTAAAATATAAACACATCCCTGGACTCTGTACCATGCCCTCCTTATTGGGTTATATGCATTACTCCAGATGCAGCGACTCCATTAAGCAATGTTTTATGCTTTGTTCTATTGGTTTCTATGTCTTAAATACACTTCAGTATTACAAACTGGTGTAATAGCTGCTTCTTACAGGGGAAGCCAGTGGGAGATGGAATATAGTAGATGATTCCTTCAGAGGCAGTGCTGAGTAATTCAGTGGTTCCATAATATGTTTATTAAACACCTACTATGTGGCAATAATTGGCTCATCTCTATAAATACAATGTAAAACCCAAAGACACAAACTCCTTGCTTCCATTGCAGTTATGGCGTAATGCATAAAAAGACAATCTACAAATGTTGCCCTTTCTTTGGCCAAATTCTCTCCCTAAATCTAAAACAGTTTTATTCAAGAGTAAGGAAAAGTGAGTCAGAATCACTGAGAATAGTTAATCTGGATGATGATGAAATCCTGGGATGACAAACATCTATCAGAGACGATGATGCTTCTCAGCCTGTGCCCATGGCAGACATCACTAATGGATCCCTGCAACCTTCCTCACTGATTCACTGCGTGACTCTGTTACAACATGATTTTCAAGACAGGTTCTATCAACTGCTAGAAAAAAGACATACAAGATTTGCCCTTTTCTGCTATTCTTGATGTACTTCCCTTGATCTTATTAGCCAAATGTTATCACTGAGAACTACGAAGGTCAAATACTTCACACCGGGTGACTTCGTTTGGGAGGTGCAAAGCTGACAACTGAATTTGAGTCGCCCAAGTCTCAATACAATGCTCTTGTCTATCCCAACATTCATTCTCAGCTCCCTGTCAAGGAAAACCACAAGAATAAAGCATCTCCTGCAGAAGATGCATGTTTTGGAAAAGAGGAGCTGATATCTATCATGATTGTATACTGAAGTCAGAGTATGGCTCCATACGCCTATACTTTTTTTCTTTTTAAAATTCTGCTTCCTCTAATTGCTTTCTGCCTGGTTCTGTAAGAAAAGAGGTCCCGTCTTCATACCCAGAATGAGATTCCTAGATCTCTTCTTGAATTTCATGATTAATGAGATCTAATTCCCAGTATTCGCCTGAGGTGTGACAGTTAAGCATGGAGGAGGTACCTGCCTCTTCTATGACACAGGATGCTTCTTATATCCAGAAGCGTTCCCATTTTCCCTTAGATTTCCCACTTGAATTTTATATTCCAGACGAAATGAAATAAGCCCCATCTCCCATTGTATAATTGAAGAAAATAAAATGAGTAGTTTTATATTGTGGTTGTGCTTTTCAAAACTTCTTCCAAAACACAGTCCCAACCCACCACAAACGTCTTAGCAGCTGCAGCTGGAGGACTCCTGAGAGACCTGAGGCGATTGCCTTCCAGAACCTGAGAAACCATTGTCAAAAGGACTGGGAAAACGTAAGTCAATGTATTTCATCTCAAGCCACCTTGTTACTTCCCATTATCAGTCTCGGTGACATCAAAAAATTAGAATCTCATAATCAGGTTTCCCAACAACAGAGGATGGAGGTTATTGGTTGTGGTAATGAGATCATAGGGGATATTTAAATCACATGAGAATGGGTAGTCATTCATGCTTTGGACTTTGGTATTCTTTGGTTCTCCTACAATTCACTAGTGCAGTCACTGAGCAAGTAGGTAAAGTCTTCTGCACCTGTATGCTAGCTGGGAAGGTGGGTAATAACATTAACTCAGAGCGTTACATAAAAAGATTAAGTATAAATTTACCAAACATCTATACTGACACATACAGGGATGGGCAAAAGTGGGTTTACAGTTGCAATGCAAATAAATAATACAATAATGAATAAATGTAATACAAGAATAAAGTTGTGTACTCACAACTGTAAACCTACTTTTGACAACCCCTATAGTGCATAATCACTGAATACAAATATTGCTTGATTAACTTTCTAAAAATTTTTGAAGAGATAGCTCTTCCCTTGAAGGGAATAAAAAAGGAAACCGCGTCTCATGTGATTTTCAAAACTGGGAATTTGTTGTATCTATAAAGCATTTCATAACCCTGCATATAACACTTTCCCCTCTGGGATATTCATCTATGTCTGGCATGACAACTCTTCAGAATCTCATTTGCAAAGGTCAAAGTGGATAGAAGAGGAACAGAGAAGTGTGCGCGGCTGTTAACAAGTAATGATAAGTTAAGGAGAAGGCGATGGATCATGTGTGTAGGAATGCTAATGAGCCCTTTGCCTGATCCTCTTCCCCATGTTAGCATCCACGCTCGGCCAGCAGTGTCTTCTCCTTTCTCTGCTGGAATCAGAAATTGCTATTAAGGCCCAGATGGTGTGGCTCAGTGGTTGAGCATTGACCTAGGAATAGTTCAGTTCCCTGACAGGGTACATGCCCATGTTTCACGCTCAATCCCCAGTGGGAGATGTGCAGGAGGCATCTGATCAATGATTCTCTCTCATCATTGACGATTCTATCTCTCCTTCCCTTACTCTCTGAAACCAATAAGAATATATATTTTTTTAAACAAAGATCCCACCAATTAATACCATCATTTTAGGGGGGTGGGAAGGGTAGGTAGGATTTCAACATAAAAAAAGCAGTATTAAGCTATTTTTCAAATCTTTGCTGGCTCCACATTGCAGGCCATTTTTGTAAGCAGGTTTTAAAGGGCTTTTACGTTCATTATCATATAATTTATTATTTAAGAATAAGGAGCAGGGCTACCTCTACTCTTTGGTTATTTTCCATCTATGTGTTTCAGTGCCATTCCCAGCTCTGAGTATTTAACTCTAATTTCTCACTCAGTGACAAAACTCCAGATTTGTTGGAACAATTTTGGCATTCAAAACGAAACGGGCTCCTTACATTTCTGCGAAGCAAGGTACCCCACGGCCCTGATGAATTTCCTATTTCCATATGCACCAGATTTTCACATTCTGAAATATTTCTTATGGGAACACGAGAAAACAGTTATAATTAAACTTAAGTAGGGAAACTATATTTAACTCACTCTCTGGGATATGTTCTGGAGAAGGCGCCTTGGAGGCAAGTTCTCCATTAGCAGGCACCTGGGGGCCCCAGAGTCAGAGAGGTACCTCGCCCATCCCCCATCAGTTAGCCTTTATACCATCAGTAGGGGAACAAAGACAGTCTTATCCTGGCAAAAGCAAAGAAAAAAAGGACCTTCATTTTGCCCATGTCCACATTCAACTTTCAAGCAATACATACATTTCCCGGCCAAGACAGAAGTACATTTGCATTCATTTACAAGAATGCCATCTTACTCAGGAATTAAAGACAAGAATTTGCTAAAGAATCATCTGGTACTTGTACTTGCTTTGTGGAAGGAGGGAAAATAGTCATCACATTCTGAGAAAGAAAACAAAAGTTATCAATTGCCCTCCTTTTATTTTTTTTTTGATCCAGAAAAAGGAATTTGTATTAGTCAATTGCTCACACCAATGATAGTATGTTTCTATTCTATTGTGACAAATTACCACCAGTTGAGAAGCATGGTTTATTATATGATAGTTACGGAAGTTAGAAATCCAAAATGATTCTCACTGAACTAAAATCAAGCAGAGATAAGTTCCTTCTAGTGGCTCTGGAAGAATATCCATTTTCTTCCCTTTCCCTATCTTCAAAGCCAGAATTATGGCATCTTCAAATCTTTCTCTGAATCTCACCTCCTCTTTTGCCTCCCTCTTCTAATGAGAAGGGTTGTTGTGATTGCATTGGGTCTACATGAACACTTCTGGATCATCTTCCCATTTCAAAGGGGTTGATTAGCAACCTTAAGTCCAATTGTACCCTTACCTCCATATCATATGCCATAACATGTTCACACTCTGGGACACAAACATCTATTGGTGGTAATTATTCAACCTACCATTCCTATCGATCAAACATTACTAGATTTTAGTTTAGTTGTTTAAAACAAGTGTAGGCAAAGGTGTGTCTAGCACTGAGCTAGAATGAAAGAGTGATGAGATAGGGAAGGGAATGTGTTTACCGTCAGTGAATTTAAATTAAATTTAAATCCATTTAATTTATTATATCATGTAGTTTCCATAAGTGAGGCTGAATGTTACTGGGAAGAAGAGACTTAGGTTTTTGCCTTATTTTCACTGAATGATACCCCTGCATAAACATATTTTTTGTTACTTCATTCACTTATACAAAAATGGAGTAAAACATGTTTTGATTGTAATGGTATTTCATGATCCAAAATAAGTTTTGCTTTACCTAAGAATTCCAAATATAAAACTGTACTTTAGCAGGAGATGGTTTACCTGAAAGGTAGGAAACCTGACCCTAGGTTAATTGTATTTCTAAAATTTCGACATGTTAACTGCTTAAGAGAACAATGACCATAAAAGTAAATTGAGTCTCTAATGTACAGGCTATTATTTAGAGGAAATGAATGAATTTGCCACATATTTTATTTTGAATAAGCTTTTAAAATAATTGGCTTATGGCTGTATCAACTGTCATGATAAAAAATATGGCTATGAGAATCAAAACAATAAACCAGAAAAAGAAAGAGAGATGAAACCACAAGCGTAATGTTTATTGAAGCCAGACACAAGCAATTATGTACTAAAAGTAAGATTATAAATTGTGTATATTTTTATTAATGCAAAAGAAGTCAGGATGGCCGTAGGGTTTAGAGGGTGCAGAAAGGAAACACAAGCATTAAGAAGGGGAAAATTCTGGGGTGCGGATAATGTTTGTGTCTTGTGTACATGAATGGTGCCGAGGCAGGTTAGTAAGAAACTAGGAAGATTCCCTGGCAAGTGGAATGAGGAAAATAACTGAACAAACAGCTGGAATGGTTGAGCAATCAACAGCCAGCTAATAAATGGTGAAGACCCTATCTTCCCTAACTGAAGATGCCTATGAGCAGATGGTTTAAATCACCACAGTCAGGAAGGCAGATAAGAAAAACCAGTGAGACCCAGACTAATCCAAGATGGAGGAAACATTGACCAGAGAAGACCCAAGGCTCATTATACCATCATTATAATGAAAACTGACACCACAAGTAGGACCGCCACCCTCCCCACCAGGGGATAAAGGCCATGACACTTCTGGAATGGACCATATTTGGAACAAGACCCCCTCCCAATCAGAAGGCGCAATCAGAATTTTGGTTCACAAAGTTCAAAAACAATCCCCCTTGGAAAGACATTAAAATCCCAAGAACTGACTGACCACGTGCACAGCTCTCTGATGAATTGCCATGTCCACTCAGATGCATCCTTTTGCCTCTCTCACAGCAGTGCCTGCACCCTGGCTGCTTTTTACTACCTGAATTCAACTTGCATTGTTCTCACTGCAACTCAGCCATGAAATTTTTCCTGGGTGAGTCAAGAACCAGGAGGTCTCGTTACACGTGAAATGTCCTGGACTGTGTCAGGGCAGGGCCAGACGCTAGCAGGAAGCGATCCCCTAAAAGTGCCTGCATGAGTGTATTTAGCTGGTGGAAATGTATGGTGTTAGACAGTTACAATATGTGTAGTTTTCAGTATGTATATCCTTTCATAAAATTTCAAAAAATGTGGTTACCTGAAGATAAAAAAAAATCTATACATTTACCATTGTATCGATTATAAATATTAAACACCACATATATACACTTTAATCATCATAGTTACACCAGTTATTCATCACTC
Source organism: Myotis lucifugus (assembly GCF_000147115.1). Taxonomy (NCBI): domain Eukaryota; kingdom Metazoa; phylum Chordata; class Mammalia; order Chiroptera; family Vespertilionidae; genus Myotis; species Myotis lucifugus. The sequence goes on along the minus strand of NW_005871227.1, from coordinate 2,064,213 downwards.
ACCAACATTTCCCCAAGTTATAAAAAATGCATCATGTAATAATGTTAACAGAATTTTATATGTGTATATATATGTATTGAGAAATTCCTGTAAATCTGAAAGAGGCTTGTGGGAATATCACCAAAAAGTATTTGGGAAAAAAATCCAAGAAACTGAAGGGCAGAATTGTGATTCTGTGCTTTGAATAAGCTTGGTTAACGCCATTTATTTTTCTTCTTCTATCCTTCCTTTCCCAAATTGCTCTCTCAAGTTGAGCTGGGGTATCACCAAAGCAAGTTAACTCTACCTCTTTAAGTCAATTATATGTTCATAACAAGCACTGATTTCTGAAAGGGCATGTATGTCTCCAGGATAATCTGTACCACCCTGCTCTTATAGGACATCAGGCCACTGTGCCAACATCGGTTAGCCATTCAACAGTCCAGCATATCACACAGTGGGGGTATGTTAGCATGGGAGATTAAACATCCTCCCTTTGAAAACAATCTAAGTACAGGAGGGCTGAGGTGGTCATCAGTGTAAAAGATCTCTTAGTCTGTGATGAGCACAGTATAACAAACATATTTCACCAGGGTCTTTTGCCTATTCTGTGGGCTAACCCAGGCCAGTGATTTGTTATAGGACTAGCAGATCAGTGTCAAGGTGGCAGGTAGGCTCTTGTGGAGAGCGAGTTTTTTACAGGTTGGGTGGTGGGGAAAAATGTAATCTGAGACTTAGAGGATGTTAGTTCTTTTTTTGTTTTGTTTTGTTAATCCTCACCTGACAATATTTTTTCAATTATTATTATTATTATCGTTAGTTTGAGAGAGTGAAGGGCGGGGGAGAGGTAGAGAAACATCAACATGTCTCAATTGATTGTCTTCTGACCAGGGTGGGGATTGAGCCTGCAACCAAGGTACGTGTCCTTGACCAGAATGGAACCCGGGACCCTTCAGTCTTCTGGCCAATGCTCTATCCACTGAGCCAAACTGGCTAGGATGAGGATGTTAACTTAGCTAGAATGTGAGAAGACTAGAAAACACGATTTTGAGATTCATATACAAAAGTGTGTGCATCAATGAAACCACAGTATCTTCCTGCAATAAAGATTGTGGGGGCAAATAACACATTCTGTGCTGCCTATGGTATTCAAGGTATTAAATAATTTTCTGAAATCTTGGCTGTTCCTTTCTCGTTAAACTTTGCCTTTCATCAATGAGGAGTGATGAATACCCAGCATATTGTAGATGCCCTAATTTATGTGTTAAAATAATAAGTGAATGAGTGAGTGAATGGATCAAACCAAATTGCAGGGAGCATATCTATGTTGGTGACTCTTATACTGTCTGTTATGGAAATGCCTGGGCTATAGGCACCTGCTTCAAAATCAGTGCTTGGGTTCAATGACTTTGAACACTTTGAAAGTAAACAAAACCGATCCATGGCAAAGCGCTCCCAGGAGGACTCTATGGCCTTAATTAATCATTTGGGAGGTCTGAGTCCTGCCTGGCAAGAACTTGGAATCTGAATAAGCTGAATTATTATACTTTTGTAGTATATCCATACACATGCATATTTCGGGGGGGCGAGGGGAGCGGGATCGACCAACATAATAGCTATTTCCTGGACCTCAAAACCAGAGTCACTATGGTTACTAACAAACTTAAGAGAATCCCACATACTTGTCAAATCACAAATGTCACCATACCCAGGAGATCACCAAGGACAGTTAGGACAATTCTTATTTTTAAAGCAACCATGTACCTCTATTTACAAAGCACTTGTTGTGATTCACCATGTTCAAAAGGATAGGTAACAAAGGGTTGAAGAGAACCAGAGTCTTACTTCTTGAGACTCATTGTGCAGTATCTCCTCTATTAGTTTTACTTTTTTATATTATTTTTTAAATAGTCACCCAAAGATGTGGTTTTTACTGATTTTAGAGAGAGGGGAAGAGAGAAAGAGAAACATTGATGTATGAGAGAAACATCCATCAGCTGCCTCGCGCCCCCACTAGGGATCAAAACAGCATCCTAGGTATGTGCCCTCCCTGGGAATCAAATCTGCAAACTTTCTGTGCACAGGATGACACTCCATAGGAGCCACAGGGGCCAGGGCTATGCAGTATCCCTTTTAAAGCATCTAATGTAGAGTTCAGTCAAAGACATGGTCTTCGGAGGACCTATGTTAAGCCAGACATTTTCATAGATATGGGCACTTAAACACAAATATGTTATCATCTTTGTATTGGAAACATTTTCTGTCCACCATCTGCCTGAAAATTGCACGGTGTGGACCACACACTTCTGTCAGACCCGGCTGAGTGGCATTATCCTTCCCAGCAAAAAAAAAAAAATCTCACTTTGGCCTTGAAAACCAGCCATAACTATTCTCAAATTAAACCTGCCCTCCACCTTCTGGTGGCCTGGCAACGTATTTAGCGAATGCAGCACAATCCAAGATAACTCTGATTCTTTGGAAACTCTCCAGTGGCTTACCAGAAAGAATACTTCGCTGAAATGGACAGTCCCTGGCAGGCATGGGCTGTGACCACTCTTCAAGGTTTGCTTTTCTGTCTGGGCCTTGGCTGAAAGAGAAGAGGGGAAGAGGCCTTATTAATACAGCCTTCAGACAGAGCACGTGCAAGGCAGAGCCACTGGGCAGGCTGACATTCACATCTAAGCTGCCAGCTAGAGCCAAGAGAGCCTGAGCGGTGGCTGTGGTTTTGCTTCTAGACCAGAATCTAGAACTTGAAAATAATTGTATGAGCAGGAACGTTCAGCTGATCCAGAGGAAAACTAAGGCAAATCCCTCACCGGGTTGGCTCAACACACACTTCTATAGAGCTGGTTTCGGAGTCCGTTCTGAGGCTAGACCTGAATCACCAGTGAAGTCACTTCTGGCTCAGGAAGAGAGCCTGTGATGAATTTGTATATTCATTCTGAAGAGAGCCAGAGGCTAGGTTCACATCTGGGGCAGTAGATTAGTTGTTGGCATGGGCTCTGCCAGCAGGCGGAAGTGGGTTTCTGTCCTATGGCCATTTTCTGACTCTGGATATCTGAACAGATCAGCTACACTGTGTCTAGGTTTCTTCATCTATAAAATTAGGATGAGGAGTCTTTGCACCCAGTTATATTATTGTGATGCTTAAGTGAAAACAACTAAATACCTCATATGTAAGAGACTTTAAAATTCAAGTATATTTATTCTTATACAGTGGGGCCTTGACTTACGAGTTTAATTCGTTCCGTGACGGAGCTCGTAACTCAAATTACTCGTATGTCAAATCATAAAGTGAACGAGTGAGACACATGATGCTGGGCTGATGTTGTGGCGTTCACTGTGACGTTCGCTGTGCCAACTAGCGGTGGGGTATCTGAAGCTGGCTCGTAACCTGAATTTTAGCTCGCAACTCAAAGCAAAAAATCGGCCGAGAGACAGCTGGTATCTCGAAAAACTCGTTAGTCGGGACACTCGTAAGTCAAGGCCCCACTGTGTTATTATCCATCTGCTCTCCTATCTACCTCTAAGTATACTATATCATTATATTAATAGTAAAAACTAAGATTTGCTGAGGGCATGCTATATTCCAGGCACACAGCTATCTGATTTTTATTCATTTCCTCACTTAATACTCACAATATTTCTATGAGTTAATTTTCTAATCTACTAGGTAACAAAATCTATTATTTTCTATGACCTTAAGAAAAGGGAAAAAATTAGGTTTACATACTTAGTGCTAGGATATTATTTGAATTCAGATAAAGTGACAATAGAGAATGTCATTCAAAGATACTACTCCATCCTTGGCAGACATTTCAGTGACAACCTCATAAAAGGCACTGAGAACCACCTAGCTAACCATGCTAAGAAGATGCCAGAGCTTTAGAAACTAAAGGGAATAAGACATATTTGTTGGTTTAGGCTACTGAGTTTGGGAATAATTTAATACACAGGAATATGTAACATACAATTCAAACCCAAGTTTTAGCTTTTGATCATCTGTAAGAGAATCCAAGATTAATTTGTTGTCTGTTTTCCAATTCTTCTTTCTCACTTTCTTAATTAATTTCATTCATTTTTCCTTCCTTTTATGTAGAAAAAATGGTCCTTTATTATGGTCATTGTTTTGCAATATATGTAAGTCAAGTCACCATTCTGTGTACCTTAAAGTTATATAATTCTGCATGTCTCAATAAAACAATAAAAAATGGATCTCAAACTCTTCAAAATACCAGAACTTTCTTCTTTTTTTTCTTGAACTATGTGGAATCTTAAAATAAGATGGAACTTGAATATGTTATTGTAATAATTTGGTGGCTAGGACAGAGACGGTGTTAACTTGTAAAAAAAAAAAAGACCTCATCTTCTATATATACAAAAGGCTAATATGCAAAGTGGCCCCCCAGGAGTTCAACTGGGAGACTGGGATTTTGATCACTCGCTATGACGTGCACTGACCACCAGGGGGCGGTAAAGACGTGCACTGACCACCAGGGGGCGGTGCAGAATGATGAAAAGTTCCAGCTGGTAGCGGGAGGGCCCAGATCAGCCCTGATCGCCAGCCAGGCCTAGGGAGCCTACCGGTGCATGAATTTCATGCACCGGGCCTCTAGTTAAGAATAAAAGATAAGCTGCTTTCTTGATTTTATATGGTTTCCAGTTCAAGGAAGAGGACACAGCAAAAGATTGATACTGATTTGTTCAGATCTACGAAACCGTGGGAAAATAGGTTAGTATAGGAGGCACCTATTATACACAAATTGGTAATTCTTGCTAAAAAAAAAGTCTTGGTTACATTACACTTTTCTGTTCATCCTGTCTATGTGTAGAATATCTTATGATCTACAGAGGAATACTATATTTTGAGTTTAACTTTGCTCTGTATAGTTTTAAGTTGATTTACTGATGTACCACTTTATAGGGACAATGAATAGATACAAAAAATGTACACTTACATGCATTTCTTCTCACTTTTTGCTTAACCTATAGCGTGTGATTTATTTTACAAGAGAGAACACTGAGACTAATCTGCAGTATCCTTTACAGACCACATAGCTCATCTCCATACTGACAACAATTAATACCAATCCTTCCTATGGTTTTCTTATGTATTCCCACAAAATACTGTGCAAACCCATGTAGACCTTATTTTATATTGCATTTGGGTTAGTATCTTATGGAAGAGCTTAGGTTCCACTCTGAGGCAGAGCTGTGTTAGTTCCCGCTGTGTGGCCATGGAAAAGATGCATTGCATTTCTGATCATTGGTTTCTCCCAAAAGACTGGCCTGTGAACAATCGTCTTCCCCACTTCACAGCTATTGAAAGGAGTGAGATAATATCCTATGAAGTGCTAAGTACTCTGTTTAATAACTAGAAGCAGAAAATACCTATTAGCTTTCCATTCCTAAGAAATGCAGTGGGAATTATTTGAGCTTAGAACTTCTACCAAGTAACTGCATTTCTTTATATCTTTAAGAGAGAGAGAGGAAGGGAGAAGGATACAGAGATAGAAACATCAATGACAGAGAAACATCATCTATCGATTGCCTCCTGCTCACCTCCCACAGGGGATCAAGTTCACAACCTAGGCATGTGCCCTGACCAAGAATTGAACAGATGACCTCTTGGTTCCTGGGTTAATGCTCACTCATCCACTGAGCCACACTGGCCAGACATGACTGCATTTATTAATTCTTTCATTCATTCCCACTGACTCTTTGTTACCTGTGATACAATTAATCATCAGTCTCCCCTATGAGATGAGCTCATGGAGAGCATGGTCTTTTTCTTAATCACCTTTGGATCCAGAGCATCTTCTATAGTACTCAGTGCCCAACTGCAATGATAAATGATCTGACAGGTGTTTGGGAAGATTACCATGAGCACTCAAAAACAGAACCTATTGATTCTACCTGGTGGCTTGGCTTCAATGGGAGAAAGGGAAGAATATTGGAGAAGTATTCCAAAAAATGACAACACTCAAGCTGAGTGTAAGGTAGACAGAGTTTGAGGTTCCACAAAACAATGATTCTCAAATATGAATTAGTGGCTTTTTGCTCTCAGGGTAATATATATTTTTAGGAATTGACAATATGGCACAGTGGGAAAGAGGCTAAAGGTAATCCCTTAAAATAAATTTAATTGTATGGCCAAGAATGTATTTATGCGAAGAACAGTATATTAGAACCAGTAAAACATTTTAATTTAGCCCAGCCTGCATGGCTCAGTGGTTGAGCATTGACCTCTGAACCAGTTCATGGTTTGATTCCACATCAGGACATATGCCTGGGTTGTGGGCTCAATTCTCAGTGTGGGGCCTGCAAGAGGCAGCCAATCAATGATTACTTCTCATCATTGATATTTCTATCTCTCTCTCCCTCTCCCTTCCTCTCTGAAATCAATAAAAATATATTTAAAAAATTTTTAACTTATACATCTAGAATGTCATTAAATATAGATCTGTTAATTAATCTCATTGATATAGAAGAGGCAGACAAATGGAACAGTATGAACGTTCACCCTTAAAGAAAATTTCATGTTATTTTTGGCCACCCAATTAAGTTGAAAACAAAGTACAGGCCTAATTACCACATGACCTATGTCCTATAATTGGAAATATATACTGCAATGACTGTTCAACACATGAGGTGAGATTACCATTTGAAAATCAAACTAGTAAAGTCATTAATACATGAAAAATATCGCTAACCAAAGTGCTTGATGCAATGTTAATGTTAATTCCTAAATGTGAAAATACTCTACAGTCATTCTGGTGAACACCAAAGGCTTGGACCTATTTGAAATATTTATTCCCTGTAAGACTCTTGACCAATAGCTATGTCTTGAGTCAGTTTTGACAGCAGCAGTATTTAGTGTCAGGGAGATGAAGGTACTTGCTCAAGGCAACTGAGATTGGGATTTGATATCATATCCACCTGATTTCTCCATATAGAATGATGATGGCTCTAATAAGACATGCTCTTCTAGTCATATGCTTTTAATCTCTCTCCTGACCGCCCCCCACTCTTTGCTCTAACACTTTCTGGGTCCTGCTTGTTACGAAGAGGACAAAGCAAGGAGAAAATAAAACCTCACAGCGTAGGTGTTATGTCTCCCTCTTTACTCCATTGATGTTGATGAGAAAAGACAACCAATTATTCCAGAGGACCTTAGATTGCATGAAACACGAAATCCTGGCTACCCAGCCTCTCAGTCAGCAGGGTTAACCCATGAGTGTCTGGGTTATCTTTATGGTGACAGCCACAAATAAAAGAATTCTTCTCCATCAAACCCTAAGCACACAAGAAAATCTAGTTTATTTAATGGTTAAAGTTTTTAAAAAGATAAAAACATAAGGCCAAGAAGAGATGGAGCAATTGGACAGTTAAAACATCATTGGAAAAATAAAAGTCTTCAAACCTGTGTAGATTATGAAGTTGGAATATGTACTCATAAGAAGTCATGAAATAGTATAGTTTTTCCAATTAGTGTTATGAATATGATCCAAAAAAATTAGTATTTCTCAAAGTTTGGTTCCAGGACAATCTATTTCAAAATAACTCAGAGTGCCCTATAAAAAAATAAGGATTCCGGTGCTGCCACAAAATATCTACTTCAGGAGGTCTAAAATATCTTGTGGGAGTATATATTTTTCAAGTTCTTAGGATGATTATTAACCATCCAAAAGTAAAAGAACCACAGCATGGATAGCAAATCACATTCGGCTTGGTGAGTATGGTTCAATGGTTGAGTGTCCACCTATGAACCAGGAGGTCATGGTTAGGGGCATGAAGGAGGCAACTGATACATAATTCTCTCTCCCTTCCTCTCTGAAATCAATAAAAAATATATAAATTTTTAAAAATCGTATCTGGAAGTCAACATTAGAACAAGGCTCTCTCACAAGGTAGGAACTTGGGCAAATACTCTACTTTATCATCCATTAATATTGAGTTAAGTCTGAGTTCGAGAGAACATATCATTCTATGGTGGTTGTGAAAATATATTCCCTTTTGTACTTGCCCATAAAAACTGGACGCCGAGTTAGAATTTGACGGTGCCACAGGCCACAGCTGGGGCCTGCAGTCTCATGGATGCTCCAGAAAAACGACACACAGAATATTTGATAAAATTTTAATGGCAGGGAGCTGAGATCAGTGCCTTCTATGCACACAGAGATGCAGAAGGTAGGGGATCTAAGTGTTTGGCTAAATTCTAAAGGTCAAAACCCACTTGCCTGTTTAAGTGAGTTTAATTCAGAAATTCTCCCTCATCTTTCAGAGGAAGCTTTAAAATACACACACACACACACACACACACATACACACACACACACACATATACTTTTTAGTTGATTTCAGAGGGGAAGAGAGAGGGAGAGAGAGAGAGAAACCGCAATGATGAGAGAGAATCATTGATTGGCTACCTCCTGCACACCCCCACTGGGGATCTAGCCTCTAACTCGGGCATATGCCCTGACCTGGAATTGAGCCTTGACCTCCTGGTTCATAGGTCTACACTCAACCACTGAGCCACACTGGCCAGGCCAGAGGAGCTTTTGTTTCACATCATCATTTCACTCAGAAATCATCCTTCCTCCTTCAGAATTTGGAAACAGCCAACAGTGCCCCTGTGAACAGGCCTCCGATGTAGCTTTTATCCCCCTCCTATGATTAATTTTGCAGTGTTTTTTATGTTCCTTGACACAAAAGTCCTGGTGTCTGGAATACAGTATTTGCTTTTTAATGTGTAAGAAAACCCCAAGCTCTCTTTTCAGCCCTCAAAACAGCCCAGCCCAGAATAATACATTCATTGTCTTCCAAAGGAAAAGTACTTGATGGTGTCTGAGTTGAACAGGGCGCTGGAATGAAAATGAGCCTGCAAAGAAAACGGAATGAAAAATAGGTTTGTTTGGGGTGCCCAGAAGCGAAACCGATCACACGTTCAGGCAAACGCACCTAAAACCTGCCAGCTGCTTCCTACCGAAGCCTGCCACCAAATCAGGTTGGAACTACGGGGAGTAAGACAAAGAAGGGGACTGGAAATGAAGCTGCCAAGGGGAACAGGACTGATTTTGCGAAGGTCAGTGCAATATAGGATTGGTCTGGACTAAGCGCAGGCTCCAGTGTCATTTGCCATATATTTCAACACTTCAGAACACGTATTCCTAGCTACTTTTAATACCAGCTCTGAGCCGTGACCATCTAAATAGACAGTGGGCATTAAAGCTCACAGGGCTTGCTATTGCCTATAAAAACGAAGCCCAGTAGAATTTGCTTTTATGACCCCCTTGTATTAGGCCCAGAGCCAATGGCGATTAAAGTGTTGCTGTGCCCTATCTGTCAGCATGCGTGGATCCATGGGGATTATTTGTAAGAGAATTTAAGTGTAGGAGCCAAGTTCCTCAGCCATAGTCTAGGATACTCATTCCTTCATTCTCATCCCCTCTGTTGCACCTGTAGCACTCACAACATCATGGGAAGATCCAGGGTAAGAATTCTCACCTTGTCACCTAAAGCAATAGGGTTTGTGATTGATTAAGGGGTCCAACCTGCAGAGGCAGTGCCAGGGGATTGCTTGGACACTGGGTGTATTGTTGACCCTTCAGAATTCAACTTATTCTCCCTACCCCAGTCTTCCTTTGAGTCGACTCTTGTGAGAAGGGTTTTCAATCGTCTACTTCAGCATCTCTAGCTGTCACGCTTTCCCTGAAACTACGTATGTGCGTCCTGAGTGGAGGCACATGGCCAAGCCCAGCACATCGGATGATGTCTCTTACTTATTCTTTGCTGCCATAATTTTTAAAATTTATTTCTCAATTACAGTTTACATTCAATATTGTTCTGTACTAGTTGCAGCTGTATAGCCACAGTGTTAGAAAATCATGTGCTTTACACAGTGGTCCTCTCGCTGCTTCAAGGACCCACCTGGCCCCATGCGTGGTTATCACATCGGAGGATATCTTTTTGAAACTTGAATCTTGAGCAAGAGACACAGGGGAGTTTGGAACTTGAAGGTCTTACTCATTTCAGTGACTGCAGAGGAGTCATGGGACCAGCATGTCCTCCTCTCTGAGCTTTGATGAGGAAACTGCTGCCAGGATCCTCAAGCCACTTCATTCCTAGCCTGTGTGACCAGCTTGCTCCTTCAGACCTGTTTTGTTTCTTCACTGATCTCTAATCTGGAAGCTGATATTTGTTCCGAATCATGGTTTTCATACTTGCCCCTGTTCTGATAGGATGTACCAGGACTCTACTTTCTCTAGACAAGTTGAGTATCTTCCCAACGCTAACCCCTCTGCTTCCATTGATTGGAATCTACTTCCGCTGGGATTCCATTTGGCATCAAACAAGAAAACAAAAGCCTACTGCAATGATGTAAGTAAGTGCTGGATGTATTTATTGCATAACCGTCGATCCTAGAGTACAAAATCTAGAGCTTGTAAGGTGACTCACTGCCAACCACGGCTCAGTGCCTTCTGTTTTGTTCGGAGCATCCTAAGCATGTGTCTTTCCCCCCCAGTGCTTACTAGTGGACGGATCTGCCTCCCGTTCATTTTAAAGGTGGGAGAGAAAGACCTGGATCCTACTTATATTGGAGGAAGACTGTATTTTAACCAGGGAACATTGCTGTCTGGGAAAACAATAAAGATTTAAGAAAGTTAGAAGAAGATAATAATGGGGATATCCCTATAGATTCTGATTGGTAGTTCTGCCCCATTCCATTTTACTGACTTATGGAGTGCCAGTTTGGGAAGTAATCCTTTAAAGCCTGGCACAGTTCTGACACCCCAACATAAACCTCATAAACACACACACACACACACACACACACAGACACACACACGCACACACACTCACACTCACACTCAACTTCCTTCCAGGACCTCTTCTGATTTTCATTTTTGCATTGACTAGTCAATGGGCACAGACAATGGCCCAGCCATTGTGCTGACTAGAGGCCGAACAGCCCCCAGCTTGTGCCACATACAGACTACTCAGGCTGCCATAACAAAAGGCCAAATTCTGGGGCCCATGAACACCAGACATTTACTTCTACAGCTCTTGAGACTGGTCAGTACAAGATCAGGGTCCCAGAAAATCTAGTGTCCACTGAAGGCCCATTTTTGGTTAACAGACAGCCATATTCTCCCTGTGAACTCACATGGTGGAAGGTAAAAGGGAGCTCCTGAGGTCTCTTTTATGAGGCACTAACCCCATTCGTGAGGGCTCCACCCTCATGACCCAGTCATCTCTCAAAGCTCCTACTCCCAAGTACTATCCCGCTGGAGACTAGGTTTTAACATAAGATTTTTTTTGGGGGGGGCGGGGATTGAGGGGACACACATTCAGTCTACACCAGGTAGTAATTGTACAATTGCCAAATGTTCTATGTGGTTCAGGCAGCTTCCTGCAATGGTAAGCACTTTGAGAGCTTCAGGGGTTCACTAATGTGAGTCTGAATTTAAGGGGGAGCTAAGTGAAATGGGGTAAATTGGTGAATCTCTTTGAGGTGCCATTTCTGTACCTGTGGGATGGGACACATAGTTCCCACATTGTGGGTTACCAATGTGCATGGCAAGTGAAGCACCTCGCCCCATGCTCAGCACAGACTGAGTCTGAACGACATTCTGTTTAGACAAAAGTGGGAAACTTCCTCAGAGGTCATACCGCGAGTCACACAGGCAAGAACTTTCATCCACTCAAGTCAGTTTCATCTGGCTAAATTCTACTAATGTACAAAGATTTAAATCTTCCATCATGTTCCACAGAAACATTTCTTGGTTTCCTGTGGAGTCATTTTGTGTCTGCACTTAAAAATAACTCTTTGTATTTCTGTCTCCAGAACAAGGCTTGGAGCCTTGGGCAGACTCATTATTTACCCACAGAATTTAACAATAATGTCTGCTATGTGGTGGCTCTTCCATGAATGTCTGCTTGACTAAACATAAATATCCTATTCACAAATAATCTGCTAACAATAATACATGAAGCCTCGCTGTATTCATGCATAAACAAATTGGAAGAAGAAATTTCCATAGTATTGTTGTGAGGACTAAATAAAAATAAACTAAAACCCCGATGTAAAATTTAAAACATGCTTTCTGGAACTCAGCTTTTAGTTTTTCCTAGCTTTAATTTTTAAGCCAATACACCCAGTTGATTACACTTATAAATGTATGCTATGCATTTAGCCATATCTCTTAAATGTTAAAGCCTATTACATAAACAATCAACTCACTGATCAATGTACAGTCTTCTAAGATAACCAGCATGAATGACATAGATACTTCTAGAGATCTCAGAGAGGACTGCAAAGACTTAAAATATGTCTTCCACATAAACCTGTAAAACCACACATCAAATGACCTGGCTACTGGTCGGCTCATTCATTCCTTCAGAAGTTCACAAAAGCTAAAATCAATAGTTACCGAAAGGTGAACTCTGTCAACACTAGTTCTATTTTAAACCATAAAAAATCAAAATACATATGGATAAATTACCCCGTTTCGTGTTTCCACTAAAATTTCAGTGGAAGGAGATTCCTAAGATTTATTAATTCCTATGATCTCCTTCCAAATACAATTAATTTAATTAAGTTTATTTACTCCATTCCTTTTCTCTTTCAAACTTTTTGAAAATTTTATCTCTTTGACTTATATAATCACAAAATCCAGTAGCCCATGCAATTTATTTAGGCAAATTCTAATTATTATTTTCTGCTTTAAAATATTTATATCCTTTAACCAATAATTGCAAGAATTGATCTGAAGACAAATATCAGAGATGCATACACTGATTTATATTTTAGAAATGTTCTCTGTAAATGCATTTTGGTTATTTGGTTGTATCCATTTCATTCACTACACACACAGGCACACACACACTATTTAAAGAATTGTTAAGTAATTTATGGTGAGATCACAAGGTGAATCTATGCAAGCATTTAAATTTATCTGTGGTTTCTTTTTTGTTGTTGTTATTTTGTTTTTTGTTAATCCTCACCCAAGGATCTTTTCCCATTGATTTTTAGAGAAAGTGTAAGAAAAGGGGAGAAGACAGAGAGAGAGAAACATTGATGTAAGAGAGACACATTGATTGGTTGCCTTCTGCACGGGCCCCGACCAGGGCCGTTGGGGATCAAGCCTGCAACTGAGGTACATGCCTGTGACTAGAATCAAACCGAGGACCCTTCATTCTGTGGGCTGACACTCTAACCGCTGAGCCAAACCGCGTAGGGCTTGTCTTATTATTTTAACAACTTGGGAAGACCTTTATGACATATTAAAGTAAAAAAAAAAGCAAGATATAAATTTTACATAGTTTCAATTATACTATATATGCCACTGATTATATAGGAAAAATACTAAAAGAACGTATACTATAATGTTAACTGTGATGTTAATTTTATAATCAATGTGATTATGATTGATATTAATTTTATATGCCTTTTGTATTTTCTACAATGAGCATGTATTATTTTTATAATAAGAAAAATCAATATTTCAAATGCCACTGATAGGTTAGGTTCATAATAAAATTATTGAAATAAATTTCCTTTTTTCCCAGAAAGGTCTTTTAAAGAATAGAGAGTTCAAAAAGTAGAAAGAAGTTTCTCTCTTAAAGACTGAGGAACACTGATGTGATGGAAGCTTAAACTCCTCCTAAATTGAAGATGACTTGACAAAACTACCATGATTATTTTTCCCATAATAGATTTCCTAAAAAATCTGTGATCTCTTAGCCTTGCTATGACCATGTACCTATATACAGCGGAAGACAGCTCAGCCATAAGAAAAGATGAAACACTGCCATAGGTAGCCACATGAATGGATCTTGAGAATATCATGCTAAGCAAAATAAGTCAGACGCAAAACATCAAGAACCATATGATTTCATTCATATGTGAGATATAAAGCAGAAAGCAGCAAACAAACAAAATGAACAAACAACAAAAACTTATGGACACAAACGTATGGTGGTTACCAGAGGAAAAGGGGGTGGGGAGGAAAGAGTAAAGGGGGTCAAGTATATGGTGATGGACAGACTTGACGTTGGGTGCTGGGAACACAATACAATACACAGATGATGTATGTATGGAATTGTATGCCTGAGACTTACATAATGTTATTAGCCAATGCCACCCCCAATAAATTTAACAAAAATGTTTAAAAAGATAAATAATATGTTGCCCTGGTTGTTTTGGCCATATTCCAGATGATTTACTGGACCGTGTCGATTTTTCACTTCCCAGTGCCAGAGATTGTGTCTGTTTGGGGAAATCAATTGCTATTTTTATATCGATGCCGAAGCAGAGCCGACCCTGCAGGAATCTTTAATTGCTCTTGAGTTTTTTACAACCGTTCCTCTAATACAAGGTCTGGGTTTCATTTCCATGCGCGGGTTCTGTTGTGCGGTCTCGCGTGGCCTTTTGCCATGGCCATTACTTACTACTCTTAGTTCTGATTTTGTTCCTTCTGGACTTGATTTCTTGCTGCTCCCAACACCTGCTCCAGCCTGATAAACTGACAGCACCAATTGTAAATCTTGCCCGGATGCTTTCCTTTCCGGGAGATGGAAGAGAGCGCGTGCCGATGGGTTAAAACACTTTAGCAAACATCAGGAGTCCTGTCCCTTCCGCTTTGGAACCCTATTCTTTAGAAATAGACACGCTGCTCCTTTGTCTGGTAAACCTTGCCCCCGATGACCTCCCTCCTTCTTCCTCCAACAAGCTCCATTCAGGGGACATCTCCTCAAGGCAGCCACCTTGCCCCCCTCCCCATTCATTCCCAGACCTGTCTGAATGCAGGCTACCCAGTCTGCTCAATGCTCTTAGAGAGGCCTGTTCTCCACTCCATCGGAGCACGGCCCCTGCTCTAATCACTTGCAATCATTTGACTGTCTCATGCTATTTCTCGTGATTAACAACCATTTTCTCTTTTTCTCCACTGCAGGCACAGCAAATACTCAATTGAGTATTTATTGAGTCAATGGTCAATGGAGAAGTGACACAGGCCAAAAACAAAGGCAACGGATTCCAGGAGGCTTACTCTCAGAAAAGGTCCAGGACTCCAGCTGAATGAAGCCAGCTCTGATTCTCACAAAGCAGGGATGCAAATGAAACGTCTAAGAATGTGCCTGGGAGCTCCCTGCACGTCCTGTGCACAGCAACAGCCTCCTTGGCAGAGGCACCTGCGTTGGACCCTGACATGGCCCATGAATATTCTGATTCTAAAATCGCGGCTTTTAGGAACCAGATGTCCTGAGCAGATTTTACTCAATTTTTGTTTTTGATTTCCTTCTCCTTGGAGAGTTTCGGTGCTGAATTATCATGGCTATTTCTAGTTGGGGGTATGTAAGGTCCATAATTTCGTTGGAGATGAAGGACAATATTTGGTAAAGGGAATATGTACTTGATTCCAGGTTTTATAAAACATG
Source organism: Myotis lucifugus (assembly GCF_000147115.1). Taxonomy (NCBI): domain Eukaryota; kingdom Metazoa; phylum Chordata; class Mammalia; order Chiroptera; family Vespertilionidae; genus Myotis; species Myotis lucifugus. The sequence continues at coordinate 2,048,793 of NW_005871227.1, read as the reverse complement.
GTTACCTGTTTCTTGGCCCCCTTTTTCCACCCTCACCCATGATCAAGACAATATAGAAATGATTATCACAATATTTTTTGCCTTTTTGTCATTAATCTCCATTTTTCCCCTGAAAACTGACCAGCTTTGTCTTCAATAATGGGCATGTGGCAGACCCATATTTGAACATGTTATCTGCAGTCAACAGCCCCAGGATGACTATAACTGGGACTCTATGTCCTAGGTCATCTTGGAGATGAGATTTTCTTTTGGTATATGCACCATTTAAAAAAGAAATGTGTTTGCTTATTTAAAATATATTTTTATTGATTTCAGAGAAGAAGGGAGAGGGAGAGAAACATCAATGATGAGAGAAAATCATTGATCAGCTGTCTCCTGCACGCCCCCTACTGGGCATCCAGCCTGAAATCTAGGCATGTGTCCTAACTGGGAATCAAACCGTGACCTCCCGGTTCATAGGTTAACACTCAACCACTGAGGCATACTGGCTGGACGTGTTTTGTTTTTATAATAAAATTAATACAGGCTTATTAAATGCAATTGGCAATATGGACAGAGCTAGGAATAAGTAAAACATACCAACTGTTAGCCCCACCATGCAAATTCAATAATTATTAATATTTTACAGTTATTTATTCCATTTCTTTGTTCTGTGCAGCTTTACATTCTTGATATTATGTTGTACATTTAAAAATGAATATATGTTATTTAACTTTTCCTCACTCTTCAGGTTCAAATTTCCACACAGCTGCTTGCTAACTGCACCACCTTATTAATTTTCTTTTTTAACTAAAAATTTTTAATCTTGACATAATTATAGGTGTCTCCCTTTTCCCCACCCTTTGCCCAACTCTACCCACTCCTGCCTCCCCATCCTTTGGCCTTCACCAAACCACTGTCCGTGTCCATGGGGTATGCACATAGGTTCTTTAGCTAATCCCTTCACCTTCTCTATTCATTTTCTTAAGTTGTATAACCAGTCTGTGGCTCTGCTTCCTCATCTGTAAGGTAGAGATCATAATCAGGGCTACCCCACAGATTCTAATAGCCCATGAGACAATATGAGTGGAATGCTTATAATAAACACTTAATGAAAATTATGAACATAGTCATAATAATAAAACATATTTCACTATTTTGATGTGTCAAATGCTTCAGATACATTTTTCTCCTCAGCAGATGGGAGACAGTACAACGTTATGGGAAGATTGCTGACTTCCAGAAAAGTGAAGTCTGGCTTTGGTGTTGCTACTTAGAGCTGTCTAACTTAGATGAATGCACACATTTTGACATTATACCTCAACCACTTTTTAATAGTAGTATAAAAAAGATGAGTGCTAATGACTTTTCTTGCTCTATGCCCAGACAAATATGTCAACTCCAAATCATGAGCCTTGCTATAAATTACACCCTAAAGGGGATAGAGAGAAGAGAGAAGAGATAATGAGGCTTCAGTGGGGTATGAATCGAGGCTGGGTGGAAAGACACAAATCCATTTTGGAAACCCTTTTTTAATGCCTCCTACTGGGGTAGGGGTTTAACCTCAGATCGTCACCCTCCTTTGACTCATTATTTAACACCAAATATTTATTTTAAATGTTTGTTTACCTTCCCCAAGCTCTAACACTTTAGAATGGCATATCGCTATTTTTTTATTAAAATAGCAAATATTTTATGCCTTATTGAAAGGAATCTGCTGCAATGCAAAGATCCATTTTCTGTAGAGAGAAGAGGCATCATGATTAATAGTGGAAGGAAAGAGTTAAATTGATGAAAAAAGAATAAGAGACATTTTGAAAGTTAGAGATTTGGGGGGCGGGGAGAGATATAAAATAAGAAGGGAAAGCAGGCAGACGAAGCTTTGGGGTATCTGCATTATGTTACCACAAAAGGGAAGGTGCGTCACACAGCACCTAGATTTTACTGCAGGTGGTAATGTAACTGCTCAATCACCTCCCAGTCAGAATGTAAGACTCCATTCCAATGGGAAAATAAACACACCAAAAGGAAAGTCAGTCCTCCATAACCTCAGGTTCCACATCCAGAAATGCAATCAACCACACCATCTGCAGTGGTTGAAACTGCGGACGTGGAACCCACAGAGTGGAGGACCCAGTAGGGGAATTGAGCATCTGGGGATTCTGGTATACGAGGGAGTTCCTGGACCTATTCCCCCGATTGGTACCTAGTGAACGCTGTAAATCTCATCAGAGCAGGGCCAATACATCCTAGGCTTGTCCATTCTTAGTGGAGACTTTGGAAGGATCTTGGAAGGTGCTCCCAAGGCATTGAGTTCTCAAGGAAGAAGTCTGTGTGAAGCATAATAGGGTCCAACTGAGCTTTTATGCATTGCGAGTCTTTTGCTTCTCTTGGTGACTCTTGTCAAATTATTTTAAGATATTCCAGGGAATTTCCATCTGTTTATGTCTGGCAGCAAATCCCCTGGAGCCTGTGACTGGGGAAAAGGTCATCACTTATCCTAAAAGCTAAGCTATCCAGGTTCTTGAAATTTAGATTGTGCTTTGGTCCTTAGTCTGGCTACCAAGTTTAGCCTGTAAGGTTGGGTCTACTTGTTACTAGTATAAATAAAACAGAAATTTAACTCATTTGGTACCCATTATCTTTCTTTTGTTCTAATACATCACAGAAATATAAAAAATATATAGAGAGAAAGAGACACAAATAAAAGGTGTACCACTCCAAATATTTTCACAAAATATATGCATTCATGTAACCAACCAAATGAAGAAACATAATATTTCTGTAGGATTCTCCCACCCAAATGTCCACCTTCATAATCACTAGCTTCCAAAGGGTAACTACTCTTAATAAATTGTTGTTGTTAATCCCCACCCAAGGATTTTTTTCCCATTGACTTTAGAGAGAGTGGAAGGAAGAGGGAATGACAGAGAGAGAAACATCGATGTGAGAGAGACACATTGATTGGTTGCCTCCTGCACAAGCCTTGACCAGGGCTGGGGACCGAGCTTGCAACCAAGGTATGTGCCCTTGACCAGAATCGAACCTGGGACCCTTCAGTCTGCAGCTGATGCTCTATCCACTGAGCCAAACCAGCTAGGGCTATTTCTGTTTGTTTTTTTAACATAATTTAATATACATGAAACCAACAACCACACTGTGTCTCATTTGCCTGAGATTCATTATTGTTGCTGTCTACTGTAGGAGTCCACTGTTTTCACTAAGTTGTATTAATATACCTTAATGAAGTTGTATTAGATAGAACCTTAATGAAGTGTTCTATCCTACTGCTGATAAATTGGTATTGCCATTTTGGAGCTTTAATAAATATTGAGTATATATGCCTTCTTCTCGTATACAAAATTCTTATATATCTCTTAGGCAGTTTACACATGGCATTGCTGAATGAAGCAAAGAAGGAATACATTTGCATAGGACTTCTATTTCAGATATTCATAACAATCAACTTGTACCTGCATTGATTTTTATTTGATTTTCTAGGGGCTCAGAATTCTCAGACACTCCTGTTCTGTTGGTACAAACAGAACTCCTCAGATTGATATTGAAGGTATTTTGCTAGGATTGTATTTTATTGTATTTATTTATTTATCTACTAGAGGCCCGATGCACGGAATTCATGCAAGGGGCTCAGCCCCGCCGCTGCTTCGTCCAGAAGGTTGTCTGGAAGGATGTCCAGAAGGACGTCCGGTCTAATTAGCATGTTAAACTTTTATTATTATAGATTTATTTTATACTAGAGGTCTGATGCACGAAATTTGTGCAAGGGACTCGGCCCTGGCAGCCACAGCTGCCTCGGCCCTCGCAGCTTCATCCGGAAGGTCGTCTGGATGGTCGTTCTGCTGTTCAGTCTAAGTAGCATATTAGCTCTTTATTATATAGGATAATTGAATCTTTGTTCATTTAAATGTATCTCACATGATTACTTATCCCATAAGAAGAGAAAGATTATGTATAATATATATAATATGTATAATTATATATATTATTGATTTCAGAGTGGAAGGGGGAGAGAGAAATAGGGGGTGAGAGAGAGAGAAACATCAATGACGAGAGAGAATAATTGATTGGCTGTCTCCTGCATACCCCACACTGGGGATTGAGCCCACAAACTGGGCATGTGCCCTGACCGGGAATCTAACTGTGACCACCTGGTTCACAGGTCAATGCTCCAACACTGAGCCATGCCGGCCAGGGTATGGGTAACATGGGTGGGTCAATGGTACACTGTGATACTACTACACTGTGGAGAAAGGTGAGTGAGTTTGCAAGACACTGTCGAAGAGAACTACAGGTCTTCTGCTGTTGTCATTATTATTTTCTACTTTCCCATCGCACGCTGGAAATAAATTTTAAAAATTGAATCTTTGTTCATTTAAATGTACCTCGCATGATTACTTATCCCATAAGGAGAGAAAGATTATGTTAAAAAGTTGGAAAAGACAAAAAAACAAATTCAGAAAGTCATATGAATAATATAACTATATCTGTGTTTGATCAATAAAACTTGATGAGGCAGAAATTGTATTTTCTCCCGGAGGCTCTGGAGCTTGTGTACTCGTAATGCTATGATTGCGTTCCTGGTGTCAGGAGCGAGGTTAAAACCAGATCTACTGTGCTATTCGCAGCATCAGAGTCCCAATGAGCTGGCAGGGGGTTATCTCTTCTGAGCTGGAAGGATTGAATTTGGGGAAATGAGAAGAGTATGGGCAGTTCATCTAATTCAGACACCCTGAACACTTTTTAAAAAAATAAACATTACCTATGTAAGCAAACTTTTTGTTTTCTCCTAGAGAAGTTTAGGCTGCTCTGTCAGATTGACAATGCATTCTTAGCCTGATTGACAGATACACGTGTCTCAAACTGTGCTTCAAGGACAACTTATGAGAGAATCACTTAAAAATCTAATGAAAATGCAGATTCCCTGGCCAATGATCTTTGGGAAAGGGCCCAGTTACTTGTAATTTTCACTAGCTTCCCCTGGGATTCCGCTATAAGCTAAAGAATGGGTAATGCTTCATCACACCAGTGTTTCTCAAACTTTACCACGCACTAGAGTTACCTGCAGGCCTTGTTAAAATACAGATTACTGCCCTGGCCAGTTTTGCTCAGTGGTTAGAGTGTAGGCCCATGCACCAAAGGGTCTGATTCCCGGTCAAGGGCATGTACCTTGGTTGCAGGCTCGATCTCCAGCCCAGTAGGGGCATGTGCGGGAAGCAACCAATCCATATGTCTCTCTCATCTCTCTCTCTCTCTCTCTCTCTCTCTCTCTCTCTCTCTCTCTCTCCCCCTCCGCCCCCCCCCCTTTGCCTTATATTCTATATAAAAGCAATGGAAAAATATCCTCCGGTAAGGATGGAAAGCCAACAACCAAACAAAAACCATAGATTACTTGCCCCATCCCAATGCTCTGGCTTGTCATATACGGGGTGCAGTAAGAATTCATCTGCAGATTTTGGTGACACGAAGATTCTAAGGCTCTAACCTCCAGACATTTTGATTCAGTGCATCTGGAGTGGGCCTGATACTTTCCATTTCTAACAAGTTCCCAGATGATGACAGATGCTCCTGGGTGGAGGACCAGCCCTTAGACCAGTGGTTCTCAACCTTCTGGCCCTTTAAATACAGTTCCTCATGTTGTGACCCAACCATAAAATTATTTTCGTTGCTACTTCATAACTGTAATGTTGCTACTGTTATGAGTCGTAATGTAAATATCTGATATGCAAGATGGTCTTAGGCGACCCCTGTGAAAGGGTCATTCGACCGCCAAAGGGGTCGCGACCCACAGGTTGAGAACCGCTGCCTTAGACCAGAGAATTGCATCAGTTATATTTCCCCTGGTTTGTCTGTCCATTCCAAGTCACCAAATAACATGAAAAAAAATAGTAAGAGAGCCCTAGCAGGTTTGGCTCATTGGATAGAGTCTTGGCCTACGGACTGAAGGGTCCTGGGTTTGATTCCAGTAGGGGAATGTACCTAGGTTGTAGGCTTGATCCCTGGCCCTGGTCAAGTAGTGTGCAGGAGGCAACCAATCAATGTGTCTCTCTCACATCGATGTTTCTCTCTCTCTGTCTCTCTGCCTCCCTTCTACTCCCTCTAAAAATCAATGGATGGAAAAATATCCTTAGCCCCAGGCCTTCACCACCCTATTGTCTGTCTGGGGTGTGGGGTGGGGGGCAGGCTGGAGGGGGCCAATGGGGGAAAAAGGGGGACATATGTAATACTTTAAACAATAAAGAATAATTTTTAAAAAGAAGAAGAAAAATACACTTGAGTGAGGATTAAGAAAACAAAACAAAAAAAATAGTAAGAGAGAAAATGTGTTTGTTTTGATTCTATGGGCAGCAGGGCAGCTATCCACACATTCTGGTTTAGAGGGCAGAGGCTGGCTACCTAGGCTGCCCACTTCAGAAGCCCTCTCCTCATACAACCAGAGAAACCTAATCTCCTTCAAATCCTCTTTCCTCGGCAACTAGTGATGCCAGAGCCTTGTTCTGCCTCTGTGATTGGGCACTCGATTAGTTGGGACTGGGAAAAAGATGTCAAAACCTATCAGTTCAGCTGTCAAGGCAGATTGGACTCTCTCTGGGTGAGGTGTGGGAGACCCACCAGCAGGATGCGTGGTATGAGCTGGGGACTTTTAAACAAAATAAAAAGAGAAGAAATATGTCCAAATGATGACTGCTGCTGGTAAGAGATATATATCTGATTTTTAAAATTGTATAATTCAAGGTAAACACACTGAGCAATCTTTCTTTTTGTTGGATGGCCATTCCTCTTGCATTTAAAATAATAGCCAATAGCAAACCACTACAAAATAATATGCATCTTGAGGGGGAAAAATTCACCAATTAGGTAGTTTACAAAACTAATCAAGGAAAGACAATCTAATTCCACCCCCACCCCCCAAATATGTTTTGCCCATTTGTGAAAGCTGGTGAAGGGTGCAAAATGGCAAGCAAATAGTAGAGTACATGATGCATAGATTGTTTCTGGAAGTTTAGCAAATAAAAGAAGCCATCCTGATAAGAAAACAATGTCACTGCAGATGATGTATTATCTATTTGGAAAAGCAGTGTGCAAGCTGACCTAATTTTTTTTCACATGTTTTAGGAGATCTGCCATGAGCCAAAATAAAGTTTCAGTTCTTTAGTGATGAGACTTCTCAAAGCTAAGCAAACATGATCTAGTCACTTAATAAATAATATTCATTTTATCTTTTTCTTGAATTTTTCAACTTAAAGAGAATGTCCTCCACATCACACCCCAACCACACACACACACACACACACACACACACACACACACACGTGTACACACAGCAAGCATGAAAATGTTGATTTGGTTTCATAATGGACATCAATGAGGTTAGTATACACAGGGTGTCCAAAAAAATGTATAAACACTTAACAGCTGATAACTCAATCAATGTTTCATTATTTTTTCAAATCTAACCCATTGGAATTAATAATTATTCAAAGTGGTTATACATTTTGGGGCACTATATATATGTGCATATAAAGGTATGTATATATATGCAAATGAAAGTGAATGAAACATATTTTACAACAGATTAACCTGGTTTCTGTCATAAACAAACAAGGCAAAAAATTATTTATGTGAGATACAATTCAAAATCTCATTAACTGTCAGAACAATACATAAGAAATTTATTTTATAAGTGAAAATACTGTAGAGGGTCCAATCTATAAGTGGCTCATCTCATAGCTTACAGGAATTATGACTGATTCTTTAGGTATGGTATCTAATTTCCTTTTCAGGAGGATAATCTATGAAACGGATGTTTGGGGAGCTGAAGCAACTTGCTCTCTCAGTTGGAAAAGTGCCCAGTTCCACAATTCTGGGGACAATTAAAGAAACTATGGCCCGAAAAGTGATTAGCACTATACCTGGAATATGAAAAGGTACTCAATATGTGCTTGTTATTATTATTGTTAAGATTCTGCTGTGACTCCTTATTTATTTTTAAAAGATACATTTATTGATTTCAGAGAAGAAGGGAAAAGGAGAGAGAGAGATAGAAACATCAATGATAAGAGAGAATCATTTCTCTGCTGCCTCCTGCATGCCCCCTACTGGGGATCAAGCCTACAACCCAGGCATGTGCCCTGACCAGGAATCAAACTGTGACCTCCTGGTTCATAGGCTGATGCTCAACCACTGAGCCACGCTGTCTGGGCTGATTCCTTATTTTTAAACTAGATAGATAGATGATAGATAGATGATAGATAGATGATAGATAGGGTATATATGTGTGTATACATACATACATACATACATACATACATACCATATGTATATATACACAATAGGTATATATAACTTGTATATGTATATGCAGAGGCACTATTTATATAGTAAACACATTTCTATTTCTTTCCTTTTAATATGAGCAATTCAATTCAGTATAAAGTCTGGTGATGAAAGAATTTAGAATGTGCAGACAGACATAGGAAAGGTATTTCTGAAATGATACAGGTATGAACTTATGCCCTCTTTGCATAACATATTGTATTTATATTAGTAATGATCCTTCATCCTTCTCTAAACTGATGTCACAGGATATATAAATTTGTATTTCTTAGGTCAATGTGGTAAGTTTAAAAATATGCTTTGCAAACTTCTAGGCACATAATAGTGTGCCATCAAATATATCTACAGGGTTATAATGCATATGTTAAAACAAACATTACTGATGGCGTTGACTATCTAAATTCAGTTAACGTGGAGATCCTTAAACTAGACCCCAGAATATTTCTATTTTGTTGGCCAATTTTACATATTAACATGAAAAGGTGCTGGTTTTTAGGGACTGTTCTATTTATGGAATCTTTTCCCAAAATGTATCATGAAACTTCCAAGGCCTGAATAAACTTTTTTAAAAAAGCAATCACGAAACCCGGTGATCAAAGGTGTTTTCAAATGCCAACAGTAAGAGATAAAATTTTAGGAGATTATGATAACATTGATCGGTTGTTTTGAGATAATGTTCTGTGGCATCAATAGCAATAAAAGGCGGCAGAAGAATGATCAGATATTCCATGGCAGGAGGCTGCCTTGGGAAATATGTACATGGATCCATTTTTAATTTGGGAGATTCCGTAGTCCATTTTCATTTCAGTGTATAAGACATTGATAGTGGTTTGCAGGAAAATGCTGCTAGGATTACTAATTTATACAACATTCTGCAGCAAATGAATTGATCTTTCCACTTGATTTGCGATGATGGCATTTGTCATGTTTCCTTAGGACTGCATTCCAAATTCTGAGACACGTTTAGCATGAGGATTGACAGGAAAAATAATGAAAGGTTGTTTCCAGTGGACTTCTTGATGGATGCTATCATCATTTCTTTAATTTGCTTAAAGGTTTTATTTAGGCATCCTTAAAAAAACCCCACTTTCACCTAGGGGAAAAATATTAGTAACTGAGGTATAAAGTAGCCCTTATGTGGTAGATACCTAGTAGTACTCCTAATACTAAACTTCCAGAAGACACAATGTAGTTTATTCATTTCAAGAAGGTACTTTTTTCATATTGAGGATTGGGACTATTCACATGGCCTAAAAAAATGGTGGAATTCAGGCATGGATAGCCTAGGGCAGTGGTCAGCAAACTGCGGCTCGCGAGCCACATGCGGCTCTTTGGCCCCTTGAGTGTGGCTCTTCCACAAAATACCGGCTCTTCCACAAAATACCGACTTCTGCGCATGGGCCACGAAGTTTCAATCGCACTGTACGTGTGCGCCCTCACATGGTATTTTGTGGAAGAGCCACACTCAAGGGGCCAAAGAGCCGCATGTGGCTCGTGAGCCGCGGTTTGCCGACCACTGGCCCTAGGGGTTTAGAATGGAGGAGAAATTAGAGTCAAATGCTTTTGAAAAAATATTTAACAAACATAAAGGAAACGTCAACACTTTCACTCTGCTACGGAAATGACGCCTCAAAGTTGAGCATGAGCTCATGGAACCAACAGAAGTCTATTTGCCTCGACAGTGTGATTATTACGGAAGGTGGGAGTCTTAGGTTTAAAACTGTGCCAGCTCCTGGCTTCCTGACCTTGTGTCAGTGTATGTTTGATATTAATGATCATTAAAATAAGGGTCCTAATTGTCCTGCAATGTGTTTGTTAGGATGATTATCCATGATGATCATATGATGATGACATCAGAGGCCACAGTGAATCTTTTTCTTGGAAAGTAGAATATAATACTAGTGAGTAAGAGAAAATAGTAACCCCATCAGCACTTCACTGACACTTTCAAAAATACTGAATATTAAAAACTTCCTAAGCAAATACTCTCAAGGTTTTATTATTATTATTTGCATAACTAAGTCACTTCATTGTACTGATGTGGTGGTCATAATAATCTGGCCATTCAGTGTACATCTCCTGATACCCATAATGCAAGAGACTAAGAGAAATGGAGAGCTGACCATGTGACCAACATGGATCTAAGCACTAGACAGGCAATATCATGTCTATTCCTTACAATATTTCATAAGAAATACAAGATCATTGACTCTATTTCACAGATGAAAGAAACCCAGGATAAAAGAGGACAAGAAGAAGCATTTGAGGAATTAGGAAAGTTCGAAGAACATACTGATTGTAAAGTGGTCTGGAGCCAATCCCAACGTTTTATAACCAGGAGAGACAGAGCAGGAAATTACTTAGGCCATTTGGGCAACCTTTGAGTGAAATAACTAACAAACCAACCCCAAAACATAGAACTATACTCATAGACTTGTTTGCAAACAGAACAGAAATGACAGAGGAATTTCCCCCCCCCTCTTTTGTAGATGAGCAAGATAATTTGTCTGGCCAAGGAAAATTAGTTATTCAAACAGCCAAGAAAAGATAACATCTCTAAATTAAGTTCGTAAACTGAAGACCAAGCAAAAAATTTCAAATAGCACTGCTGATAAATAGATCCTAGCTTGACAATCTCAGTAGATACCTTCTCCTAGGACACATTCTAATCAAAAATTACATGCAGTTTCCCTTGCTCGGGTTTTCTTGTTTACATTAACCACTGGGACTCTTTAGAGCTTAAATACTATAAGGAGAGCAGAGTATTGCTGACTGTACTAACATAGTGTATGCACAGCAACTTTTTTAAGAAGCGGAACAGTTTTAGCAAAGGTGCCTTGGGCACGTTATCAAGATGCTATTAGAAGCCTGCTGTTTTCATAGTTATTGATTCTCATGTGTTTCTAGCAAGGGCTGAACATGCATACATATTTGTTTATTGGCATTATGTCATAAATATCTCTGAATTGTACACAGGGTCAGACTCAGCCATGAAAAACAGAAAACTAACCCCCACCCCCCCACACATGGGACTATCTCTGGATCTATGGGAATGCCTGCAATGTAATGAGACTAAATACTTAGCCAATAATTGACGATGTGTCATTATTTTCAGTATTCTCTTTGGATGAACCCTAAACCTACTTCAATGAGGCTGTCATTTTTGAAAATGATATTAAGAAATTGCATTATATAATTATGCTGATAAGTAAGTTAATTCATTTATTCATTCAAATTTATTCACCTTCCTTTGCATTAACCGTGGAGGTGGTGGTTATCTGAAAGCATGGAAGATTTATGCTTCTTTTAAAATCTAAGATTACATAAAGGACAGAAAGTACATCTGATAATTAGTCAAACCAATATGTCAAAATCAGGCATTCATAATAGCGGGGAGAGGGATAAAGTCAGGGGCCAGGTTTTAAATTTGAATGTTGATTATTAAAAATACCATGATGAAGAGCATGTGTCCCACCCCTAGTGGTTGCTGGTACCACAATAAATAACAGGGCATGTAGCTGACATTGAGTTTCCAAACATCTTTCTTAAGGACCAAAAGCACAAAGCCTGTTGATCACAAAAATACCTAAGCATCTGTGATGTGATCAAATTTGGCCCCAGGGCCTGGGCCTGGGGTTGCATTCTGACCAATAAGTCTATCCTGTGCCTGTTCAGCTCTTCCTTTCTGTTGTTCCAGACGTGCCAACTCAGAATCCTGAGGTGTGGGCTTGCAACACAAAGGTTTTCCAAAAGCATTGCTAACATTATTAAAAACCTGTGTGAACATTTGCTGGGGTTTGCGACAAGCTACCTATTCAAAGGGGAGACAAAGGGGAGGCCATATTGAGAGAAACAAAACAGATGGTTAAACTCTGACATTCCAGGATAATTACGGTGTTTATGTGAATGTAAGAGAGGCAAAAATACTTTTCCACTCCCCCAATAGAATGTCGCATTCTAGTTATCAAAAACTTTTCACCTCTATCAACTAATTTTATCCCAATGTTATCAGATTAAAAGAGGCAGCCCAAATGTTGTTTTTAATTGTTATTTATAACAAATGAGAAAACGGAGGCTTTAATAAGTTAAATAACTTGATTAAATTAATATAGTAAGTGCTTTATTTTCTTCCTAGAATTTATTACTACCAAAGAATTAATTTTCAAATACGTATTTATTTATCAGTAAGGTATAAGCTAAATAAAGTCAGGTTTTTGCTACCCGATTTACCTCTGTACTAACTGTGACTAAAACAGCGATTGTCTCTTGGTGGGTCATAAAAATATAACAAATGTCTGTTTGTGGGTATGTGTGTGTGCACACACACAGTGACCAAGAGAGACTTGACCATGAGTTATTTTTGCTACCATGATGTTATCATTGCAAGAATTAGAATGCCGGGATCCTGTTGTGAAATTCAGTTCCCTTTCCCATGAAAAGGCAGGCAGGCAACAAACAAGAGCAGAATGGGAATCAAAGTTTCATTTGGTCCATAAATATCTAAGTGGCTATTATCATATTCAGATCACAATTAACAAGGCTGAGTAGCAACTCTGATTAGAAACAAAGCCGAATGAGAGCCGTTTTTCTCTCCCCCCAGTCTAATAATTGAGGGTAATATGCTTAGACAGAAGTGGAAGAGAATAAGAAACCGGAGGAGCAGGAGGAGGAGAGACCAGCTCCCCCTAGAAAAAGCCTGATCTCAAATACACACTCAGTCATTTAAACTCCGGGAAAGAGAATTCGGTCCTTGTGCTCTGTTGGTCCAGGGCCTCCTATCATTGCTTTTTTTTAATTAATTGAATTTATTGGAGTGATATTGGTTAATAAAATTATACATGTTGCAAGTAAACAATTCTACAATATATCATCTGTATGGTGATTGCCAGAGGGAAGGGTGTTGGGAGAGGTGGATGAAGGTAAAGGGGTAAATGGTGATGGAAGGAGACTTGACTTGGGATCCTAGGATGATTGCTACAAATGGATGAAAAAAGAAGGAAGTATATGAAAGGGGAGTCTGGGTTTCTGTCCTTTTGAAACAATAATCCCTCTGATTGTCAACTCTGGCCAAATCCCAATAGTTTCTAACCAATCTCATTACCAATATGTTTCTTAGAGGATAGGGATAGAAGGGGAGGTTCATGAAAGATTCGAAGGCGTGACAGAGGCAAATGAGGAGATATTTTGTTCATCTCTCCCTACATTTTCCCTTATTAACCCTACAACCAAAACCAATAGGTGAGGAATTTTCTCTGGTGCCTGTTCTCAGGTGCAGGCAGGTAGGATAAAAAGGAGGCATAGATGCTGAAGCTCAAAATAAGAGATATCATGTACATGAAAGTATTTTTTCAGAGTTCTCATGTACAACATTGGGCTTGGGGGTGCTACATACGAAGTTAACTTAATGGTGTTTCTCCCTTCTGGAAACTCAAAATCAAACAGTGGCATTAAAAGAAATCAATATCATTATAGAGAGAAATCATAGAATTGAAGAAGCAATTATACATTTCATTCAATCTGATAGTTTAGACAGAAAACATTCTTTTTTTCTCCAATAAAAGTGATGTACACTTACCTCTAGTTTTCATTTTGGTGTATAGAATGGGAAGACTTGTTAACGGTATTGGCAAGGATCTTGGAGGTTTTTATGAAATGTATATTTGATAAAGCTTTGCTAAGCACAGTTTTACCAAGCCATCATTTAGATATAGATATAGATAGAGATAGAGATAGAGATAGAGATAGAGATAGAGATAGAGATAGAGATAGATAAAGATATAGAGAGAATAAAGGACATAGAATGAGTTATCCATGGCTACACACCTTGGTTAAAGGCAAAGATGGTCTACAACATGAATAAACTGAATCATAGAGTTTTCATTTTTTATCATAGGTTCCCACAATTAAACCATACCCAGTTCAGTATTTCTGATTTATCATGTTTCTTCCACGTGTTAGCCCATGCACACTGGTTCACTTCCATCATCTACTCCAAATGGCTGAAACCCAAGCCGTACACACTTCAAATGCAGTGAAAGAGACCGATAATTATAATTTACTCTTTTAAGAACTGTCGCTGAATGTCTCTCTGGTCCAATTCATCATTTAAATCTCTCTCAAACCTGACAAGACACTTACCAAGTGTAAACTATGCCCTTGTTCTCTGCTCCTGGCATAAGAATTTCACTTTCATCTCTCTACCCTCCTTCAAGCACTTTGTTATATCTACTCACTGTCTTAAGATATAAAAAAACAAATAATGCAAGAAAGAGTGGGGAAAACAAGTTTCTAGATTTTGGATTTCAAAGACAAAGCTCTTAGGAAAACTATGAACATCGGGGCATAGCTAAAATGATTGGGAGAAAATAAAATAACGGACAAACACATAGATAATTAACAATTCTCCTCTTCCAGCCCCACCCCCTGCCCCTTGCCTGGGTTGTGGCAGACAATATTTTTCTGTAAGGCAGTGTGGAGAAACACATCTGAGCAGAGGCAAAAATTAGCCCTGCATGGAGACACACACAAAGCTCCCTTTTCCTGCTCACAGTCTGGTCATACCCTCAGATAGAGGTGGAGGAGAGTAAGGGATTGTTCAAGCGCCTTGAGATGGCAGTAAGACATCAGAAGCAAAGCAGGCCAGGCCAGGCCAGGCAAATCGGAACCAAGTCACCCAGATGGAAATGCTTCTGTCCCAGCAGGGCACAGAATCAATGCAGTATTCTAGCGCCTCCAAGTGGGAAACTGATGTAGTGAAGGGAGCATTGAAAGCTGACAGAAAGGAACTTTAAGATTCTGGCGTATCTGAGTGGAAATCCATGTGTGCACACTGGGGAATAAGAGCCTTGGGTCTTCCCAACCCTAGATTTAAGCTATGTCCAGCCCTCCAGACATGGGATTTAGACATCCAGCTAGCAGCCGATAAAAAAGAAAAAAAAAGCAGCAAGTAAACGGAGATTAAGTTTCTGCCACCATGGTGGGATAACAAAGATTTACAATGGAAATAAACTTGATAGAACTCATAGAGAAACAAAAAGAAAAATACAGGTTTGTAAAGTGGGATCCATTCTTATCACAGAAGCAACAATCTTCTCTCAAGACCCTGCTCTCTGACAAAATTGACATTGCTCCAGATGGATTCTGCAATAAAAATGCTATCTATCAATCAAGTACCCTGAAGTAGTTGTTGTATGTCCTAAAAGCATCTTGTTTTATACTAAGATGTATGGGCATGATGATGCTGATGGTCTCTGAATGTGCACAGTAGGGTTGTTATAAAAGAGCGTACAGAACTGAAAGTCTGATGAGACCATGAAGAAAAAGCATATATACTCATATGATATGTAATTTCCATGTCCCTTCTCTGTTAAATGTTCACATCAATGTTCCTCATTTGGATGAACCGAGTGGACCTGCTTTTATTGAGCACATAAAGTTTCTAAGCTTCTCAGGCTCCCACCTGACCCCAGGTGCCTTATGTTTGTCAATATTGCTTCTTCTTGAAGAGCATGACAGAAAGGAAAATTCTGTGAATCAGAACATTCCATATATCAGAAAACATATATGTTCATTCATGTTTATCATTGAGGTTGACAGGTATGAACTCCAAATAGAAAATGGGAAGAAACAGGGAAGGGTAAGAAGCCATCATTGGATTTCTTGGTAGATTTAACTTCTTTGGTTCTTCATTTCCTTGTGAAGCCTCCTATGTTGTGTAAAACTGATCTATAATAATAAAAGCATATTATGCTAATTAGACTGGACGACCTTCCGGATGAGGCAGAGGCAGCCGCAGTGGCGGTGGAGGCTGAGCCCCTTGCACGAATGTGGTGCATCAGGCCTCCAGTATTAAATAAATGTGTATGATCTTGTTTTCTTTAGTTACAATGTCCCATGTTACAGGGGCCCTAGCCAAGAACTTAGAAGGGCAGAAGGAAAAGATAGAACCTTTCTATATAGACACTACACAAATGAACATAAATAATTGGACATTAAGCACCCCCCCAAAAAAAATCAACAATATTAGGCCTAAGGGACATACAAATTAAAACCACAATGGCATTCTACTACATACCTATGGGAAGGGCTAAAATAAAAAGGGTTGATGATACTAAATGTTAGCAAGAATATCAACAAGAGCCTTCATAAATGTTGGCAAAAACATACGGCAATGGCACTTTGAAAAACTCTGGAAGTTTCTTCAAGAAGTAAAGCATATGGTCACAATATGACCCATATTAATAGAAACAAAAATGTGTGTCCATACAAAGTCTTGTAATTTGATGATTGCAGCAGCTGTGGTTTTAATAACCAAACATACCAAACACCACAAATGTCATTCAGGTTTAATGGACAAGCAACACGTCATCTGTGCTCTTAGGAGAAAAACAAAGAAGGAAAGACAGGAGAGAGGGAGGAAGGGAAAGAGGTCTGAAAAATGAATAGTAGTCTCTATTTGTGCTACTTCCTAATTTATCCTATATAATAAAAGCCTAATATGCTAAGTGTCTGGTTGTCCGGTCGTCCATTCAACCAATCAAAGCGTACTATGCTAATGATATGCTAAGGCTGCTCAACTGCTTGCTATGATGTGCACTGACCACCAGGGGGCAGGTGCTCAATGCAGGAGCTGACCCATGGTGGTCAGTGCACACAGGGGGAGCACCGCTCAGCCATAAGCCAGGCTCATGGCTGGCAAGTGCAGCGGCGGTGGCGGGAGTCTCTTCCGCCTCTGCAGTCACACTAAGGATGTCCGACTGCTGGTTTAGGACATTCTTAGGCCTGTGGGGAGCGGGCCTAAGCCGTCAGTCAGACATCCCCCGAGGGCTCCCAGACTGTGAGAGTGCGCAGGCTGGGCTAAGGGACCCCCCCACAAGTGCATGAATTTCATGCACCGGGCCTCTAGTGTTTTCATAAGGACAGAACTTAAAAGCCGTCATCTGTTTAACATTTCTCCCCTCCTCTTTGCTCAGTAATTATGACTTATTTTGCTTTTGAAAAAAATTTTTCACCCTATAAACAATATTATTGAAAGAACACCTGTGCATGTATTTGTGTGGTCATGTACACACACACACACACACACACACACACACACATACTCATGTAAAAATAATCCCTTCTTTCCCTTTAAATTCTAAGTGCAGGCAGGAAGTTTTTAAACATACACATGGTAAGAATGATCTTCACTCTCTTGTGCAGGGCTTGGACAATTGTGGGGCACTAATATTATCATAAAAGAATAACACAACCCTTGTCGCATCATTATTGGTTTGTGCTTTTTATGTTATTGGTGGGGATGCACCATCTGCATGCTCAGTGTTCAGCTGGAGACTTAGGTGCACGTCGTATTCCCAGACGTAAAACCAAAGCACCTAGAGGAGCTGGAATAATTATTGAATATTTTAAAAGTACATGTGCATAACATAAGCACTAATGTTCCCCTGATTCTCATATTATATAATTTAGCCTTGTGTCTTTCCTTTTATTTTAATTTCCATATGAGCTAAGGAGTATTTCTATGTTGAAAGTATAAAACAGAGCAGAGTACAGAGAGAATTCCAAGCACTGCAAACATATTTTGAACCTTATGTATTATTAATAGTAATGGTAAAAATAAATACAATTTATTGATCACCAAACCTATAACCACTGTTGTGGCAAGAGGTTGGTGTTATAGCATATTCTTATGCTGGTATTGATCTTATTTCTACAGATGTGGAGATGGATGTCAGAGGTAAAGCAAAACTTATTCAAGGTCAAATAGCAAACAGGTGGCAGAACTATTGATTTCAGAGAGGGGGAATGAGAGAGAGAAACATCGATGAGATAGAAACATCTATTGGCTGCCTCTTGTCCCCTGTTTCAAGAGGAAGTAGGGGGCAGAAGGTTGCCACAACTGGGCAATTTGTCCTGGGCGGAATTGAACCAGCAACCTCTTGGTGCATGGGTCAATGCTCAACCACTGAGCACACTGGCTGGGCCAGAACTAAGATTTAAATGCTGACTCTATTCATTTGGTCTGCATTTTAAAGCAAAGGTTTAAATTCCAGAAGAACACCTTATAAATAATTTATTGTCTCCCTCCTTCCACCCTCTCTCCCTACCTCGCACACTCAATTCCTCTCTCCCTCCTCCCTTCCTTATCTACATTGTTCCATGCTGGTGAGATCAAAGAAAAAGTCTACATTGTGGACTGAGTAAAGGCGCTGTGAGATACGCTGGTTTTCTGTGGTTGTCAAGAGGAAATAGTGAGACAAAAATGACAAGCAGAGCCTGGAGTTGAGTGTGGATGTAGAACATACAGGAAGAGAGAACAATCCAATTTGGCATGAGTATAAAATTGATTACGGTGTGTGGGGGAAGAGAGGGACATTTGGAAACCATCCCATCACTAACTCTGGCCTGGAGGCTTGATGTGTACATAGGTTTTAGTTATATCCCTAATCCAGCTCCTCTTGGAAGTAAGATCAATGAAATGGAGTGGAACCCTCACTGATAGATGGCATCGTTGTGAGAGAAACAAACCAATAGAACAGTTTGCTTTACAGGAGGTTCTGCACACTTCCCTCCAAGTAAGGTCCAACGCCAAGCCTGGCTGGTGTCGCTCAGTGGATTGAACATCGTCCCATGGACCACGAGGTCCTGGGTTTGATTGCAGGTCAGGGCACATGCCTGGGTTGTTGGCTGAATTCCCAGTAGGGGGCGTGCAGGAGGCAGTGATAGATGTGTCTCTCGCATTGATATCTCTCTCATCGATGTTTCTATCTCTCTCTCCCCTCCTCTCTATCTAAAAATCAATGAAAACATATTTTTTAAAAAGTTCCAACACCATTTCCGTTTACAATTGAAGCCTGGCTCTCTGAGGAAGAGAGCTTTGAAAGGGGAAGTGAACAGGAAGCATATCAGAAATATGTTAAAAGGAGTCAGAACAACTCTCACCAGCACCTGTGTATGTATAGAATTTTTGGAGAATGGAAGTGATGACTAGAGATGCCCAGAGAGCTTTCTGGGGGCTGTGTGCATGAACCTGGGGTGCAGTTCTTTTTTAAGGAAAACAAACAAATTATAATTCATATTAATGTTGATATTCAATTGGTCATCAAACAATTCAATCAATGAGACCTGTAAAGTCTCATATTTGACTTCTTTACTATGAATTTGTTAACAGCCTGAGCCATGTGGAGGCTGAATATTATCAGGGTTACACAAATATATTTGAAATTGTTTTCCTCTTCCCTCCGTCCCTCCCTCCCTCCCTCCGTCCCTCCCTCTCTTCCTTTCTTCCTTCCTTCCTTCCTTCCTTCCTTCCTTCCTTCCTTCCTTCCTTCCTTCTTTCTTTCCTTCCGTTTTGTTTTTTAAAGAATATAATCTTGACAGTGATTCCAGAAATGAAAGCAGGGAGATGAGATGGTAAAGTACTCAAGGGTAGATAGCAGCCATTTGGATTTAAAGTTTCAAATATGCTGCTCCACTTTTTGTGTGCCTGGATAATACACTGAAATTCCGCATGTCGCATTTCCCTCTATTAATGGAGGTAGATGCATCTTGCTATCATCCTGTCACCGTGCATCACCTCCATCTTCATCAAAGTTCTCTGAGGTAAGTGCCATTATCTCCCCATCTTACAGAAGCGGAAATTGGGCCCAGAGTGAGGTCATATTACCCCAAAGTGATACATTCGGGATGTTAAACAAGGTCACTGTCTCAAATTTGCCCGTTCCAGTCAGAAAACCAGAATAACGTAATGAGAAAGGGGGTTGCCTTTGGTATCACACAGACTTTGACATGGCCAGGTTTGTAGTTTACTGAGTCAATTTTTTGAAATATGCCACGCGGATTAATTCCCACCCATCAAATGATATATCTAAGGAAAACCCTCTCTCACTTGTCAGCCCCAGTGACAAATGGAGAGCTAAACTGCTAGCTGTCCTCCAAGCGCTGTGCCATTTCCAAGAGCTGATCTGGTTAAATAGCCGGAGAAAAAATTAAACGAACGCAACTGGGTGGACATTTCCTTATTCTGCTGACCCCGCCGAGACACAAATGCTCACTTACCACACAACCAACTGTGCAGTGGCAAAGCTTTCTTGGTTGACATGATAGGCAGAAAACCACCGTCAAAACAAAGCTGCTACAATCTGTGGGAGGTTTTTTTAGCACTAGCCATTTCCAAAAAAAGAAAAAATCGATACAGTGGCTAGGAAAATGCCTGTTGGGAAGCCAGAGGCAAAAATCACCTCTCCTTAGATGAGAAAATATGTGACAAACACATTGCTTGAAATTATAAATTAAAGTGCCGTTGGCAAGTGTGGAGGTAAAGAAGCAAAGCTTTATTTCCAACGCAGAGAGCATACTATGTTCTTAGAGTTAGAATGAAATGTGAGCCAAGAAGGTGATGATGAAAATTTGCAGAGAACAAACAATGCCTGAGATGGTAAAATGAGCTAAAGTGTATTGATACTTACCAGGTTCTGCTTATATATGTTCTAGGGCTATCTTCATAATATCCTTAGGGGAGAGATGCCTATGTCCGACCCACTTTCACAGAACGGGAACAAAAGGATGGACGTGGCCCAAGTGAAGGGACTAGTCTTTGGAGAAACACAAGAATCAAACCCAGGTGGTGGTTTCACACTGGAGCCTATGCAATTACATGCTATGCCACAATCTCTCTCGGAGAAGAGGGTTCAGAGTCCTTATTTCATTTAATATTCATACTAATCTTATAAAATAAGAATGATCGGTATTACCTATAAGGAAACAACATTTCAGAGGGACTGACTGTGCCAGTGATACAGCTAAAAACATGTCAAAGCAAGATACTGATCCAGGAGGTAATTTTTTTTTCTTACCAGTAACTGACTATTCTGAATCACTATTTTTCATGTTGTTGTTAGGAAGTAATTATTCCTCTCTGAAATACATACTGTGGAAACCGATTCCTAGTCATGCATGGAGGGGTGTAAGTAAGATGTTTAGGCTAGCATGAAGTTTAATTCAGCACAGTTTTCAAACATGTTAACAATTTCAAAGCCTTTCCAAAGAACTTTCCACTGCTTTTGCTTTCTCTTTCAAAGAAACCTCTGATGTGATTAGTACTTTGTCCCCAAATGACAAGTTGCAAATGAGGCATTTTCCTTGAAAATATTTTCAACGTGAGGAAATAATTTATCCAAGCGGGGAACTCTCCTTGCTGACCCAACGCCTGGGAACCAGGCAACTTTCATCACCAAGCAGTACTTTCTTGCATTTCAAAGAAATACCACAAAGAAAATTAGCATTGCCTGATTTGCACTTGAAGTTCAGAGAAAGAGTGTTATTATTCTAATGCTTTAGTATCTGGCTGGAGGGAGGAATCACAGGTGAATCAACGCCTCTGGCATTTTCCCTGGACTTAGAGGCTGACCTAGAATTAAAAATCGTATCCCCGTTATTTACTGGATTGTAACCTTAACGACATTGTTCGACAGTGAAGCGATGGGTATTGATGATGAGACTGAAGCATTCTTGCCACATGGCTAATTGAATGACACATTTCAAATTAATTGGTGACCCAGGGAACCCCTTCCATGCTGACGGTTATAAATATGCACATCACCACCACAAACACCAGAGAAATTTCACTTCCCAGAAGCTGGGCTTCATGTGTAGCCCCTCCTTCAAAACGTATGCAAATCCAAAGCGAGATTGCAGTATACGTTTTGGGGTTTTTCCTTGCTTTTTGGAGTATTTACAATTCCCATAGATATCTCTGAGTGTTGAAATCCCTCTCTCATGAAACTAGCACTGGTGTGGCTCTTGATGTTGGAGTGTGAGCGAGGCAGATGTCATTCTGTTGCCGGAGGACATGGGGTTCTTGTAGTTTTGTGAGGAACATGATTCCTGGGGACCCACAAGGGAGGATGAGGTCTGGTGGTAATATTTATTTGTGGCGCAAAATTAAAGGAGTTTCCCAATGGTCCATCTCTGTCCATCTCGCCATGGAAATTCAGGGCCAGAAATAGAGCAAATGTCCAGAGACCTTGATCTATATTAAAGCTTAGTCCCAGTCCAGCATCTGGCTAGCTTAGCTTATGTTCCCGGCTGTAATCCATTGCTGTGCTGTGGTATCCAGGCTCCTGCCTAGAGCCTGCAGTTGGAGCCTGTATGACCCTCGGCCACCTGGCTGCTAAGGCCACAGGGCTATGGAGAGGAAATGTGCCAACGCCTGGGCCAGTGTGGGGGAGAGGGAGACAGGGAGGGGGTGTGTGTGTATGTGGGTGGGGAGGGGGGGAGAGAGAGAGAGAGAGAGAGAGAGAGCACTTCTTTGGTCACCTGGAATTATGTTCTCTGTTCACCTGGAATTATGAATTCTCAGTCTTGGTAGGAACCAGAAGCTTTTAGCTTTTTCAAAATAATCAACCAGCTTCCAAAATTTTTGCAGGCTTCTAATGAGTCCAATGATCCCTCTTCCTGTTAGACTGACAGGCCTCTAGGGTTAGGCACCTCCCCCTGGCCCACTTTGACTTTATGTGCATGCCCTTCTCTCCCCCTGCTGCCCCAATACACACACACACACACACACACACACACACACACACATACAATCTGGTACCTGAGGGGGGATGAGAGGGGTGTTAATCCCCTTGGAGGGACAATGCTGTGATTCACTGGGGTGTAAAGCTGTAGGAGGAAAAAAAAATGGGACCAACATAGAAAAAAAAAAGCAAAAAATAATAGTAAACAGTGAGAGAAAAATTCTTGAGAATGGAAAGGGACATGGTTTTTATTAAAATCTGAAAACTGATGCCTCCCTTAATATATGAGACTCAATCTAGATATGAATTCAGGAAAGAATAGAACCAATGAACTAAAACAAGTGTAAGTGAGGCAGGAAAGTAAAGACCTAGGGAAATTCCTTGACAAGTGGAATAGGGAAACTGAGACAAAATAATTAAACAAGGCCAAATAATTTGAGCAATTTACAGGCAGCTAAGGAATCACAAGGTTTGATCTTCCCTAACCAAGATTATTTAGTACAGACCTTCTGGGGCAGACCAGCCTTGGTCCCTGTCCCTCTTCAATGATGTTCTTTAAAAAGAAAACTAAGCAGACAATAAAAGTAAGCAGACAATAACCCGGACCCCTCTATACACACATTTGGATGAATCAACATAAAGAAGGACACACCTGAATAGTATTAATACCCTCCCCTGGGACCTCCCCTGAGACCTCCCCTAGGATTCTCACCAGCCAAAGAAAAATAAAAAGCCTCAAGATGAAGGACCCACCGCACACTCCCTCTAGAGCACGCCCACACCTTGTACCTTTGTTCTCTTTCTCCTAAAGTCTATGGATCCCCACGAGACTTGCAACCAGGGGAGGAGTGAGCAGCAGCAGCTCATCCCGGACAAACCCCCTGAAACTGTCTCCAAGTCTCCTTTTCTATGACTTTCCTGTGAGCCAAAGCCCCACTTAGGTGCTTTCCTGCTGCTTCTTCTGTCCTAGATGCTTCCTTGTTTCACTGTCCCCAGCGTTAATAAACACACTCTCAAAATCACTTGGATTCATTTAGTGAAATCTTTCCTGCATGAAGTCAGAAATCCACACACTCCTGGCTGGCCCGAGGCAGACCGGCTCTGGGTCAGGTCTCCATCGGGTAACATAAATACTTCAGATTTCTCTATGCGTGTGTACATATGCATTGTAAAATGTAAAAGACATACATACAGAGAGCACATGCACCCATACATCAGGATATACAGCTTGGATGATCAAGCTTTTCTGGGAGGTTTAATTTCATTTTATCACTAGAGGCCCGGTGCATGAATTTGTGCACCAGTGGGGTCCCTCAGCCTGGCCTCCGAGATCGGGCCAAAACTGGCTCTCAGACATCACCCGAAGGCGTCCCGGATTGTGAGAGGCCGCAGGCCAGGTGGAGGGACCCCACTGATGCATGATTGGCACCTGGAAGGGATGTGGGAGGTTGGCCAGCTGGGGAGAGACCATGGGAGGGCTCCAGAGCATGTCTGGCCCCTTTGGCTCAGTCCTGATCAGCCAGACCCCAGCAGCAAGCTGACCTACTGGTTGGAGCATCTGCCCCTGGGTGGTCAGTGCATGTCATAGCGACTGGTGAACCGGTCGACTGTCTGCCCCCTGGTGGTCAGTGCACATCAGAGCAAGCGGTTGAGCGGCCTTAGCATATCATTAGCATATTACGTTTTGATTGGTTTAATGGACGACTGGATGACCGGATATTTAGCATATTAAGCTTTTATTATTTAGGATAATTTCATAAATAAGCATGTTGAAAATAGGGCAGAATGCACACAAACTACTTTATTACTAATTTGACACTTTATAAGCATTGGCTGAGCAGGGACAGGTAAAGGACATGGTCCACTTTTACTGGGAGCGTAAAGAGATGACAGAGTTCAAGTCTAGACTGGAAAAAAAAATGTGTACAAGTGGGTTCCCACACCATCCATGCAAATCTTAGCATAACTGCTAACCGCATCTCCAAGTGCTGCTGGTTTCCACCTTAGAAATAGATCTGAATTCACTTACCACAGGGCACAGAGGAAAGGGGGAATGAATCAGGAGGATCTCAAAGTGAGGAAGCTTAGACACAACAGACAAGCAGACATGCAGGAGGTAAAATGTAATTTTGAGGGGGAAAATCATAAGATAAGATTGGATTTTTCGGCATAATTTTTCTGAAAATGCAATTTGTAACAAGTTATATTGTCTGTCAAAGAATCCCTACTGCCCTTCTAATGTGCTTTTTAGTATCTGAAACATAAACGCACATCAGAATACATCATGTGCAAACCATGGCATTAAACAGATTAGAAAAACGAAATGTCATACAGGAACATGGGCGGCTCTCGGGCAGTTAATTTAGTAGAAAGGCAGAGAATCGCTGCAGGAAATGCTTTCTCTGCTTATGCTCCCTGCAGCTAAAATACCTTGTATACCTTATTTTTGAAGGAACAATAACTTTGCTGAAGTGATAAATTTAAAGCTTATGTGGTTTTCGGATGGCACCTCAGCTAAATTTTTCCTGAATTGGGCCGTGTGTTGAGACTCACAGATGTGAGGATGGACAAGCAAGTTTCCCTGTACCCCTCTGTCCCCCAAACCCCTCCAGCTCTAACACTTTGGTGGGCTCCCTGGGTGTTATCTCTTCCCATGAAATCAATTTCTGGAATAGAACAACCTTCTTGTCACTGACCTCTGGCTCTGCTTGGTATATCTTTTTAAGTTTTTTTTTGGTTTTTACATAGTCTCATGGTTAATGCACCACCAATAAGGGGGGTGGATTGATCTACCTTCAGTTAAAAAATAGCCCATTGAGACAGGACATGATCTGGCCACCAGGTCAGGGAAGTTAAATCGAGCATCCTGCATTCCCCAGCGGTCCTGAAGCAAAGTCCATCACTCCTGCTAATTAGAGCTTTGCACGTGGGTTCAGACAGAAATCACCTCGGTGGCTTTCTCCAAGCTCTCACCTGGTTCTAATTAGTTCCCCTGGAACATTAACCCGGCTCCCTCCTCCCAGCCCCATCCCTACCTCATGATGCATCTCATTAGAAAAACTGATAAGTGGGCTACTAATATCTGCGAGGTAAGATGTACAATGGCGAGCTCGCCATTAAGCAGGGGCTAATGATAAAGGAGGCCTTCTTATGGGGAACATCGGAGAGTATCATTGCCTAATGCCCTTTAACGTGGGTAATTAAGCACATTAACAGTGGAGATCATTTTTTCCCAGTGGGGGTGAAGGAGACACTTGAATAAAAAATATACCTTGCCCTGGCCCTGCTGACATCTCTATAAAGCATTTAAGCAGATGTAGCAGAAGTGCTTTACATATTGGCGACTAAGCAGGAAGGTCTCTCCTGGCCTCCCAAATGCAGAGCAACCTGCACTTCCAGATTAAACTTGATCAGCTATCTGTGGGAGGCAGACTACTGACCCCTCCCAAAGATGACCATGCCCTAATGTACTACCTTCCATGGGCAAAGGGGTCTTTGCTGCCGCCATTAAGGTTTTGGACCATGAGATGAGATCATCTTGGATCGTCTGGGTGAGCCAAGCGTAATCATAAGAATCATGCCCGGCGGACGTGGCTCGGGGGTTGAGCATCGACCTATGAACCAGGAGGTCACGATCGATTCCCAGTCAGGGCCCATGGACTTGATCCCCAGTGTGGGGCATACAGAAGGTGGCTAATCAATGATTCTCCCATCATTGATGTTTCTATCTCTCCCTCTCCCTTTTTCTCTAAAATCAATAAAAATATATTTTAAAAATAATCATTACTGTCTATGGTCAGAAGAAGGTGCTATAACTGAAGAATGGTCAAAGAGGTGCAGAGTTGCTGGCTTTGAAGATGGAGAAAAGGGGCCATGGGACAAGAAATGAGGCTGCGTCTAGAAGGTGAGTAAGGCAAGAAAATAAAGTCTCTCCTGGGGCCTCCAGGAGGAGTGCAGTCTGGCTCACACCTTCATTTTAGCTCACTGAGATCCCACGTGGCGCTTCTGATGTACAGAACTATAAGATGTACAAAACGTTGTGCTGTGTTAAGCCACTAAGTTTATATATTTTGTTACAGCAGCAACAGCAAACTAATACGAATGGAACTTTTGGAGAACAGCTCCCTCAGTAGAAGAACCATGAAGGGGTTGTTCAAGGCTGCAGTCATGACACTTCTATCAGTGTCTGGCACACAACAGAAGCTCAACAATTGTTTTGGAATCAATAAATATGTATTGAAAACCTAGCAGGTGTCAGTGACTTAATATAGCTACTATAATAAGAACACTGCTTATTAAAGAGACAATGGAAGCTCACTGTATAAATTACTAGTTTAGGCTACATGGCTGGAGGAAAGAAATTAAAAAATTCAAATCACAGCCTGTTTGACAGGCTAAGGTCTATGACCACAGCATTTTCTAATTTCTGTCATTGTCACTTAGCCTCCAAAACAGATCTTTTATGATTTTGTTTCTAGTTCCTTGCGCATCCTCCAAATTCTTGAAAGGGATAGCTGAACCCTCCCTTGTCTCCTAGCAGCAGGAGATATTGGGAATGATATAAAAAGTTACGCTGGGAGTTCTTTGAAGAGGATACCAGATAAAAAGATGTCTGTGAAAATAATGAGAGCTAATATCTACATGATGCTTTCTACTTCCCAGCCATGCCTCTGACCGTTTTGCCTACTTTTACACATTTATTCTTCAAAATAACCCCAAGATATAGGTACAATTGGTAACTTCACCCTGGATAAGGAGTGGGAGGTCAAAACAAAACAAAACAAAAACAACAACAGAAGGAAAGAAAAACCAATGAAATAACTTGTTTAGTTCACATTCTATGAATACCACAGGTGGGCTATCAGCCCATGAAGTCTGACACCACAGGGCATGCATTTCACTGACCTCAACAGCCTTTATCACCAAGGGGTTCTGACATATGTTCTCTTGCCAGAATCCTTAGACTTATTTGCAAAAGATCCCTTTGCAAACCTGATGAAAACTGTGGTTTGTCTTTCACCATATGTGTACATTTTGTAGATTCTATTTTGGGAATCAAAGACATTAGATTAGAGAAATGCACCCTGGAAACACACACACACAGTAGAAAAGAAACTGGGGGTCTTACAGGTAGGATCACAATCAATATACCTTTCTTTTTAAAATATTTTTAAAATATATTTTTATTGATTTCAGAGAGGAAGGTAGAGGGAGAGAGAGATAGAAACATTAATGATGAGAATCATTAATCAGCTGTGTCCTGCACACTCCCTTCTGGGAATCAAGCCTACAACCCAGGCATATACCCTGACCGGGAATCGAACCTGGGACCCTGCAGTCCACAGGCCAACGCTCTATCCACTGAGCCAAACCAGCCAGGGCCATATACCTTTCTAGCCAAATTTTCATTTGATGTACAGATACAGATGATGTATCCCATAGCCAACTAAAGGTCCTTTCTTCTCTCATTCACTTCTTGACCTTTGCCACAAAGTCACACTAATAATTTTCTTCTCCATTTATAGCTCAAATAGTTAAAAAAAGATTATGTACATTTAAAAATATTATTGGGCAAACAACAGCAAAAGGGCATGAAATATATACTAATCCCAAAACTTCTTTTTTTAGCTTCAATTCAGGAGCATGTATTCGAAAGGGCTGATTACACTATTGTCATGTAAAGGGATTTTGAGGCAGCATCCAGCAGACAGGCCCTGCAGATATTTGGATAGGGTAAGATACTGTTACAAAGGCATGCCTTTAAGCCTCATTTGGACTAAGGTTCTGATAATGTATTTGATCACCAGTGTCATTGTGTGGCTGCTGGAAGGGGTCTTGCCATCCTCCAACATTGTGTCATCCAACAACTACCTGTAAAAAGCCTTGCTTTCTACCTGTGGGTGAGTTTTCTGTTTCCAGACAAATCCTAGGTTACAAAAAATGAAAATCCAAATTTGCATGACAAGTGATTTCAAACATAATATTGTACATGAAATGAACCCATCTTTACTCCGTCTCTCTCTCTTTTCCCCACCCCCTCTCATTTTACTTACATAAAAACATAGCCTATAAATGCAACTCTTTAAACTGTTTCTAAGACTATCTGATGAAAGAAAAACATTGGAAGAGGGTGCTGCTACTCCAATGAAGGAAAACATCACTTCTTCACAATGATCATCTGCTTCTTTTAATTGGAAGCAGACAATACATACAGTGGGGCCTTGACTTACGAGTGTCCCGACTAACGAGTCTTTTGAGATACCAGCTGTCTCTCGGTCGATTTTTTACATTGAGTTGATAGAATAATTTGAGTTAAGGAGCTTCTTAAGGAGCTCGGTCTCGGAACGAATTAAACTCGTAAGTCAAGGCCCCACTGTATATAAATGTCATATCTTTAATAAGGAATTGAGGAGACAGCCATAGACAGGCACTGGCGGTAAAAGACATTTATGACTTGATAAATAAGGGACACGTGGTTTAAGAGTGGAAAACAAATGATAGAGCTTTAACATTCCTAAAGAGAGATTGCTGTCCATTGTCATATGAACGCACTGTGCTCCTAATGAGTGCTCAGCGGTCATACTTGTCAGTGGCCACTATAGGAGGGAAGTACAAAACCTATTTTTTTTCCCTCAGGATCTTTATTGTTAAAGAATCTGCATTAGCACATCTTCTAGATAACCGATTGTGAACATTTCATTCGTCAATAAAAAGAAGAAAAAAAAAAGAATTAGAAAACTCTTCTTAGGCCATCACTGCAGAGATTATATTTAAAGAGCTAGGGATTGCAAATCCACAATTCGAGAATTCAATTTTGGATACAATTATATAAGAATTCCAGAGCACAGTGGAAAAAGTTAGGTGTACTATCTGCTTGGGAAACAGGGGTTTCTGGGAGCCGTGGAGAACTCGCCAGTTCTCAGTGGCCCTTTCTGTTTACTAAGAATAGGCAACATGTATACATCTCTATGGGAAATCTGGTCTTACTGGGCTCTTTGCATTTAGGAGAAATGCATGAAATACAAAGATATATATAAACGTCTCCCAGGCAAAGATGAGAAGGAAATGGGGAACCAGTTTCATCTGTTAATTTTTATGTTTAAAAAATAACTTTTGTCCCTTTATTTTTGTTTGATTTCAATATGGAATGGTACAATGAGTTTGGGGGGGTTTCTTGCTGAACCTCTTGTTAGATGATGTACTTAGAAATCTGTTTATGGGACCATTTGATAGGGCCCTAGGCAGTTCTTGATGAACTACGCCGGGAGGAAGTAGAAGTTTATCTAAGCTTATCTGAGATTACCAGGAATTCAGAACGCAAGTTCTTTCTGGCTCAAAGGAAAGAGATCATCATTGTGCAAATAAGGATTTGATTTTCTGTTGCATGTGCACGAAGCATGCGGCTGAGGGTAAATACCTTACGGAGAGTCAACTGAGTTTATCTAAATTAAAGATGAAAGTGTCTTGGAGCAGGAAAGCATGAATTCCTAAAAATATAAAAACAGCCTGGCCAGTGTGGCTCAGCTGGTTAGAGCATCATCCCCTGCACAAAAGGTTGTGGGTTCGATTCCCCGGTAGAACACACATATCTAGGTTGTGGGTTTAATCCCTGGTTGGGGCGTGAATGGGAGGCACACTTTGCAATTTCACATTCTCGTGCCCTAGGCCTTAATGCCTAAGTCTATAGCTGACCTTTTTACTTCTTTTGTTCTATCTTCTCTTAACACGTTTCATTTCCACCAAAGAAGCCTGACTTCCTTAACTGGCCTGCTGAGAGGAGCTTCCCATTGGATTTTTGGCCACGTGGGCTGCATTGTTGCCTGGGTACCACCTCCATCACACCAGAAAACCACGCTACCTGCTAGGCACAGACCACTCTGTGGAGAACAGGAAATGGAGGAGTTCCTCTACAATGGATAAGAGTTGTTCACGTTAGGACTAGGGTGGATGAATGACAATTATAAGTAGGAGTGGAGGGAATCTCAGCTCTATGACATAAATAAGGTTACTTTGTATGGGAGCCAAGAACACTGCCTCGAGGAAAGATCGTGGGGATTTGACTCATTACCCCTGTGGCTTTTAGATAAATACTAATTCTTGTGAGTTTTTAGATTTTTCCCCCACTTGTATAATAAAGCTAATAACAGTAACTCATAGCACTACTATAAGAATTAAATCAGATAAGTCCTACAAATGTTTTAGCTCTGTGCTATAATAATTTTTTTATTGTTTAGGTTATCTATTGCTTATAACAAATAACCTAAAATTTAGGGGCTTAATGTAATAATTTATTATTATTCCTAACAGTCTGAGGGATCCTAGCTCTCAGCCAGGACCGCCTATTTGGGGTCTCCATGAAATTGCAGTTGGATGTCAGCTCTGAATGGAACCACCACACGCCTTGATTGGGCTGTACCTCTAAGAGGCCCCGTCCCTTGCACACTGGGGAGTTTGTGGGGACAGTCAGTACCCCGGCCCAGCCTCTCTCTGTGGCTTGGGCTTGTACATGGCATCTGGGTTGCAGGGGGAAGTCTCCCAAGTTTGACCCACACAGAAGGTATATGTTTTTTTAAAGATCCAGTCTGAGAATTCCCCAAATACCATGTTTGATGCATTCTATTGGATCAATAAGTTATTAAAGCCAGCTCACATTCAGAGAGAGAAGAATTAGACTTGATAATTTGAAATGAGGAGCAAATATATATACATTGAGGGAAGGTATGAATAGCCATCATCTTTTGAGAATATAACAATTAAATAATATATTAATAATAACAAAACTTGTTGCCATTAATAAGAATATTACTGGCACTTATTAAACTCTGAACTTCAGATTCTATAGTTGTGAAATGAGATTTTAATGAGATCCTGCACATAAAATGATTGAAACACTGTCTAGAACGTAAGGTAAAATTGCCTGGAAATGGTATTTCTTATTTTAAGGCATCTTCTTATGCAGATAGCAGTTTAGCTTTGCTAGTAAGCTCCAATCACACATAAGAAATGATGACTTTATGAATAAATGGATTTTTTCTTGCTTTTAATTGAAATAATTATTTCCTTATTGCACATTTATTACTGGACTTAGAAAATCAATTGATTTAGTATATCAATCTCAATTGTGGAATATGAAAAAAAACACTTGATACATTTTAAATATTTTATTACACTAACTTCTATATGTATTCAGAAAATAGTTTCTAAAGTATTAAAATGTATTAAATTGAAAAATCCCCCTTTCCATACATAGTGATTGTACCATGTTCCCGTAAGGAATAATAAGATAAATGGGGGAACTATGCATACCTAAATGTGATATTTCATAGTAATTAGGCTAGTTATTACATCAGGCATTTTCAATAATCAATCTTTTTTCTTTATTTTTTTTTCCAGACAGCGGAAGGGAGAGAGACAGAGAAACAGAAACAACAATGATGAGAATATGCCCTGATCTGGAAAACATCATGACCTCCTGATTCAAGGGTCGATGCTCAACCACTGAGCCATACCTGGGGCTTTTCCTTATTTTAAAATGTTTAAAACATGAGCCATGAGTGTGGCCAACATAACAATTTTGAATTCTGCAAAGGCATTAAGTATTTTGTTTCTCTCTCTCCATGGTTTTGTTTTATCAACAACTCTTACCTTCAACTGTCCTCTTCGACAGATTCTCCCATGGATGCAAGTGAAAGCCCACCACCACGGGAGAGGGGAATAAAAGTGGGTCGTCTGAGCTGACAGAGGTCTCTGAGACCCTCCTGGGGGGACTGGGCAGAGGACATCCATAAATGGAAGAGAAAGGCAGCCCTCTTACCTCTGGCCATTCCACGCAGCGGCAACCTTTCACCACCCTCACAGGCTTTTAGTCTGATTAATACTTTAATTTTGCAGCAAAGAAATTACAAATTGAAAATATCTATTAGGTCATTGGCTTGGCACTTCCACAATTACAATATGCATTATGACATATAATTATTACCAGTGAGAGGAAAGGTAAAAAATAATTGACCTCTGCCGTTCGCCATGACATGCCCCGTGTTTCCTTGGTCAGTAAAGCCGTCACTAGAGATGTCTTTTAGATTTCTTCTCTTCTTCCCATGTCCTGCACCAATTCCTCATTAATTCTAGCTGATGAACTTAAGCTGGGAATGGGTCTCAAAATGGAAGCAACACTAGCCTGACACTGACAACTTTTCAGAATCCAGATCTACTCTCAGAAGAAGGGCTTCTCTTCAACTCCTGAGTTTCTCCCCATCTGGTTTTTATGCTACGACAGTTCACCTCTAGCAATTCAAACACCTCGAGCTCAGATCCCACTCCAGGATTGTGATGATAGCATCTAAACAATCTCCATTTTAAAATACATATGTTTTTATTGATTTCAGAGAGGGAGGGAGAGAGAGAGAGAGAGAGAGAGAGAGAGAGAGAGAGAGAGAGAGAGAGACATCAATGATGAGAAAGAATCATTGTTTGGCTGCCTCCTGCATATCCCACACTGGGGATTGAGCCAGCAACTGACCTCCTAGTTCATAGGTCAATGCTCAACCGCTGAGCCATGCTGGCCAGGGCTCCATTTTTTATTAAGTTTGGCTTCACTGAGTCTCTCCTCTATACTGTCACCAGGGTCCAGTGTGTAAGGAATACATATTTTAAAGCATTATGATGAGTGTCATGTTTGTTGTTGTTAATCCTCACCTGAGGATGTTTTTCCATTGGTTTTTAGAGCAAGTGGAAGGGTAGGGGAGAGATAGGGAGAGAGAAACATCGATGTGAGAGAGACACATCAATTAGTAGCCTCCCACACGTGTCCTGACTGGGGCCAGGGATCAAGCCAGCAACTGAGGTATGTGCCCTTGACTGGAATCGAACACACAACCCTTCAGTCTGTGGGCTGATGCTCTAATCACTGAGCAACCAACCAGGGCGATGAGTATCATCCTTGACTCATCTCCCATCTCTTTGGTACATATACAGCTCCCAGCTTGAGCACTTGGTTTGTCATTTTCCTGGAAAGACTCTCCCCCTTGTGGCTGACTCCTCCTTATCGCTCTGACGCCAGTTTAAGTGGCAATGCCTGAGGGTGAGCTTTCCTACGTGTGGCAGTGTTCAGTGGATCTTATGACACCACCCCTATTTATGCTTCACGCATCACGGTGTCACTGAGTCGTTACATGTATTCACTTGATTGCTATTTACTTCTTGACTCTCCCACTAGAATGTATACTCCAACGGGCTCGTGTTTTTTCTGAGTTGTTGTGCCACCAGCGCCTAAGCCTGTATTAGGAATAACTCAATATGTATGTACGTTATGAATACGTAAATACATAGATGAAGCAGTGTAGTTGGATGTCGCAACACCTACAAGAGATTCAGCATTCACCCAGTGTGAGCAGTGTGCCAGTGGGCACCTGGTTCTTGGTTTAACTCTGGGCCCTGGGGCTGTGATGAGCACCCACCCGCCATGGGCCTCTCGAGTCCCAGCAAGCTTTGCAATAAGACCTGCAATTTATTTCCCAATAAAACTGCAAGAAACATGTTTGTGCATCACTCCTTGTCAGGTATGTTTTTAAGTGGCTATAAAAATAAAAATCATTTTCTTAATAGCTTGTATCAACCAAATAGGAAATCTAAAAGGAAAAAAAAATGCACAGTATGCCATGGGATTCAAGAAAAACCACTCTACCAGAGAGAACATGAGAAAATGCCAAGACAAGGGTCAAATCAGGGTTTCAATTCCAGTTCCTCCACTTCTTAATGTGGCTGAGCTTGGCTTAGTTATCACAAGCTGTTTTTTCCATGGGTACATTCTCATAAGGTTTCTTGTCAGGATTGTATAGAGCAGGTTGACCTGATCCTGAGAAGATGTTCAATAAGTATCCACTTCTTTCTTCTTACATTCAGTACTCAATGTTATGAGTCGAATTGCATCCTCCAAAAAGAGTTATTTGAAGCTCTAATCCCCAGTCCCTCAGAATATGACCTTATTTGGAAATAGGGTTTATGCAGATGTAATTAGTTAAGATGGGGTCATACCCGAGTGGGGTGGGCCCTTCATTCAGTATGACCAGTGTCCTGATCAGATGATGAGGAAATACAGAAAGAGAGAATGCCATGTCAAGACTGATACAAAGAATGGAGTAGTGCAACCTCAAGGTAAGGAATTCTAAGGCTTGCTGGCGACATCAGAAGCTAAGAGAAAGGCATGAGACAGATTCAACTCTGGAGCCTTGTCCTAGAGAGTGTGGCTCTGCTGACATCTTGACTTTGGACTTCTAGCCTCCAGAACTGTGAGACAATACATTTCTGTTGTTTTAAGCCACTGAGTTTGGTGTACTTTGTTACAGCAGCCCTAGGAAACTAATACACCCAGAAAGGCGGCAGCTGGAATGTGTTCCCAGGCAAACTCATCTGCAGGCTCAATATCACCTCATTGTTCTTCACATCCTTTTTATCAGCTCAAAAATTTCTTTGTATTTTTTATACTCAGATATTAGATAGTAATGCACCTTAATTTTTTTTACAGAACGTATTTAATTGCTGTAATATCTCACCATAAATCAGTCTCTCAAGTCTTTAAACCACTTCTAATGCCAATCGTGCAATGATTGCCTATTGCAGTAATGAATTGCCTCCAACAAAAAATGGCACCCAGTGCTAGTCTCTGATAAATTTAGACAGATATGACTGCCTCCCTACTACACATCATAGGTGTGGCCTGAAAAAAGACACATTGCATTTTTTCTCTCTATTTTTTTTCCCTACTAGTTGTTAAACATGTTCCTTGTGGACTGGAATCCAGTTTGATAGCCTGCGTGATTTGTGAGGTATTTATCGTTATGGGGATGCAGGTTTTTCTTCCAGTAGTACCGTACATTGATTTGTTATTTGTAATTCTCTGATGCTCTTTGAGAAAGTAGTTGAGGATCCTTTCTTACAGTTCCTGAACAATTCCTCACTTGATGTTCTTTTGCTACCACTTGGTGTCACCGAGAAATTTCCATACCATGATGCTTTATTGCTCTCTTACTGAAAAGCTCAGATTCAGATTCATATTTCAGACTGATTTATCCTGGACCTCAGGCCAACACTGCCTGCAAGGGAGTTATTTTCTTCCTTTCTGACAATGTGGCGTGCCTACCAAATGGTCTTTAAGAATAGCCAGTCAGCAACCAATGATTCAAGGACAAGGCTCTACGCTAGGGGCCAGCATCCTGTATGAAAACATGAACCTTCTTAGATGAAGTTTCATTATCCAATCAGGAAGCGAGTCAATACATTCATAATTGCAGGTGTGTGGAATTTAATGGCAGATGTTTATAAAAAACACAAAATAGAACACCCTAACCAAGAATAACTGTTTGAGTAAATTATGTTTAAGCTGACCTTTCAAGGTAAATAAGTATCCATCAGTTTGAAAGTTAAAAATTTTTACTCATATTTTCAGATGAAAAGACACAAAGGTAGTACATACATTTTCTAAGATAGTAGCAGACCTGGGGAGCCCAGGGGGGCTAGAACTCCAAGCCCATGATCTTCGCTATTATACATACTCACATGCTCCCTGCTACCTGGAAAGCCTTTCCTTCCATTTTACTAATGGCTCATCTCGGGGGACATAATTAGACAAAGCTTCCTTGTGCAAGGAGTCTTCCAAAATAGATAGCTTGATTCCCTTCTGCAAAGCTCCTCCCTCTTGTTCATAGTCTGTATCTCCTTTATTATATATAAATATTTATATTTACGTGTGTGAGTATAATGGCAAAATTATACTGAGTCCCTTTTCATTCTTCTCTTTAAATATGAGAGAGAGAGAGAGAGAGAGAGAGAGAGAGAGAGAGAGAGGAGAAAGGAGAGAGGAAGAAGGGTAGCCAACTTTACAAAGGATAAATAACAATTTATGCTTTTATCACCCAAAATGCCTCGCATAGCAGTGTGAATGTACCTGTCTTCTGTACATAACAGCTGACCTGAAAGTCACGTACAGGTTACACTGACCATATATGCACAAGTTTATTTCTGAGTTCAAACTTATGTTTCATTGGTCCATATGTCTATTTTTGTACTATCACCATACTGTTATAATATTACCGGTGCATGAATTCGTGCACGGGTGGGGTCCCTCAGCCTGGCCAGCAATCGGGGCTGATCCGGGGGGTGGTGGGGGCTGGCCTACTGGGGGGAGAAACTATGGGAGGTTGGCCAGCTAGCCCCTCCCCATCGAGACCGATCAGAGGGGCCGGCTGGCTGGGGGGAGGGACCACAGGAGATTGGCCCCAGCATCAAGCTAACCAGCGGCCAATTCTGTGAGGAATCAGGCTCCCTCCTCCCTCCTGTCTGAGTTGGGGTGTAGGTGAACCAGATTCAGAGCCTTCAGGGCCTCAGCAGCAAGCTAACCAATGGCTGATTCCGCAAGGAATCGGGCTCCCTCCTGCCTGGGTCCGGGGTGTGGGTGAACCAGATTTGGGGCTGTCAGGGCCCCAGCAGCAAGGCCTGGGTCAGTGCGTGTTTGTCATAGCTACCAGCCAGTCGTCTGGTCATTCTGGTCGTTCAGTCATAACAGTCGCTTAGGCATATATATATATATATATATATATATATATATATATATATATATAGATAGCTTTGTAGTATAGTTTAAAGTCAGAAAATGTGATGCCTACAGATTTAATTTTATTTATTTCAGTCATTTTTATTTTTTTCTGGTCTAGCTAAAGGTTTGCCAATTTTATTTATCTTTTCAAAAAAGCAACTTTTAGTTTTATGTTTTTCTATTGTCTTTCTAATCTCTGTATCATTTATTTCTGTTCTCATCTTTATTATTTACTTCCTTCTGCTAACTTTGGGCTCAGTTTGTTCTTTTTTTTTTTTCCAGTTCCATGAGGTATACAGTTAGTTTAATTAATTTAGATCTTTCTTTAGTTAATGTAGACATTCATATCTATATGCTTCTCTCTTAGAAGCACATTTACTTCATTCCAAAAGCTTTAGTATGTGTGTTTTTATTTCTTTTGTCTCAAAATACTGTATGATTTCCCTTTGGATTTCTTCTTTGATCATTGGTTGTTCTGGAGTGTATTAATTTCCACAGATGTTTTACTTTTTTTAGTACTGCTCCTGCTATAGATTTCTAGCTCCAAACCATTGTGGTTTAAATACATATTTGATATGATTTTATCCTCTTTAATTTGTTAAGGCTTGCTTGTGGACCTACATATGGTCTATCCTGGAGGATGTTCTGTGTGCACCTGAGAAAGATGTGTATTCTGCTGCTGCTGGATGGAATGTTCTTTATGTCTGTTATGTCTTTGTGGTCAATAGTGTTGTTCAGGTTCACTGTATCCTTATTGATTTTCTGTCTGGATGATCTCTGCAATGTTCTGAGTGAAGTATTGAAGTCTCCAGCTATTATGGTATTGCTGTCTTTTTATTACCCTACTCCCTCCCGGCCTGCAAAGTTTCTATGCGTGATGAGGCATGTTTCTCTTGCTGCTTTCAAAGCTCTCCCTTGGTCTTGATGGTTAATATTGTGATTGCAGTGTGTCTGGGAGCAAGTGTCTCTGGGCTGATCTTGTTGGGGTCCTCTCAGCTTCTTTCACCTGGACGTCCATATCTCTTCCATGAGTGTTTAGCTATTGTTTCTTCAAATAAGCTTTCTGCCTTTCTCTCTCCTTTTGGGAATCCCATGATGGAAATGATAATTTACTTGATACTGTCCCATAATTTACACAGGCCTTCCTCACTCTTTTTTTATTTGTATTGTTTGGTTCCTCTATCAGTGGTTCTCAACCTTCCTAATGCCACGACCCTTTAATACAGTTCCTTACGTTGTGGTGACCCCCGACCATAAAATTATTTTTGTTGCTACTTCATAACTGTAATTTTGCTACTGTTATGAATCGTCATATAAATATCTGATATGCAGGATGTATTTTCATTGTTTGCGACCCACAGGTTGAGAACCACTGCAACTGGTTGGTTTCAAACAATGTATCTTTGAGTTCACACACAGGATGGCATCGAGACAAGGATCACTTTCAGGATCCACCACTGGCTCCTCAGACAGTGAGCTTATAACCAGATGGACAGATGAATGTGGCTCCCTCCAGGGTAAATTATGTTTAAGCTGACCTTTCAAGGTAAATAAGTATCCATCAGTTTGAAAGTTAAAATTTTTTACTCATATTTTCAGATGAAAAGACAAAGGTAGTACATACATTTGGAGGGCTAGCGCCAGGTCACCGGATGAGTCCCTGATGGGCAGGACTGGCCCTGGACCATGTGGGAAAGGGGCTGGGGTTGAGCACCAGAGGTGTTCAGGGTCCACAGCCAAGACGCCAAGACTGAGGTCCTCAGACCTGACTCTGGAGAAATGGGTGAACATGTCTCCTGCTAGGACCATGGTCAGGCTAGACTGCTCCCTGACTGTGGCTGGAGGGGCTGGAGCCGAGTACTGTGCCACTTCAGGATTTCCTGAGGTGTAGACAGAAGTACTTCCTGTGGATGCCTGGGCCTGAAAAAGTATTTGCCTGTGGACTGTGGCTAGGAGGGGATGGAGCCAAGTATAAGATCTCTGGGTGCACAGATGTAGTATTTCCAGCAAAGAATGTGCACTTACATTTTGTAGCTAGAATGTGCTTATTACTGAAAACAAAAGTTTTTATTTTTCTCTCATTTTTTAATTGAAAATTTGTGTAACCATCAAATTCTGATCACCCCCAGCATTATTAATATGAGTTGCAAAGATGTCACCTTAAGAACTATGTCAAATACAGAGAAAAAAAAGGATTTGCTCAAAGAGCTAATGCATACAGGTGAGTGGAGGGAAGAAAATCAGAACTCCAGGGGCAGCAATAACTGGCTCTGTAACAAATAAGTTAAAAAATTACTCCCCTATCCAATAACATAGAACTTGCTAGAAGCATCAGTTTACTCTTGCATTCAATGAAAAATGTATAATTACCACAGCAATTCCTATAGGACATGTTACATATTGCACTTCAGAGATGTGAAGAGATAAATGGAGATGAGGTCTCTTACAACAAGCAGCAATTTATTTTTATGAAAATTTTCCCCAAATGGAGTACTAGAACTTGACATCTCTCAAGATGATCTTTCCCAACAACCCTGATACCATGTGGAAAAGAAACAAATGATTCCCTAGGGTGCCTTTGCTAATACAAATGTTATTTTCTGATTTTATAAAGGGATTTTATTTGAGTGTGTTGCATAAAGAGATTTAGACAGAATATATCCTAGAACAACAAAGATCTGCATGGTTGATTTCCTCCCACCTCTTGACATTTTGGGGTTCCCCTCCTCCCTTTTCTATGCTTGGTGTCCTCGGTTCTAGACCTAGTATATATATCAAATCTTGACCGTAGCCATTTGGCCTAACTTTTACTGTTGCTCTGGAATGTGGCTCCTTATATTTTATATCACTAACTCCTTTTGTTTCATTCAAAGCACTATACATATGTATATTTTATTTGTTTTAACAACAACATCTTTCCATGAGAATGGGGTGATGTTTTTTGCCTTTGTGCCATGATTTGGCACAGAATGGAACACATTCTCAGCACTCAGTACCTACCTGTGTGTTGAGTAAATTTAGACAATGCCTGAATTCATTTTTGTTGAATTCTCCAACCCCTATCTCCATCACATTTTTAATGATCTCGTTACTGTCTCTTTCTCTCTCTGGGGTCATCTTTTAAAAACTGCCAATTCCCACCCTATGTTCCAGTTGGTTTTCTTTTACTTCTGTTTTATACTGGAAACCCAACTCACTTAGCTATTAAACTAGATTGTTTCCACATAAACAACCAGCAGGCTCTGTGAACTGCAGCTTTCATTGTCTTCATAACATATTTATTTACCCACTGCATGATTAAACTCTCTCCCTCATTAAATGATTGACCATATTATTTGGAAACAGAAAATGAGACAGATTCCAAATTTATCACAAACTTATAGATACTTTAAGAGGTTGACAGACACTGTTCTTAAACTTACCTGTTAACCATGTGTATGTATGTGTATATATATATATACACATACATATACATATATATGATATAATCCTATATAATAAAAGGCTAATATGCAAATTGACCAAACAGTAGAATGACAGGTCGCTATGACGCACACTGACCACCAGGGGGTAGACAATTAATGCAGGAGCTGCCCCCTGGTGGTCAGTGTGCTCCCACAGGGGGAGCGCTGCTTAGCCAGAAACCGGACTCACAGTTGGCGAGAGCAGCGGCAGTGGCGGGAGCCTCTCCCACCTCCGAGGCAGTGCTAAGGATTTCCGACTGCTGGGTTAGGGGAGCAGGCCTAAGCTGTCAGTTGGACATCCCCTGAGGGCTCCCAGACTGCGAGAGGGCGCAGGCCGGGCTGAGGGACCTCCCCTGCGGGTGCACCAATTTCGTGCACCGACCCTCTAGTGTTATATATAATATATATGGTATTATATATTACATCATACATATGAGAGAGTTTAGTTAAGCATAAGTTACAAAAGAACCATAAGAAATATGTTTTACAGAGTATAGGGTTGGGTGGGGGATAAAAATTCAGTTGTAAGGTAGCATCTCTAGTTATATTGAGAAGCAGTATAAAAAGCAAAGGTAGGGTAAGGAGATATTCACCCAAGCAGATACAACAAGGAATAAATGGCCTTTGGTGTCACTCACCATCGTATGTTTAAAATGAACTAGAGTAACATAAAGAAGCTCTGTTTCTGGGAGGTAGGGGTCTGGAATTATGATGGTATATTCATCTTAATGTTAAAGAGTGAGCTCGATGCTTGTCCCCTATGAGAAGCCCAGCAATAACTTCTATCAGGACCTATTTTTCCTCAACTATACTAGAGAGTTTTCAAAGACAGGAAACACATATTTTTTTAAAAAAATCTCTTTATTTGAAAACTCTCTAGTATAGTTGAGGAGAAATAGGTCCTGATAGAAGTTATTACTGGGCTTCTCAGAGGGGACAACATCGCGCTCATATACTTGGACCTGGAGAGCATTATGCTAAGCGTAATAAGCCAGTCAGAGAAAGATAAATGTCACATGATCTCACTCATTTGTGGAATATAATGAACAACATAAACTGATGAACAAAAACAGATCCAGAGACAGAGAAGCATCGATCAGACCATCAAACCTCAGAGGGAAGACAGGGGAGGGTGGGGAGAAGGGGGAGAGATCAACCAAAGGACTTGTATGCATGCATATAAGCATAACCAATGGACACAGACACCAGGGGGGTGAGGGCATGAGCGGGGTGTGGTGGTGGGAGGCAATGGGGGATAAGGACACATATGTAATACCTTAATCAATAAAGAAAATAAATAATTAAAAAAATCTCTTTATTGCTAACATCTAGCCCAGGAAGGAAATTCTTATGATATAAGCACATCTTACATCTCCTCCACAACTTGAGCAAATTTGATTGGAATTGACTTTTTCTATCTGTCTGTTTAGGTACACATTGTTTTTCTAATTTTACTATTCTCTTCATTATTTTCTTCCCACCTAACCCCAAGACACCTCCTTATTTATTCAACAAATATTTATTGATTGCCTATTGTGTGCCAGGCCCTGTCTTAGCCCCTGAGTCAACTTTAAATCTAATATTTCACTAGATCAGCATGTCCCACAGACATTCATTACTGTTTTCCACTGCATTCCTGATAAGATTTTGGAAATATTAGGAGGGAGAGCACTTATTTAGTGCTCTTCTGACAGACAAGAATAAATATGCTTTATATACACTTGATCATCTCTTAATAATTTTCAAATAACATTTCATTTAAATGTATTTAAAATGAAATTTTATATCACTACCTGTTACAGGCTGAATTATGGCCCCCTCAAAATTCATACATTATTGTCTTCACCCCTATTAGCTCAGAATGTGACCTAATATGATCATTAGTGAGGACCCTTGTCCTCGTGACAAAAGGAAATTCGGATTCCCACGTGCGCAAAGGGAAGACAATTATCCACAAGCCAAGGAAAGAGGCCCACGGGAAAGGTCGTGTTCCAGGCCTCATTCCTTACATTTTTGTGCCTTTCAGACGTTTACAATGTGCACTGGGCATCATAGAAGAAAATAAGTGCTTACACACAGTTGGGGACATGCATCAAGGCCGCAATGCCTTTTCCCACCCAGCTGCTTCTTCCTGTGACATTGTGTTCATTCAGCTCAATGCATGGCACTGTGTCAGTCTGCATTCATTGTCTGAGGCACTGAAAGGTCAGGCCTAGACAGCACTTATTCCTGGAATAGGATGTCGCTCTCCAAGGACCTTTCCTATGGTCCCAAGGGCTGCTTGCATCCAAGAAGCATTGAGCTGAAGCAGGCCTGGAGTCCCTGCCACACCCCTCACTCCTGGCTGCCTCCAGCTTGGGCCCCTGCCTGGACACTCCCTAGTGAGACGCTGAGAAACCAGGACCCTGGATCCAATTTGGGAAATTGGCTTGAGGCTATCGTGGTGGAACAGAAAAAAGAGACGATGCTGAAAAATGCTACATTGAGAAACAAGGTGGTAACATAGGCATTGAGAGGAGAGGAGACTGAATAGGTAATGGACAGAAGATGAATAGAAAAGGAGGGCCTTGAAAAATAGGACTTGAATGACAGCAGCCACGGGAAAAAATAGAAACCTATCCTCTACCTTTTTAAAAAAATATATTTTATTGATTTCTACAGAGAGGAAGGGAGAGGGATAGAGAGTCAGAAACATCGATGAGAGAGAAACATCGACCAATTGCCTCCTGCACACTCCCCACTGGGTATGTGCCCGCAACCAAGGTACATACCCTTGACTGGAATCGAACCTGGGACCCCTGAGTCTGCAGACCGACGCTGTAACCACTGAGCCAAACTGGTTAGGGCTATCCTCTACTTTTTAAAAAATTATTTTTCCCCAAAAACATGCTGATCTTTCTTGGTCTCTGCCTCTTGGGAAGTTCATTGATGGCCTTGACCTTGACCTTTGCTAACCAGGCATGCCAGGTTACCTCTTTCTCCCTCACCCCTGCGTTGCTCTTCTCTCTGGTGTTACCCAGAAAAAGAGGAGAGGGTTCTAAAAATAACTATCATTTATGATACTCTTAAATAATATCAAAGTATTTTTAAAAGATTGGCTGGGTAAAGTCCACTTAGGATTTCCACAGCTATGTAAAAAGTGCTTCACTGAGAATGAAGGTGGGTGAAGGTGGCTTAAGTTCATTTAAGTATGAGATTGTATACAATGCCAGCATCAAAATGCCCCACCATCTAACGCTCACGACTCTATTTTTTTTCCTGTTGTTTCCTTCCCTCCTGTAATCCTTAACCTTCATGAAATACATTTCATCAGTGCTATCTTAGTCTTATCTGTTAAACAATTTCATCATTTTAGGGAAAGATCATGAAAAATGGCTTTCTAAAACAAGACTTTCTGACATGGCCATCTTGATTACAAAATGATATACCACTTCTTAAAATGAGCATGGTCCGGGGACACAGAGGCTATTAGAAATGTATTCTCAGTTAGATTTAATTATCCAGCGGCTCCCCACTAAAGCCCAGTAAAACGTTATTTGCATGTAAATCCTGTTGACGGCGCATTATTCTTTCTACAGGGCTGTGCACGAGCAAGCACACTTCCAATTACTTGCAGAAACACCAACAACAAATATATGCTTTAGATGTATTTACTTAAGTGTTGTCAGGAGAAATATTTCCACAATAACTGGAGTAGACTCACTGTGGCCCCAACAATGTGTTTCTAAGAACACA
Organism: Myotis lucifugus; assembly: GCF_000147115.1. Classification (NCBI taxonomy): domain Eukaryota; kingdom Metazoa; phylum Chordata; class Mammalia; order Chiroptera; family Vespertilionidae; genus Myotis; species Myotis lucifugus. The sequence continues at coordinate 2,004,151 of NW_005871227.1, read as the reverse complement.
GTGGCACCTTTTAGCTTTTTTAAATTTTTTTCATTCATTATTTTCTAAAGAAATTATTATTATTATATTTATAATTACCAAGTAGTGAACATCAGCACAGGGTCAGCCATTTCGGCATTCTTACATGTCACTGCGTCTCTACAGTGGATTTGGTACTAATTGGTACGATGCATTGGGTACTAATGGTAAAAGTGACTAACTCATGTGTGGGAGACCCGATCCATGTTCTTTTAGCGACAAAAAAGGCTCCCTCTTCTTCTCTGGCTCTTTCTCTTTCTCTGTCTTGCCCCTCCATTCAAAATTATTTTTGTTATTGAGATAAAGATTACACAGTATAAAATTGACTCTTTTAAAGTGTACCATTCAATGGCTTTTAATATATTCACTATGTTGTGCAATCAGCACCATTGTCTGTTTCCAGAACATTTCTCTTATCCCCCAAAATAAACCCAGAACCTATTCTCTGTTGGTCCCAATGCCTCCCTCTCCTCTACCCTACTCACCACCACTAGTCTACTTTCTGTCCCTATGGATTTGCTTAGTATGGACATTTCATAGAAATGAATTCATACAATATGTTTTTTTCTTTCACTTAAGATGTTTTCTAGATTCATCCACATTGTAGCATATAATACTGCTTACTTACCTTTTAAGGCTGAAAATACTCCATTTTATGTATTCATCACCTTGTGTTTATCTATTCATTCATCAGTCATGGATGTTTAGGATATTTTGTTTATCCATTCATCAGTTTATGGAGAGTTAATGACAATAAGCACAAGATTTTGAGAAACAAAAGACCCATGGAAAATTGTCTCCGGACAGTTGAAGTGCCTACCAGCAAATAACCTTTGATAATTCAGTGGGCATATTTTGCCTTTTCTGTCAAGGAATATTTTCTTTGATAATGAGTATACAGTTTGCTTTTGAGAAAAACAGTGTTAAGAGAACCCAATGGTCCAATAGAGGTCAGGCCTTGCACAGAGCTTTTAAAATACATTATTTAATTGAATCCCTATGATGACATTTGCGATTCTTTGTACTTCCCTCATCCCACAAATGAGGAAACTGCAGCTACGGTGTATACAAGAGGCACAGGCACTGCTCAAGGATTACAAGGACTCAGTTCAGCAGATAAAATGTGTGGCTTAAAGGATGACGCTGGGCCCTGACCGGTTTGGCTAGGTGGATAGAGCGTCGGCCTGCGGACTGAAAGGTCCCAGGTTCGATTCCGGTCAAGGGCATGTACCTTGGTTGCGGGCACATTCCCAGTGGGATGTGTGCAGGAGGCAGCTGATCGATGATTCTCTCTCATCGATGTTTCTGGCTCTCTATCCTTCTCCCTTCCTCTCTGTAAAAAAATCAATAAAATATATATATTTTATATAAAAAAAGGATGATGCTGAAAAGTCACATATGCCAAGATAATCATAAGAGTAAACTCATGTGGCTTTCAGACAGTTTTTATAATGGTGAATTGTGTAAATAATATATTATGCTGAACTTTACTACCTATGGCAAATAATGTGCTCTAAACTTTATGGGTAGACCAAGATCCCAAATTACAGGGCCACCCACTTCCTTCACACTCGTTCCTGTAGTGCCTTCCAGGAAGGCTAAATCTCTGTGTCACAGAGAGTCACTCACTTCATCTTTACTTATGAGAAAAATGAGGCGCAGAGAGCTGAAGCAGCTGCTAGTATACTAATGACAATGCTAGTCCAACCAATTGTAGAATTGAGGAAATTCCTGGGAAAGTAGACTTAAAGCAATGCCTATTTAAAGAAGGACTTGGTCAAGAAGAATAAAATAAGCTTATACTTTGTTTATTCATGCCTGTGTGTCTAAGTTATATCCAGTGGGGGTATTACTGGCTATCTTCAGCAACGACTTCATCTTTCATTTCCTATTTTTCAGAGAATATAGGAGATAATAAATGCGTTTTGCATAAGTGAATGTATTTTGGAATGAAAAAGGAGCCCTGTTTCATATCCCACCCCTATCACTTTGAATAATTTACTCATTTTTTGAGCTTTGCATTTCTATCTGTAAAGTGGAAATAATAATAACACTTGGCTCCTTGAATTGGGGTAATTGCCTGGTAATGTAACGCATGGAGAGTGCCTATGCACTAGAGTGTGAATCAGGAGACCTGGGTTCTAGCTATTGATTGGCCACTTGTTTGCTGTGCAACCTTATACAAGTCACTAAACCTCTCTTGTCCTCAGTTTGTGAACCCAGAAAAGAATGTGAGTCGCTGTTTCTTCCAGGGCACTTACAGCACTTAAAACTCATGACATTTCATGACCTTTTCTAGCAGGTTAAAAAAAAAAAGCTTCAGTGCGCTTTTAAAAGTGTCCTTGGTCAGATGCTTCAATAGAAACTCTTCTTTTGATTAAAAAATATTCACAATTTATTGCAAATTTGAAGAAAGATGAAATACTCTTCGCTCAAAAATCTGAACAGATGAACCTGGAAATCATGAGTGTGCATTTAATGTGCTAACCGCATCCGTATGTTTCTCTTTAGCATATAAATATATTTAGTACTCAATGCTATGCTTATAAACATATATAATGAAAAATCTAAAAGAGACCTTTACTGACATTTTGTAGCCCCACTTCTTGATGACAAAGATCAAGAATTTAATGCTGACCATGGGAACATCTGAATATAAATAGAATCGAAATCCATTTGGACTGAACTCATTCAGAGTGGTGTCCAACCATTTCCTCCGCGGGGTCCGGTGGGGGGAGTGGAGAGAGCAGTGGAGATGCCTCCTGAGATTGCAGCGATCACACAGCTCCCACCACCCGATCTCCCTCCCATGGCCAAGATCTTGGCTCTCCTCCTGGGAACGGCTCTCCTGCCAGCTCTCACTCAGTTGGCTTGTAGAGCCCAAGCGCAACTTTCTTTGTTGGTGACGGGCTGTGTTCCAAATAGAGCTGTGCCACCCACCAAGTCTGCAGGCTGCGGGAGAGTAAGCCCCGCATAAAACCGCCCTTCATGCAGCAAACTCCAAACTCTCACATCCTTCCTCCTTCACGGCCTTAATCGTGCAATTAAAAGTCGAGGTTTGAAGTCACCCACAATCGGTGGCATGCAGGGTTCGGATTTGGGTCAAATAATGTCAATTCCTGTGCCTTTTATTCTAAATAAAAAAGGCATTAATGTAACCGAATCATGTATGTAAGTGCAGGGTGTCCAAAAAATGTATGCACACTTTAACAGCTGATAACTTACTTAATTTTCACTACTTTCGAGGTTTAACTTTTTTTTAAAGGATGGGTGAAGCCAGACTAAGTTTTGAACAAAGAAAATTTATCTAAAAGTGACACTAGATTTTTTTATGAGAATACATAAAAGATAAAGTTTATGGTACAAAACCGGCAACAGTTGACGAATTGAGGGCACGCAAATACTGATGGAAATGATTCTTGATGGTTGCGATTCCATTGCTTCGAGTTATCAGCAGTGCCTGGACCCGAACTGTCATCAGTTTGAAAACAGGCATTGACAAAATAAAATTTATTAGTTTCTGTAGATTCTTTTAAATTTGGGGGAAGGTGAACTGTATGGTAATAAACACTGACTTAATAATCATTCAAAGTGTGTATTCATTTTTGGGGGACACCCTGTATGTGTAGACTAGCAGCGTTGAGCAACATTCAATATATGGTAACTGATTATCATTACCATCACCTCATTATCATCATTGCCATCTTTCATCCTTTCCAAACTCAGATCTCTTACTCAACTCAAATGCTGCATACCTCCCATCCTGCACGAGGACCACGGGATTCTGCTTGGCTGAGGAGTCAGAAAGGAGAATGTGTGAGGTCCAGACTTGTAGAACATTACTTCCCAAACATGGCTTCCTCATAGAATCACTAGAGGAGATTTTAAACGTCTCAAGCCCAGGCTAGACCAATGAAAGCAAGTTCTGGGGGCGGGGCCAAACACCAGTGTTCAAACTCCCACGGTGGTTCCACTCTGCAGCCAGGGTTGAGAATCACTGTTCTACAAACAGCCAGTGAGACTGTTAGTTCTAAGTAGAAGCAAGTTGAGAGCCCTCTGACTGCTTTTGGCAGGACCCTGATTTGCTTGATGGCAACACCTTTGCTCAGTAAACAAAGAGCAATTTCAGACAGAGTTGACCGGCAGAGAGAGGGAAGCCGCTGATGGAGCACTTGTGATAAAAGGTGGCTTAAAACAAGTGTAGAGCGCCTTCATTTGACTCCTCTCAACCATTTAACAACCCCGTTGGCCCAGTTATTTCATGTCAGTAAGCTTCAATCCCCCCTTTTGTTAAAGTGAAGATAAAAATAGCAATTAGGGCCAGGCTGGTGTGACCCAGTAACTGAGCTTTGACCTGTGAACTGGAAGGTCACTGTTAGATTTCTGGTCAGGGCACATGCCCAGTTTGTGGGCTTGATCCCCAGATGGGGGGTTCAGGAGGCAGCTTATTCATGATTCTCTCATCATTGATATTTCTCTCTTCCTCTCTCTTCCTCTCTGAAATCAATAAACATATATATTTTAAAATACAGCAATTAAGTCACAGATGTTGTGAAGATTAAATAAAATAATATGTCAGTCAACATAGAGAAGATAGAGTATGCACTCATTAAAATGTATTATTGTCATTATTCTTTTTGTTATTATTAGGAAAATGTGGGAATAGTTTATCAATTGGTCCCCTACTCTTGCTTCTGAGGTCACATGTAAACTGGGTAAAGATGCAAAATGATAATTTTTAATTAATGTGTAAACCTTTCATTGACTTGGAATCACAAGCTGACATGTTGGGGAAAAGAAAACGGAGCTCATACTTTAAGATCAAAGCAATATGATTTTTCAGAAGCATGTTATCCCAGGCCCACACAACAACCAAATTTCTGTCAAATCTTATTTTTTTCTATCATGCCTCTCCAATCATAGCCTTTATTTATTTTTTTAAATATATTTTTATTGATTTCAGAGAGGAAGGGAGAGGAGAGATAGAAACACCAATGCTGAGAGAGAATCATTGATCAGCTGCCTCCTGCATGCCCCCTACTGGGTATCAAGCCTGAAACCCAGGCATGTGCCCTTGACTGGAATCTAACCTGGGACCCTTCAGTCTATAGGCCAAAGCTCTATCCACTGAGCCAAACTGGCAAGGGCCAATCATATCCCTTTAAAAACAGGTGCTGATGAAAGAATATGCATTGCATTTCAGGGGGCCTATCCATCAGATTAGATGGCCCACATGGCTGCACCTGAGACCCTGACCTTGCACAGGTTGTCCCAGACTTCCAGGGCACGTTATCCTCATGGTTCATGGGCTGTCAAGGATGTACTCTAGTCAACGGCAGTTATGGCATCTGAGCCCAGTGGGAGTGACCTGAAGTTCTACTCTTCATAATATAATGTGAGGACAGGGTCAAGGGAAAGGACAGTTGAGCTACAAATATGGAGAGGAGGGGAGGGATGGCGGTAACATCTTCCTCTTGGCAACGTTCTACTTTTCTTATCATCTCCCTGGCCCGGAAGTGGCCTGCTGCTCCCTTTCCCAACCATCCCTCTGGGATTGGCAGAGGCCACTCCATCTCTTTGTCAATGTCTCGCTGTCTCTTTTCTGTATAAGAAAAAGATAAGCACATTTTCAAAAGTGCCCACAAAGGGAGCTTATATATAGATGCCAGTTGAATAATTATTAGAACTCAGAGGCTCTGTTTAAAGATGTGGATCAGAGCCCTGCACATGGGACAGAAGATAGAAGAGGGGCTTAGAACTCCAGCTCCTGCACCATCACCATTTGCATAACTAGCAGGACACTGTGTTGGCTTTGGATGAATTAGGTTTTTTACAGAGAGGGTTAAGGCAAGAACAAAGGATTATGGCAGAGTCTAATGAAATGTTGGACCCAGTGAGTCTGCATTAATGTCGTTGAATAATTGCCTCCTTGTGGGGGTTTAGATGATTTGCCCAATTACATACACTTTGGAAAAAGTGAGAGACTGTGTCAGCGGTGATTGCTATACAGCAGAGTGAGAAAAATCATGTATTAAAGCTGCACATTTTGAAAGCTTCTGGCTCTCTGAAGTTTTCTGATTTGAAGGCCTAATCACTCCTGCTTATTCTCGACCATGAGTAAATTATTTGAGGAGTTCCAGACATATTTTACTCATCATGAAAATGTACATTTCCTTCCAAATGAAAGGAAAATGAAATATCACTTTCAAATAGTAAAAATCAAAAGCTTTACAAGAAGTAATTTTCAAACTAGTTCTGAGCTCCATGGTAAAGAGGAGAAACTTGACAAACTAAAGCAAAATAAAAATTATCAAAGACTTGAGTTTGCATTAGATTGTGAGTAATTAAAATTGGGTGATCACGTGTTCTCCATTTTCAGGGATTCTAAGGTTAATATTTTTTAATAAAATGTTAAGTGTATTTTTTATTGATTTCAGAGAAGAAGGGAGAGGGAGATATAGAAACATCAGTGATGAGAATAATTGATCAGCTGCCTCCTGCGCCCCCTTCTGGGGATAGAGCCTGCAACCTGGGCATGTGTCCTGAGAATTGAACCGTGCATGACCTCTTGGTTCATAGGTCAATGCTAAACCACTGAGCCACACCAACTGGGCCTGCGATTAATATTTTCATGCTCTCATATAAATAGCATCTAAGTCATCCAAAATTATATAATAGAGAGTAAAATAGTTCCTAAAAGTATGCGTGTGTGTGAGAGTGTGTGTGTGATAAAGCACTATCATTACCATTATAATTATCGATAAAGTTCAGTGAGCATCATCTAAGAATCTCAGGTGTTGATGATGGAAGAATGAATTAGTCACAGTGCATAATGCTAAAGAACTCACTGTCTGGTCTACTTGGGGATGCCTTTTCAATGTTGTGCTACTCTGGAGAACAAATACTACAAAATGATTCAGAAGTTGAGGTTTGGTTTTGAGCATCTGGACACATCATCATTCGCATGTACTGTTTATAATTCTTTATACAAATAGAACAGGGGCTTTCAAATAGTGAAAATAACAAAAATAACGTTAAAATAAAGTTTCATTTGATCTCTAAAACAGCTCAGGAATCAGATCAAGTATTTTGTTGTTGCTGCCCTTCCCATTTTACATAGAAGAAACTGAGGCCCAGAGATTGTACGTGAAGGTCAAGGTGATCCAGGAGCACCAAGCAGCTATCAAACTCCACATTCTTTGTTTTAAAGTCTTAATATTATGCCATGTTCTGTGCCAAATACTCCTCAGTGCATCAACATTTTTTGCCAAGAAGAAAGCATTAACATTTCTCATTCAAATATTCATTCAAAAATATTTACCATGTGACTTCTTAGTGCTAGTCATCAACTATATTAAACAAAGTAGACAAAACTTCCTCCCTTCTTGGGGTATTTATTCCAACTACTCCAATAATCTGATATTATTGGGCTTGTTTCATTTAATTACAAATCTTTATTTCGATTATACATGAGCCTCAGGCACGTCTTGTTTGGGGAAGCATGGCGTGGCTGTCCTTGAACCAAGGTTCAGGTGGCCTGGGTTTTCATTCTGGGGTTCCCCCTTAGTAGGCGGCTGGGGTTCTAGTGCTCTTACTGGGAACATCAGTATCCTTACAACTAACAGGCAAACAGCACCACCTGCCAGGAGCCACCTCACACTGCTGTTGGGGGATGTAATGAATTCTGATGTCTGGAAGCACCTTTTCACAAGTAAAGAGTTACATGTATTTGCTATGTGACCCCCCAGTTTTTAGTTCTTTCACTGGGATATGCTTCCTTATTTCCTCCTCTCTTTTTCCTTCATTTTTCTCCTGTCTCACCTGGTGCCAGGCAAGAACACAGAGGTGCCTCGCAGTGGTTACTCCTATCCCATGCTAGATTTGGTTTTCATGGACATGCATCTACATCTGAAGTGTTACAGGAATCGTAACGTTAATTCCGTGTCCTCCAGACTGGTATTTGGCAAGTGCAATTTGCTAACAGTTATGCATTCTGCATCATCAAAAAAAACACACCCCCAAACCACGTTTCACTTAACATCTGTTTTATGACAGAAAAATGAAGGAGGTAGGGGAGGGTATGTTCTGAGTAAAAGTTTCTATATATTTATTTTTGTGAAGTTCATGTTTCCTAGGTTATTCAAATATCATGGGTGAACACTTTGCACTGACCCTTTTGTTGCTTTTAGATTTGAGATCAGAGGGTATTTCAATATATACCATCCCTAAAGGCTCTGTGAATTGTAGCTTTTCACCAACTATGTCTCACTAGGAAAGCTTTGTAAACTAGGGTCTTTGTTACATCGGATATCTCATCATTTTTTATCAGTTGGGTCATATGTTATATCAGGGGCTTTGGAATGACGATGTATGAAAATATTTCCGGAGAAAAGCTTTTCGTAGGTTGCAACGTGCTCTAATCGGGGACTGATTGTGCAGAGGAGGTCTCTCCTGTGATGGACGGGGCCGGATTTCCCACTGGGCTCTGTTGATAGGATTCTGCCTGCATCCCCAGCGCCCGCCGGAATCACAGGGCAGAGGAATTTAAGTGATTTTGCATAGCTCTTCTTATCAACACTTGGACTTACTTAAGAGACAGACAAACTCCCGACTGATCTGAGCCTCGGTCTCTTTCAGAACATCCTTGAGCGAATGGAATGCCTCGGTTCCCTGGGCTTGGCTGCAATCCGTCAAAATAAGAAGCATCGCTTTAATCCACACCGCAGCCTCCCTGACGGCCTGGCGACGCTGTGCTCACTGTCCAAATATTCAGCCCTTTTCACCCAATTTGTCTCCTTTGTGCATCTTTACTGGCGGAGGGAGCCGGCCCTCTCCGAGCAGCCTTAGTGTGTCTCCGTGCTGATAAGCCAGCCTCGGAGTTCAGAACCCAGGGCGTTCTCAGGGCTGGATCACTTAAGGCCGGACAACATATCAATTTGTAGACAAAGCAGCCCAGGAGACAAGCGCTGGCCATCAGGACGGGCTATTTCTGCAGTAACAAGGCAGCTGACAGGGCTGCCTTCTCAGCAGGGAAGCAGGAAAAGTGGCCACTAATTGCTCCATGCCAGTAGCAAGCACACTTTCCCTCCTTTAAAAAAAAAGATGTTGACAGAACTTCCCACAGATGTGCACCCTGCATCCCCTGACCACAGGTTTGTCTTGCTGCCCCTTAGTAATTTCTGAGACTTTGTTTTCAAGTGGGGATGCTTATTGTGAACATTCTAGGCGTCAGTGCGGAGCATGAACTGTTTTTATTGATGTTCTTTTTCTAACATGTTTTTATTGATTTGAAAAAGAAACATCCATGAGAGAAACATCCATCGGCTGCCTCCTGCACACCCCCTACTAGGGATCGAGCCTGCATTTCTGGCATGTGCCCTGAGCAGGAAGCAAAGGGACAGCCTGTTGGTGCATGGGACAGCACTCAACCAACTGAGCCACACCGGCCAGGGCTATTTTTAATGTTAAACAACCAGAATGGTCCTATATTTTAAGACAAAGGTTTTATCAAATCTGCCCTTTCTTCTGTCTGAGAGTCTCAATTTGCTCAATTTGCAAAGTGCTCAATTTGCTTCAAGTCAGGTATAAAATGATATCGAGGTCATGCTGAGAAATGGCCAACCTGGGGAGAAGTAGCAAGCTATTTCATTTCCTTACACATCTGTTGAAAAAGAGACTGATGTCAATGAAAGGCTTTCGATTATTTGTAGCTCCAAAGTTTCTTACCCTAATACTTCATAAAACACTGACAGGAGATAAGTCTCTTTAGAGTATCTCCAGAGACCCTTCTTTAGAAAAAAAAATATTTTATCAGAATGTTTCATCAGTATGAATATGCCTCTTGAGAAAATAGTGAATGGCATTGTCTTCATGAACCAATATAACACAGGGTGAATCCTCAAAGCAGAATCCCACTCAGGTCTGATTTAACCCAGACAACCATTTGTGATGCACCCCGAGAATTCTACATTCGGTGCTAAGAGCCGGGATAATGAGACAAATACAATATGACCTTTGCTCTAAAGAACCCAGAACACCCATGCAGCAGGACAGGGTGAGGCATGACTGAAAGACAGGCCAGGGTGGACAGATGTCATCTGGGACATTCATCTGTTAGCTCTTCCATTCATCAACCATCTAAGTGATATAGGCAAACAACTTGGGTTTGCACACTAGGTAGGCACCTTACTCCTGCCTGCGCATGGAAAAAATGACCTAATCCCTGTGTACTTCAGCTCTTCCCCTTTTATTAAGGGTAGCTATTTCATATGGCCTTTGCTAGAATTCAACGAGTTAACACATGTAAAATACTCAAATAGTGGTTAGTATACAGTAAGCACTCAGTAAGTGTCTTGTACTTGGCATATACAGTGGGGCCTTGACTTACGAGTTTAATTCGTTCTGTGACGGAGCTCGTAACTCAAATTACTCGTATGTCAAGTCAAAAAGTGAACGAGTGAGACACGTGATGCTGGGCTGATGTTGTGGCATTCACTGTGACGTTCGCTGTGCCAACTAGCAGTGGGGTATCTGAAGCTGGCTCGTAACCTGAATTTTAGCTCGCAACTCAAAGCAAAAAATCGGCCAAGAGACGGCTCGTATCTCGAAAAACTCGTTAGTCAGGACACTCGTAAGTCAAAGCCCCACTGTACTAATGCCAGTAGCAATTATGAATAGGTTTATAATAATAGACACAACTGTATTAATAGTGATACCTAGTTACAGCTAGTAGGAGAGACATGCAGATGAGGAGTTTCTGCAATGTAATATTAAATTCTATGATCCCTTCTGGGTCAAAACGGTAAACAGATCATACACGTAGACCTTATGAACCAAACTCTTAACAATGATGGATGACATTTGAAATGAGGAAAATGAAATAATATAACTGCCCTTAAATTCAAGTTAAAAAATATATATTTTTTATCAGACATTTAATGAAAACAAACAAGAAAACACACACACACCCTATAGTCATTCAGTTCCCTGTATCTGTATCCTTACAGTACTGATGGTTTAGGTCCTACAGGGTAATGAAGAAAGAAAATTGCTCAATTTGCTTCAAGTCATGGTCTGTGATGGGAGTTTCCTGACTCCAGAGATAAGGATAAAATAAAGGAAGCAATATGCTCATGGAATTTATCAACCCAGCTTCGGCATCAGGAGCTGGCCTTGAGAGAGAGTACGAAATAAAGCAATTTGCAGGCATATACACACAAAGCAGATTTTCTACCCACAGAAATTTAAAAATGAATAAAAAAACACATAAAAGAGATTCAACGTAAATAAAACTAAACTCAAGTTGAGGATATGAGAGAACTGGGAATAATGAGCAAATAAATTTAATAAATATCCCTTTTTATTGATTGACTTTTAGAGAGAGAGGAAGGAAAAGAGAGAAAGAGAAAAAGAGACGGATTGATTGATATGTTGTGCCACTTATGCATTCATTGGTTGATTCTTACATGTGCCCTGCCCAGGGATCAAACCTGCAATCTTGTCATATTGGAACAATGCTCTAACCAACCTAGCTACCTGTCCAGGGCTTAATAAACTCCTAATTATTATAAATATATAATTTCTGGTTTGATAAAAACTAAAGAAAAGAAAAGCTCAGATGTCTCTAATGGGAAAAATATATCAAAGATTTAAGAAAGAAATGATATTAAACCATAAATCTCAACCATATTCCTAGGCCATTCTACGATATGCACATTACACTCATAAAACCAAAATAAGTTTTTACAAGAAAAGCAAGTTAAAAACAAATCTCCCCCATGAGCATAGGTCCAAAATCCCTATACAAGTTGTAAAATGAATTCGTCCATACATAAAAGTTTTAATACGTCATGATCAAGTGGTATTTGTTGCAGAGATACTGGTTAGTTTAACATTTTAAGAAAACTGACCAAGGTCATATATAAAGGTGTCAACATGCCTATGATTATACTCACTGGTGAAAGATGACATGTTTTCTGATTAAGATTGAGAACATGGCAAGAATGAAAACTCTCAAACTAGTACTCATCATTGTGCTGGAGGAGCTAGGCAGTGTGTTACTGTTGTCATATCCTATTGGGTAGAAGTGAAGCACTGGGTCTGGCTCACACTCAGAAGGAGAGTTCATCCAAGTGCATGGATACAGCAGGTGGGAGAAGCTGCCCACCATGGCAGCTAACGTGTGATCATTTCAATGCATGCGTTCAAGTCTTCAGAATACTATACTCACGTATGATTTACAGACAAAGAACAAACATCTTCACAGCCTGAGAATATGAAGTAGAAGAGACCTTTCTGCATATACCAGCCCATCTGCTACTTAATGGGGAGACTTTAGAAGCAACCTCAATAAGTAAAACACAGCGAGTTTGGCTTCCGTCACTACTTCTTTCCCACATTTACTGGGCAATATAATAGGGTAGTTAAAGAAATCGTAGCTATATAAATTGTAAAGAAGAGAATAAACACCCTTTCAGCTTTTAGGAGATATGACGGTTGATATATGTTCAGACATTTTGCTTAATAATAAAAAACATAACATGTAACAATAGTGCTGGTAGACGTCCGTATCAAGAAATTAGAAATTACAAGAAGAAAAAAATGTCCCTCATAATGCAACAGCAAATAAAAATATGTAAAACTTCTAGGATAATTACAGTATACTAAAAGAATGAAAGAAGAATTGAGTGAATGGAGAGGCCTGTACCATGCTAATGGATGAGAAAGCTCTACTGTCAAGATAGTAATTCTTTCTAAAGTATCCTGTAAATTCAATGTGATTTCCATGATGATCACATTTTAATGCAAGTACATGAATATACTATCATTTTTAAATGGAAGAAACAGAGAGTTACAAATAACAAAAAGATTATTGAAAAAAGAATAATGAAAATCACTTGTTCTCCCAAATATGCTTAATTTTAAGCTACAAAAAATATTGAGAGAATTTAGTTGGGGTGGGAAAGAATAAGCATCATAGACTAAAGAACACAAAAAACCATAAACTAAACAAAGATATGTAAAATAGATTTGGGCAAAACAATACTATAAATTAATAATGAAGAGACAGACTGTTTAATATGTAGTGTTGGATTAATTCATTATTTATTTGGGGAAAAGTAAAGTTAGCTCTTACCCTCACACATAACTCTAGGTATATTGAAGAGCTAATGTCAAAAGTAAAATTTTAAGCTTAGAAAATATCTGTAAGTTAAAGTTCCTACTTTAGTGTACATAATGAATCTTAGATTTGCCACAAAAAAAGCATTAACATTAAAAACAAAATTTTTATTCTGTCAAACGTAAAATTTGTACAAAATAAATGAGAGTAGAAAAATAAGACAAATGGGCATAACGTATTTGTAACTCATGTGACTAATAAATATTTCATGCTGAAGATCATAAAAATCTATACAGAAGAATAAATATCCTATTAGAAAAATGGGCAAAGACAATTCACAGAGGAGAGAATCTGACTAATAGATGTAAAAGAGTAATTAGTCACACTTGTAATCAATGAGACACAAATTAAAACAAGTATTAGTTATTGTGTATACACCACTCTATATGGACAAAAATAATATTTTTGAAATGTGTGAGAATACTAATGTTTTGAGGTGGGTGAAGGTATGCATTTTCATTAGGGTGATCAACTATACCCATCTGCCTTTGGGATACAATATTTTGTGTGCTAAAACTGAGAATGTTTCAGTCAAATTTGAACTAGTTTTTTACCATAGTGAGTGTATACATTGGCAATGTTGCAATACTTAGCATCCCACATAATGCTACTTGTCAAAAATAAACAAACAAACAAACAACAGAAACAAATGTGCAACAAAAAGAGAATGAATACATTGCAGTGTATTTATACAAAAAATACAATATAATGCTAACGAATGAACTAGCATAGTGTTTCTCCCACTGCTGTGTATCTGAGTCACCTAGAGAGCACCTATAAGAAAGAACACAGACACCCAGCAGGCTTTATTGCAGAAGGATAGGGCTTTGACCTTTGTATTTTTTTTCAAGTTCCCTAGTTGATTCTGATATCCACTAAACTGTGAGAACCACTGAGTTAGGGAGATATGTATCCACAAAGAAAAATGTTCACATCTAGTTTTGGGTAAGAGTAGCAAGTCGCAGAATATAGATGAAGCATGATTTAATGTATCTAAGCTCATAAATCCTCCAACACAAGACTACATTATATTTTAAACATTAAAACATGCATGGGGATGATGAACATCATATTTATGTTTGTAACTACCTTAGTAGAGGGTAATAGAATCAGAGGATTTGTCCAGAGGTCTCTGACTATGTTTCAAATATCTTACATTTTTCTAAAAAATGGAACTGCAGTGTGCATTCCCACCAGCAGTGTACTAGGGCTCCTTTTTCAACATATCCTTGCCAGCACTTGTTGTTTGTTGATTTACTGATGGTAGCCATTCTGGCAGGCAAGTGCCCATCAGTAGATGAATGGATAAAAAAAGAACAAAAACCTGTGCTACATATGCACAATGGAATACTATGCAGCTCTTACCCTTTGAGACAGCATGGAGGGACCTGGAGAGTATTATGCTAAATGAAATAAGCCAGTCAGAGAAAGACAAGTATCACATGATCTCACTTATATGTGAAATCTAATGAATAAAATAGATCCAGAGACATTGAAACATACAGCAGACCAATGTATTTCAGAGGGAAGGGGGCGCAGGAAGAGATTAACAAAAGAATGTATATGCATACTAGAGGCCTGGTGCATGAAATTTGTGCACTCGGGGGCGGGGGGAGTCCCTCAGCCCGGCCTGCAACCTCTCACAGTCCCAGAGACCTCAGGGATGTCTGATTGACGGCTTAGGCCCTGGGGAGCAGGCCTAAAGCATCAGTTGGACACCCTTAGTGCTGCCACGGAGTGGGGAGAGGCTCCTGCCACCGCTGCTGTGCTTGCCAGCCTTGAGCCCAGCTTCTAGTTGAATGGCGCTCCCCCTGTGGGAGAGCATTGGCCACCAGGGGGCAGCTCCTGCATTCAGCTTCTGCCCCCTGGTGGTCAGTGCACGCTGTTCAGTCGATTTGCATATTAGCCTTTTATTATATAGGATATTCATAATCCATGGACACAAACAAAAATGCTCTCAAGACCTGGGGGTTAGGTGGGAGTGGGGTGGAGTGAGTGTGGGGGGGAGAAAATGGGAAACATCTGTAATACTTTCAACAATAAAGATAAATAAAAATTTCTAAAAATGGAAGTACAGTAAACAGCATAATGTTAAAATTTATAATGTATTAGAAGTTGAATATTTGTATATTTGAAATATTTCACTAAATGTTTTCCAGAATATAAAACTATGAATATATTATAAGTTCTATTTTGTGAAAACACATTTAATAATTTACATGGTTATAGAAGAAATGGCATAGCCATAGAGTATCATTATCTACCACTATACTTATTTCTATTAATTACTGAAAGATCTCCTTGGGCTATGATTAAGGCAAGGTGATATAATTATGAGCTATTTTTATTAATTTCTGTTACAGTTTTATATTTCTTTTTATCAGAAATACCATTAACACAGTAAGTTAATAGCATATGATAATCCAGAGTTTGCAAGCATAGTTTCGTTTTTAACTATAAATGACTTCTTTTGCTATTTCCTGCTTTTCTGATATAGGGTGTCCCTCCAAAAATGTATACACACACTTTGAATAACTATAAAGGCAGTGTTCATTAAAATACATTTCATTTGCTCTAGCTGGTTTGCTTCAGTGGATAGAGTGTCAGCCTGCAGAACAAAGGGTCCTGGGTTCGATTCCAGTGAAGGGCATGTACCTTGGTTGCAGGCTCCTCCTCAGCCCAGACCCTGATTGAGGTGCATGCAGAAAGCAACCAATCAATATGTTTCTCTCACATCAATGTTTCTCTCTGTCTTTTCCTCTCTCTTCCACTCTCTCTAAAAGATCAGTGGAAAAATATCCTCGGGTGAATATTAACCAAAAGAAACCCCACATTTCATTTTCAAAATTGAGCTATTAGCTGTTTTAGCATGTATACATTTTTTGGGACCAAATTTATTACGATCAATACAGGTTACAGAGTGTACTAGCAATCATATTTATTCAGAACTAAACTATTTTATCACTAAATGATTATACATACACACTATCTTTACAAATAAATTTTATAGAAATCCCGACCTTTAATCATCATTTGACTTAACTATGTTTCTTCTAACCTGTGGGAACAGGAAAACTGGACTGTATATATTGACTTTCATCATTAGTTACACAACATATTGCACACTGTTCAACCAATGGACGTAATTTGAAAGTAAATGAAATGGAGAATATGTCCTAATACTACCTCACATATACCCCAGTGGAGTTTCCTAACAAATGTCACCTCATACAGAAAAGCTGACAAGAACAGTTGCAAATAAGGCTCTGCAGAGTCCATTGGACTAATCTGGCTACCGCGTGTTGTGCACACCTTAGAAACTTGCAACAAAGACAAAAAGTCCTCATCAATTATTCAGAAAAGTCATCTTAGATGAATTTTTGTAGGCAGATGCAAAAGATTGCTTTCAACTGTCAGCTTGATATGTATGAAAGTGCCAATAACAGTCATGGAGCTGTATAATCTGTTGCAATTTATACTGTTTTTAATCCTTAAAAAAAGTAGCTGTCAATAAGCATAAAATTGTATCTCAGTGACTTGATGGACAAAGCAGGAACACTGACAGCAATACAGAGCCAATGTTTAGTTGGCTTTGGGTTTGGGTCTTGGCTTTGAGCTTGTCTTAGGTCTGGGCTTGGGTTTTGGTTTGTTTGTTTTGCAGAGGTCAAGGTTGACTTATATAGAGATGTTTCCAGTCTTCTCAGCCAGCTTGGGTGCTGGGCTTCTGTGACAGGACAACTACAGCTGGTAGGAAAGGAGCAGCAATGGAAGGAAAGCCAATATTTGGAGAAATAAAGAAATAAAAACTGTTAAGATTATTTATTTAATGTGTTTTCAAAGTCTCTATCTCACCCTTTACCACTTTCTCAAAGACTCCTTGGAGGGGGTGGGTAGCGGAGAGGATTTCCAATCTGGTCATGGAACAAGGTTTCTAGTTCGGGGTTAAGGGACAATTGTGGAGACAACGATGTCACGCAACGAAGCACAGAACAGGAATAGGACTTTCAGAATGTCCCAGTGAATTGGTTAAGGCTGCTGTATGATTTTGGATGGACTCCAAGAAAAGAAACATCATATTAGAGGTACCAAATACATGCTCAGATAAGAATGTTCCTAAGATAGTAGCACCAGCATAACTTTATACATGCTTCTATTTCATCTGAACATTGAATAGGAAAAGAAAACTACTTTTTTAAAAATTCAAAACAACAGGTTTTGCTATATCCTTTCAAAAATATTCCTGAAAAATTGGAGGTACTGGATCTAGGGGATAGAATCTAAATTCAGGAGGAAAATTGGAATTTTAAAGACCAGAGCATCTTAGGAGACACGCATGGATTAAGAGGAGTTTGGGATTACAGGAAGGTATCCTGGTTGCTTCTCACAAACATTTTTACAGATATATTAATATCCACATAGAGTTCATTATTTGGGGAAGTGCTTTTTGAATCTCTTCTACATGCCAGGTGATTTCAGCGCTCTAAATACTTCTAGTAACATAAAATTCCACAGAGCTTGTACTTGCAAACCTTGAAAGATCTATTGCTCTTTCTTCTATTCTGCCTTTGTCAATTTGAGAGACAGACGATTTATTCATCAGAATGGTAAAAGAGTGAAAACTAGAGATAATTGCTTTGTTTGTTGGAAGAACTCACTCTTATATGAAAAATCTCATAGCTTCCCTTTCCTTTCAATACTGTTGACTTTTTCTAAGTTAAAAGATATGTTCAAAACAGTGCCTCCACTGCCTTCTTTATGAGTGTGGCAGACGTCTCACTTGGAAGGCTTTGTAACCCCTTGCGGGAACTCTGAATTTGGTAACAGTGTGAGGGCTTCAGTTCCATGCAAACACCACTCAGAAATCTTCTGAAAAGGCCATAAAGAAAGAACTCTTTTTACTATCTTCTCCGCCTTAATTGTGTCATCTAATAAACCTGAGTGTGCGCGCCAAGAATGGAAATTGCCTGTCATTTCCCTGGACTCATCCAGAAAGACATGCCCGTTGTTTCTATTCAACAATGTGGGCTGAATTGCTTCACCTTTTAATGGCTCGGAGTCACGGCTTCTTTTACTAGTGGTATTCGATTTAGAGCCCTTTTCAGATACACATGTTATCTTTAAATGTTTTGACCCTATTAATAACGGGAATGGAGATCTGGGCTGAAGAAGATTCTGACACTAAATGGAGTTTTCATTGATGTTTTTAAACTATCTCTGTGCTATATTTAACTCCTTAGAGAGATGAGCTGCCCTAATGGACTCCCAGAGTTAATCAATTAATCTATAAGTAGCATGAGAACAGTGGCTCACAACACTGGCTGCACATTATAACACCCAGGGAATGTGTTAAACTCCTGACACTGAACTCCATGGCAGACCATTTGAATCAGGATGTTTAGCAGTGGACTCTGGACTTCAGTGTATCTCCAGGGATTCTAACATGCTGTCTGTTTTTAGAGCCACTGGTATTGAAAAGTATTTCCAAATATGTATTCCACATACTTCCTGCATCAATATTATCTGAGGTGCTGGTGCCAACCCTATATACTGAGCCAAAATCTACTGATTAGAAGTGTCATCACTAATATGATAGGTGTCCCCCATGAAGGCACCCACTTAAAAAGAAAAATGGACCAAATTACTTTTGTGAAGTTAAGAAGTTGCAATTCCCAAAGGCACAAATAAATGAAGAGATATTCCATACTCATGGATTGGAAGATGTTAAAATGCCCATAGTGCCCCCCAAAATCTAAGGATTCAATGTAATCCCTGTCAAAATCCCAATGACACAGTAGCAAAACTACTTTTAAAATCCTAAAATTCATATGGAATCTCAAGGGACCTTGAAGAGCCACAAGAATATTAAAAAAGAAGAACAAAGTTGAAAGCCATACTTTGCCTAATTTCAAAACTCACTACAAATCAACAGTAATCAAGACAGTGTAGGACTGCCAAAAAGGCAGATATATAAACCAAAGGAACAGAATGGTGAGCCCAGAAATGAACACTTGCATTTATGGCCAAATGATTTTCAACAAGGGTGCCAGAGATGCAGAGTGGGGAACAGTCTCCTCCATAAATAGAGCAGGGAAAACTGGATGTCCACATGGACATGAATAAAACGGGACCCTACTGCACACTGTAAATACAAATCAACTCAAACTGTATTAAATGTAAGAACTAAATGTAAGACCTAGAGCTTTAAAACTCCTAGGAGAAAACATAGAGGAAAAGCTTTGGAACATGGGATTTGGCTATGATTTCTTGGATATGACACCCAAAGCACAGACAACAAAAGCAAAAATAGTCAAACGAGATTATATCAAACTTTAAAACTTCTGTGCATCAAGATAAATGAACAACAGAATAAAAGAGCAATCTAGAGGATAGGAGAAAGTTTCTAAAAGTCAAATATCAGAGGAGGAGTCAATATCCAGGTATATAAAGAACTTCTGCAACACAATTAAAAAAAATGTAACCCAGCTTTAAAATGGACAAAGGATTTGAATTTATAATTCCCCAAAGAAGGTATGAAAAAAGAATGCTCAACAGAACTAATCATAACAGGAATGCAAATCAAAACTGCAATGAGATATCACCTTACACTCAGTAGAATGTCCCCTATAAAATGAACAGAAAATAATATCTTGGCAAGGGTGGAGAAAATTAAGAAACCTCGTGCACTAGTGGTAGGCATGTATAATAGTGAAGCCATTATGGAAAACAGTATAGAGTTTCCTCAAAAAATAAAAAAAATAGCATAACATGCCATCCAGTAATCGCACTTGTGGATATATGCTAAGTAGATATGTTTGTTTCTTTGGAGTAACAAGGCTAAAAAATACAGGATTCTAAAGTTGACATGGAGCTAGGTCAAATATAATAGTAAGTTTATTCAATTCAAGCATGGTGGTGGTGGTGGTGGTTGGGGGGAATAACTGCCTCATTAAAACAGAAAAGGTAATTTACCAGTTCTTGAAACTGAAGTGTCAAAAGGCAGGTCTATTTCAGATATAGCTGAGCCCACTAATTCAAACAAACTTATCAAGTGTTTCTCTCTCTCTCTCTCTCTCTCTCTCTCTCTCTCTCTTTCTCCCTCTCTTCCTCCCTCCCTCCTTTCCTCCCTCTCTTTTCCTCTCTCTCCTCCCCCCTCATACTGAACAATATCTATATATCACCTGCCTGTCTGTCCTTCCTCCTATCTATCATCTATCTATCTATCTATCTATCTATCTATCTATCTATCTATCTATCCATCTATCTATCCATCCATCCATCCATCCATCCATCCATCCATCCATCCATCCATCCATCCATTCATCTATCTGTTATTGGTGGGGAATTCTCTATGTCCCCACCTGTTGCCCCAGGGGAAGTGGGCTTCTTGAGATGTCATGAGAAAAAGAATTTTCTGAGATTCACACAGGAGGAATGGTATTTATTTGCATGGAACTGAATTTCTGAGTTTCCAAGGTCCCCTTTCCCTTCATCTCACCTGGGAAGAAGACCAGCTATGTCTTTAGCAAAGCTAGGATCAAAGCCACTCCCCAGAGTTTCTATTCCATGTTTGCATTGTCCAATCCAGCATCAGACTAGCTTAGCTTATGTTCCCAGCTGCAGTCCATTAGTCCACTGTGTGTGGGGTCTGCATGGCCCTGGCCCAAGTGGCTTCTAGGAATATGGACAGATGCTAGGAAGCAGGAACAAAACCAGTGGAACAAGAGAGAAACCAGAGAGCACAAACTCCTCTGTCTGGCGATTTTAACTTCCTAAGATTTTGAGCACTTGCCATGGCTCCACCCACTCTAGTCAGTGATCTTTGTTCCAGGTTAGACAGGCACCGTCCCTATGTCCCCCTAAGTTTATTGTGCATGAGCCCCTCTTCCCCTTTGTCTGGTCCCTTCCTTCCCCCAATGATTTGCAGGGAATGGACTGGTGGTTCCCTGGGGAGTGTGAAGTTACAGCTTCCTGGTGAAGCTGCCCAAATGGCCATGCTTATAATGTCTGGCCTCTGCTTTGTACCTTTCCTGTTAACGTTAATAACTAGCTAATTACAACAGTATCCTATCTATCATCTATCTATCTATCTATCTATCTATCTATCTATCTATCTATCTATCTATCTATCTATCTATCATCTATCCATCCTAACAAAGAATAGTGGTGAGAACATTGTCCGCAATGAAGCCAACAACACAGATAAAAGCAAGAACAGTGGTCCCTGAAAACCCAAAGGCTACATTTTATTTAGTAATTTACAAAGAGAGATGGAGAGACCATTTATTTCTCCAAGTTCCCAGGTATCAAATCCAGGGAAAAGTATCTGTCCTATTTTGGATCTCTGTAACACTGATCACTGTCTGAAGTTCAATTGATTATCTTGATTAGCTAATGGAGCATGAGGGGTTGAACTCTGTTGTTGAAAGGTGACCGTATTGATAATATCACCATTTTCAATAGGGAAGGATGCTTCTTCTGAAGCAAGTCTGACTGGCCTCTTCTGCCTTTGCTGCTGGAACCTAGTCAGTTTTCCCTCACTATGGGGATCTGTTTTCTTATCGGGGTTATAAAAAGAAATGTGTGTTTGTTCTGAAGGAGTAAAGAAGAAGGTAAAATTCTGTCTGTCCATCACAGAGGAGATTCGGTGGGAGACGATTTCAAAAGCTAAACTGGGGATAATGTGTCAACCTTGTGATTTGTGAAGACTTGCCAATATGATTCAAACCACTCTCCATTTGGCATTTGAGAAAATTACTCTGACTTAGATTACACAAACATTTCTCTTCCTTCCCCTTGCCTCCACTGAAGGATCTTTTTTACCTTCTAATTGATCATCTGCACTATATTTTCTGAAGACCCTGGTGTCAGCATTTAGGCAAGTGAAATGCCAGTGCCATTGTAAATGGGGAAATAAGTGTGTAACTTGGACATTTTTATAACAATCACATCAGACAAAAACCGCATTCCAGAGAGTTTTAATGGGTCTAATAGAGGCCCCGGGACTCAGGGGAGCAGAAGGCTAGAGGCCAGAGAATTCCAACCACCGAGAAGAAAACTAATGGACCATTAAAGCGCACCCTGGAGTGCTTTGTCGTTGTCAGTAGAATTAGAATATATATCTTTGTTTTAAAATAGAATTCAGCGTTGATGACATTTTAACATGTTGCCTGCCTTTTCTCCATTGACTATGGGTACCTTAAAAAGTCACGCAGAAATGAGGATGCAGCAGAAGCAAATTAAACCTTTGATTTCACAGAGAAACTAGAAGCATTATGACAATTAAATTATTTTACAGGGCTATGAAATTACTCTATAATCTAATTATTATACAAAGACAGATGGATTGTAGGTATTTGGATTGTGAATGAAAATAGAACATCAATATAACCCTAAGAAAACGATGCCTGGAATAACTTTCTATTGATTGACTTCAGATTTTTAAATATATGTGCAAGTATCTCTAAATTCATTAAAAAGGTTTTAGCATTGAAATTGATTCATAAAATGTCTGTGTTGGTAACTTATGTGGGGAAATAAAAAAACTGGCAACATATTTTAAATTTCTAAACCCATGTTTGGGTTGCTTTAAATGTGTCACCTTTATAAAATAATGATCTGTCCCTCTACATTTGGTAACTCTAAGATCCTGCTAAATCAACTGAGTTTCTGTAATGCCCCACATATTAGTCTAGACACAACTTTCATGTAAGCCTAGTGACAAGATCTCATCATGAACTCATATTTAATCAATGTTGATAGGAGGCCCCGAAAGCCCAGAGGACTGTAAAAATGACTCCTGAAATAGATGCTTTTAAAACTAACTAACATAGGTATGATATTGAGACCTGATGATCTGGGGTGGTGGGTCTATATGTCATTACATCCTATATAATAAAAGCATAGTATGCAAATTGTCCCCTCAACTGGGAGTTCATCCGGGAGTTCGACCAGGGGGTGGAGCCAGCCAGGGGAAGGGAGGGAGTACCTGACCGGCAGCCAGCAGCCACTAGGGATTCTACCAGTGCACAAGTTTTGTGCACTGGGCCTCTAGTTATTTTATATTTAACTGTATGAAGAGAACACTACATAATGTGAGGTTAATTAGGTAAATAAATTTTCTAAGAGAGATGCCTCACATTGGAGGCATTTTATTCCAATTTATCACATGGAATGATAAATAAGAAATGTCACTAAAAATTAAGTACTTAGTGATGTATATATCAATTAGCCAATCTTAATAGAAAGAATGGTGAGGGGTAAATGAAAAACTTTGTAAATGGCATGAAATAATTTTCACATTTAATATCAGTGTGTTAATTTTCACTGCCTCCAATGGTTCTTAGTGGGTAAAATATGATGTGTATGCATGTGGTGTGTTTAAAAGGCTAATATGCAGATCGACCGAACGGCAGAACGACCGGTTGCTATGACATGCACTGACCACCAGGGGGCAGGCACTCAATGCAGGAGCTGCTCCCTGGTGGTCAGTACACTCCCACAGCCAGAAGCTAGGCTCACGGGGAGCACAGAGGCGGTGGCGGGAGCCTCTCCCACTTCTGTGGCAGTGCTAAAGACCCCAGTGCTAAAGACCCCTCGAGGTATGTCCGCAGGAAGCGGGCCTTAGCCAGCAGGGATCCTAGACTGCAAGAGGGCACAGGCTGGGTTAAGGGAACCCCATCACAGTGCACGAATGTTGTGCACCGGGCCTCTAGTTAAGAGATAAAGTAGAATTTCTGAGTCATGGAAGGTCAATCTCACACACTTGCACAAAGACCCAAGTTTGAACAACAGCCAGGATATGCTTGCTTTAGCTCAAACACATACTCCAAAGAAAAGTGTCTCTCTGAGCTGTGTCTGTTGACCAGCTATGTCATCCAGGTCTCTCTCTATATGAAGTATAGTCTTAATCAAATTCATGTTATCTTTAGTAGGATGCTCAACAAATAGAACTTGTCCAGACATAACTATAGGGTGTCCCCAAAAATGTATACACACTTTAACAGCTGATAGCTGTTAAATGAAAATGAAATGTATTTTAATAAACAATTCCTTTATATTGATTCAAAGTGTGTGTGTACATATTTTGGACACTCTATGCATACTCAGAAAAGGAAGAAAAGAAAGACTCCCCCAACTGCTTAGTGGAAACAACTCAACATTTTTCTATGTTCTTTTTAAAGTAACATGCCCCACGTGAGGCTGTGCTCCCACGTCATGTAGCTCCTGGAATATTTTGTGAATTAAATTCTTAATTTATTCATATATGATCCTCTGGATGAGAAAAGAAATTCAGTCTGTGTTGTAAATCCCAGATATGGTTGGGGTGGCTTAGAAAAATATGAAAAGGTGAAATCGATAGAACAAGAAATAAAAGAAAAAGTCCTGTAAGTTTAGGTAATATAAAAACATTAATGATTGACAGCTACAAGTAACCTTCCTGATCTTTGAACAGCACCAAGTACCACTATAGTTCTTAGGCAAAAGTTAATCCTCTCAGAACAATGGCACTTTTTCATTTACATAAAACACACATATTTAAATTATAAATATAATGTGGCCCAATAGTCAAATAAAGATGAATGGCCATTGACAAAGAGAATTTTGGAAAAGTGGTGCATAATGACATTTCTTAATCTATAAATTAATCACATTCAGATTTCTAATTAGACATTGCTCACTGTGCCAGGAGCTTATTTTGGTCAATGAATTTGAATTTTATTTTACCCCAACTCAGGAGAAGAAACTGAGGGGGAAAAAAAAGAAAGCCTTTATTTATACATAGTTTAGATACTTGCAAGTCTGAATAATTTTTTTTGACAATAATCTGAAGTTTATGCAAATAAGTTAGTGAGCAATGAAGAATTTGGTAAGCTTGTAATATAGATATATCACTAAAATAAATAGGGTTCATGTAGCTCTCAGATGATAATTAATCTTTTTATAAGTATAAGGAATGGAATTTGTTTGGGGTAAAAATGGTGACTAAATCCATTTGTTATTTCTATTTATTTCAAGTGACTTATAGAATGCAATTAAATATGGGCTTTCAAACACATTTCCTTATAATTGTTGATTTAACATTAGTAACTATCCTTAGATGCATAAGGAGAGATTGGCAGTTCTTCAATATTAATTTACTAAACATTTAGAATGTAAAGAATAGCATAATAAAGTATTCCTTCTGTTGATAAATTTTGATAATGCCCTTCTACTGTTTGTGGTAGTGTCTGTGTAGAAAATAGGCAACAAGATGATGGTGCAATGGCAGGAGAAATCTCTGCAAGTCTAAACTGGTATTCCAGAGGCCGGTTCCATGGTCTCAATACAAGAAGTCAGACTGGAAAGAGGCCTAAGGTCACTTGTCCTTAGATATAGGATGAGTGGAGTTAACTTGTGAAATGCTGTAAAGAGTTATTCAAGATTGGTAAAGTGGGAAGAATATTGAATTGGGATCCTATTTTTGGATCTATTATCCATATAACATATTATCTAAAGTTTGATTCTCTCTTAAAGTGCCCAACATACAATAGTTGCCTTCCAAAATATGGGTTTGTATGTAGATCTTCAGAAAGTTGCTTTCAAAATGTCAAGTCCAGGTCTCCAGAAAGACCATAAACACAGCAACTTCTAAAAATTATAGGACATCCATAATTAATCATTTATGATGACATAAGTCTTCAAAATACATTTATTTTATTCATTTATCATATTTCAATGTGATTTGTTATGTGGTTGCCTTACCTCTTTTCTAAATCTCTTTTATAAAGTGTGAAGGATAAGCTCACAGGGCAGAGCTTGTGTTTGAAGCCACCCTCTGCTCATTATGATAACTGTCTTATTCTGAACACATAGTCTCACTGGTATCTTCCTCAAAAAAATTGGGATCATCCTATATAATAAAAGCCTAATATGCTAAGTGTCCGGTCGTCCACTTGACCGTTCAATCAAAGCATAATATGCTAATGATATGCTAAGGCCGCTCAACTGCTCGCTATGACGTGCACTGACCACCAGGGGGCAGACTTTCCGACTGGTAGGTTAGCTTGCTGCTGGGGTCCGGCCAATCGAGATTGAGCAGGATGGGCCGGACACATCCTGGAGCCCTCCCACGTCCCTCCCCTGCCCTGATCGTGCACCAGTGGGGTCCCTCAGCCTGTCCTGCACCCTCTCACAACCTGGGACCCCTTGGGGGATGTCGGAGAGCCGGTTTCAGCCTAACAGTGGAATGACTGGTCGCTATGACACATACTGACCACCAGGAAACAGATGCTCAATGCAGGAGCTGCCCCCTGGTGGTCATTGCACTCTCACAGGGGGAGTACTGCTCAGCCAGAAGCCGGGCTCATGGCTGGTGAGAATAGTGGCGGTGGCAGGAGCTTCTCCCGCCTCCGTGGCAGCGCTAAGGATGTCCGACTGCCGACTTAGGCCCGCTCCCCATGAGCCTAAGCCGGCAGTCGGACTTCCCCCAAGGGCTCCTAGACTGCAAGAAAGTACAGGCTGAGGGACGCCCCTGAGTGCACAGATTTCGTGCACCAGGCCTCTAGTAGTCATATAAAGTCCATCAGGTTAGTATGCAAAATCAGTGAGTAACACATATTGCTTGATACATGTGACTTAGAAAGTGCTCAATAACTTTATCATTTCTCTAATCTATTAATTGACAGGGGAACCAGAGACCCTTGAAGAAATGATCAGTTCTAGGACTGGAGCAGGAAATATGTACGAGCAAGTCATCGTGGTGCAAGGAAGTGCTGAAGCACAAAACAAAACAAATCAACAAAAACACAACGCCCATGGCACCACAAAGGACATAAAAGTCCACTGAAAGAACTCCCAATGGCTAAAGCTAGAACAATTTTGAACAAAAAAAAAGTGGTCCAATTATAACCCAAAGTATAAAATACATATACATGAGTCCATATTGATATGAACAAATGAATAAATAAATAAATGGGGAGAAGAGACAAATATCCCATTAAGGAAAATTGCAAATAATGTATAGAATTACTCTGTTCTTAAGGAGGTGGAGCATACCGCCTCACTCCTTAAGGGGAAGCTGTAGACACTGGCCTTCGTGTGGAGTGCACAGTATGGTATAGGGCAGGAGAGATTAAGTTTTCCATGGAGAAAGTTGACAAACAGGATCTCACCTAAGTGACGATGCTCAACACCAGTAGTGATGAGTCACATTAATAGTGTATATACCAGTGATGTGATGAAAACATCAATTTATCTCTGTGGTTCTCCCTTCCACCCTCCCCCAAGGAAAAACAACAACAACAAAACAAAACAACAACACAAACCCATAACCCAGTTTAGTCATGGGGAAAAATCAGACCAATTCCAATTGGAGCACATTGTAAAAAATACTTGACTAGTCCTCCTCAAAACTGCCATGTTTATCATAAGCAATGAAAGTCGGAGAAACTGTCACAGCCAAGAGAAGCCTGAAGACATGTAACTGAACAGAGCATGGGATCCTGGATGGGATCTTGGGATGGAAAAGACCAGTAAGTAAAAACAAAGGAAACTTTAAAAGTGTAAACTTCAGTTAATACTAATATATCCATATTGGTTGATTAGTTGTAACAAATGTAAAACATAAAAATAGAATGTTTACATCAGTGAAAATTGGGTGTGGGGTCTGTGAGAACTCTTTATACTATCTTTGCAATTTTTCTGTGAATGTAAAACTGTTCTAAAAACTTAATTTTGTTTAAAAAAGCCCAGTGTCCAACACTAACTCAATCTGCGTGTCTCTACTCCAGATCTCCATGAAAGAATGTCTCAATGAACCAGTCTGGGTCAGAGGGCAATCTGGGTTCAGCCAAAGTCACTGGTTGGTGGATATGGAATCACGTGAGTCACATAAGCATCTCACTTCTGGCTTGATGGGACCTCTTTATTGAATGGCCAACTTTTATCATCTCTGGCAAGGCTGTAACCATTAAAGATACTTTCCATCTGATAGAAATTTTTCATAATATATTTTGAGAGGTGGGGGTGACAGAGGACCGTATCTCACTAAAAATAACTTGCAGTGGGAATGACCTTCACATTACCTAGAATTGATCTCATGGATAATTATCTTAATTATGTCAGAAAATGCATTTCTTCCATTGGCTATAACTACCCCAGTAGATATGAAAGTGCCATTATTGGTAATCTGCACTATTGTGAGCACCTCACAGGCAAGGCAGAAAAGCCCTAAAAGCTTGATGGGGATTCTTGACAGTGAGCATTTAATGGTGATGTGTGCATAACAAGGAAGTCAGAGCTCTTCTGCAAAGTGGATTCTGGTGTCTTTAGTCCATCAGTGGAGACCACAATCTTGAGATCCGGGAAGCAACGTGTTTTCCAGACCGATGGACATTTTCAGTGGAGAGAGAGAAAGAACTGATGTGCAGAAGACTCTGTGAAGCTTATAATCAACTAAAGATTTAAATTCTCTTTTGTACAGAACTTGAGGGGTTCATTTGATATATTTTCAAACATATACATAAGTAAATATACTGTTTATGCCCTCATTTATTTTTATCATATTTTTCTATATATTTTTATCCCTTTCTTCCTCTCCTCTAATTCTGTAGACAATAAATCTAGGTTTGGCCCTAACCGGTTTGGCTCAGTGGATAGAGCATCGGCCTGCGGACTGAAGGGTCCCAGGTTTGATTCTGGTCAAGGGCATGTACCTCGGTTGCGGGCACATCCCCATTCGGGGGTGTGCAGAAGGGAGGTGATTGATGTTTCTCTCTCATCAATATTTCTAACTCTCTATCCCTCTCCCTTCCTTTCTGTAAAAAATCAATAAAATATTTTAAAAAATAAATCTAGGTTTGAACGGCCGCTCTATCAATTACTAAGGGTGTGACCTTAAGGGGGTTATTTAATTTTCTTGAAACTTAGTTTCCTTATTTCTAATGGTGGGTTTTTCAAGTGAATTTGTTAATTTATTTAAACCAACTGGTGCCTGACACCTATTAGCTTCTCTTTCGCATCTCTCCCCCACCCCCCAGGCCCCTATATGGCCCTTGCATATTTATTTGACACAAACGTGTGTATTTGTGTGTGTGTGACTTCACAGGGTACCTTCTGTGTAAGGGCCAATGATGTTTCAGGCACCCTGCTAATATTATTACATGGATGACCTTACAGGATTGTTATAAACAACTTTATGGCTAATCAATTTTAGTTCCAGAGACATTGAAAAAGCTACCCAATGCCCTAGCCAGTATGGTTCAGTTGGTTGAAAGTCATCCAGTTCACCTAAAGGTCACCAGTTCAATTCCTGGTCAAGGCACATACAAAGGTTGTAGGCTCAATCCCTGGTCAGGGTGTGTGTGGGAAGCAGTCAATCGATGTTTCTCTCTCACATCGATGTTTCTCTCTCTTTCTCCCTCCCTCTCTCTTTCAAATCAATAATAAAAAAAACTACCCCAAATTAGTAAGTCTCAGAGTTTTAATTAGAAACCAAACTTGTATGACTCCAATATTCATGCAGTTAGTTCCTACATTACACCTACCTTATACTTTCCATAACATTAGCTAGCCTAATTGAGAAATTAAGGACTGAAATCCAATTGAATGTTCCACCTTTTACATGATTTATCTTGTTTTAGCCTAATGACTATACCATTTATCCACTTCAAAGATGAAGAAACTACAGATCAACTAAGTTATTAACTTTTCCAGGTCCTCAAAACTCATAGAGAGGAACCTAATCTGAGCAAGGCACTGGACTCAACAATTGAGTTTGTAAGTATGGTCTGTTTCCCAATGGGAGAAATGGACATGCAGAAGGTCAAATCGTGTGGGAATGAGTAATTTTATTGTGCACAGAATAATATTACTTAGGTGTTAATTCTTCCAATGCACAAGCTGGTAACCTGTTTTAAGCTTCATTTAGCATATGAGGAGAATAATGCATACCTCATGGGGTCATTAGAAAATTCAATGAGCTACCATAGAAAAACATAAACCATTATAAAAGTGCAGTGGCTTGCTGTAATAGAAACAGAAGTACATGCAGACATTCTGTGGGGGCATAAACAAAGTGTTGCAGATTAACTTCCCCTAGAAAATGGAGATTAGGACTCAGGATATTTACTGAAACACTGTTTTGAGAACTTATACCTGTAGAATGGGGAAGACATAGGATCAGGCAGAAGTCATTGAGTTGCAAAGTATACCTCCACCCCTTTAAACCCATCAGGATCCCTGAAGCTATAATGATCCCTCAGAGTTGAGTTGAAGGGGGCAGCTTTTATACACCCATGCTGACCACTCATTCAATGCAGGCTACTGGAGAGGAGGCATGAATTTGGGCAAGGACAATTTGTCAAACCAAGTCAAGCCCCCAGTGAGTGCTGACAGCTGACAGACATCTTCACTTAGCACTCTTAGAAGCTGGGAGAACAATTCCCAGTTTCAGAAAGGATATCTAGATAGTGCATTGTAGAAGAGACAATGGTATTTTAGTAAACCCCTTCTCCCCCTTAGGTGAAAGGAGTCATAAAAGTCTACGCAAAAGAGGGGATATTTGATGTTGGTTTTAGTCTTAGACTTGATAAATTCTGAATCTTCTGTCTACTCACCCTCACCCACACCCACAGAATCAACCCTCTAAAGTAAGCATTTTATAGTTTGATCTCATATTGCTTAATATGGGAGAAGGAAGACACCTCTTGTATTGGAGTACTGTTTTTCTCCTGAAAAGGTAATTTCACCTGATAAGATGATAGCCTTTTATGATATATCTGTATTGCTTCTCTGACATCATTTAGACTTCGCAAGTGTAAAGTGTAGTCTCTACTAGCTCCTGGACATACCCAGAGGCCACAGATAAATACCAAATATACCATATTTAGAAGCCTTGGCATTGCAGCCCATTTTCATTCAAGGGCAACTGCCAAAATTTGCTCTTTCTTGGACTTAGCTTCTTGATGTCTTATTTTTTCTTCCAAATTATCCTCTAACAGATGATCTAAAAGTCCTGCCCCTTGTGATTTGCAGAAGAAAAGCTTTCAAAAGCACTTTCTAACACAGGCTCCCATCAAAAAGTTCTCTTTACAAATTGGGCCACATGAGCAACATGACCTCCTGCTTTATGTGAAATTACATTCCAAGGGAGGTATTTATTCAGCCCAACTTATCAATAGCATCTATACTATTTTACAACCTTTCTCTTTCCTCTGACACGCCTATTTCATTAGCGCATAGGTGATAACGGGGAACAACTTCATTAACTTGAGGTTAGCCAACAGCCATTTCACTTGGCACTTAATCCAGGAAAACAGTTTCACTTCATTAAAAAACCTTCATTTAACTGCTGTGAGACCATAATTATTCCTAACTGACACTGAGATATCTTGTTGGAGTTCCCAGAAGTATTCACTCACACAAGAGGACCCAGGACACAAACCCCATTTAGAAGAAAGGAAAAGGCATTTAAGGTGTTCCATCTAGGGAAACTCAAAGGATTAAACTCTTATTTTAGCAGAAAGAGACAAATTTATAGAAAGGTGAGTCAGAATTTCTATAAGTTCCAGTAAATAATATCAACTCAATTGTATTCACAGATCAGTACTCTGGGGAGGGGAGGTTACCCTTTCTCTAGTTTGTTGCAAGACTATAAGACATAGTATTCTAATATTACCAATACCAGCTATTATGTTAGGAGCACTGGAGTATAAGACTCAGGACATACCGGCTGACATTTCTAACCCTATGCATTTGACAATGCAGAGCTGAGAAAAAGAGAGATTAGTTTGGTAACTTTTCTCAAGTCTCTAGCTACTATGTCATGAGCGTTCATTCAAATACACCGAAGTGTGAGTCTCAGCTCTACATTCTCAATCTCTGTGCACAGATTGTTCCTTTTGCCTAAACTGTTTCTAATTTGTGTTCTGATTACTTACAAGGACAGTTTGTAGTGTGTGAGTGTGTGTGTGTGTGTGTGTGTGTGTGTGTGTGTTTTATGTCACGGTTAATACCACACACAGAAGCTATACCTCCAATCCAAGGCAGTGTGAGGGCAGCACTGCGGCTGAGACCCATTGATGTTTGGGCCAACTGCTGATGCCTGGGCCACAGGCACTGGATTTAGCAAGAATGTCACCATTTCATTCCTGGAGGAAGCCACCAGAACTATTCAACAGAGACACTGTTTGCTTCTGCTGCTCAGAGTGGTTAAACATATGCTTTCTATTTGTTTTTTAATGTAATAAACTCAGAGTGAGGTCTCAAGAGAAGAAGAAATGGTCAAAAGAAAAGGCAGTTGCAGGTAAATGCAGTAATCTCACCAGGATATCACTCTGGAACCAAGGTGGCCCTCGGGGAAGAGGGAGCTCAGAGGAAGCAGCCATTCTTGATTCATCCTGGAAATGCTATCCTCAGTGGTCTGTCCCAATAACCATCTCAACAACCTAAGATGAACCTTTTTAGGCTTTCAAACAACGTGGCCTGTTGCGTGGCCAAATATATGTAGATATACTCAGTGGTATTCAGCCACCTGGACTGGCTAATATCCTTTGATTTTTACAACTAAGGTTTCAATCAGAGCAGAGCTAAAGAAATGACTTTATTGCTGAGGATCAGACACCGGGGAAACTTATTTCCAGGTCTGTGAAATATAAATTAGAGGAGTTTAGCTATCCCTGTAGGCCATATGCCCCAAAGACTGACTGTGCATTTATGACTCAATTGTCAAATAATAAATCTATTGCTTTGATGGCCCTGACCCCCTCTTGACTAAAGAGAAAAATGGTTCTTTTATGATTATTGATCTTTTAAGTGATGCATTGTGGGGTGTGTGGGGTGTGTGTGTGTGTGTGTGTGTGTGTGTGTGTGTTGGACAAAAAGACCAAAAAAGAAAGCTAATTCGTGAAAGATTTTTCTTAAATGTGGACTTATAAGTGAGACAGACCTGAGTACTCCTTGTTGTGAATTCGACAGGACATAAATATTGATATATAGAAAAAGCCTAACAACTTTAATGCTTATCTAAATGTCTATCACCAACCAGCTCTATGATTTTGGGAAGATTGCATCACCTTTCCAAGCCTCCTCTGCAATAATCGCACCTAACTTATAAAATTATTATAAGATCAGATGGATAATAAAAATAAACCACCTAGAACCCAGTATACAAACTCAGTAAGTAGTTACTATGACTGTCTCTAGTGTTTCTTAAGAGACAGCAGAGCGAACCCTTTGCAAACAATGTGGACTGCCCCACAGTATCTATGTTAAGCTTCTGCTTGAGTTAAACTGTGCTGAACCAACTCTGAACATTACTGTTTTCTTTCTTGTTCAAAATCCAGGACTCAGTGACTAAGCCAGCCAAGTAAATATGCTTAGGACACCAGAAAGCTGACAGGAACTCACTGACCCATCACATCTTCCAGGACCCTGCTCATTACACCACATGGCAGTGCTATCTGGCAAGCAGGGACCTGCCAACAGAATGTGTGGTTTCATCCCAGGTCAGGAAAGAGATAGAATCAGGGAGCCCCTCTGGGGTTTCTTCTTTCAAATCTTGTGGCACATTAAAACAATTTTTTTTGTAATTGTATCTATTTGTTATTCCATTTATTTATGCATGCACTGTTGATTCTTTTATATGCCCTGACCAGGGATGGAACCCACAACATTGGTGTATAGGAATGACATTCTACCCAGCCAGGAATCTTTTTATTAAATTTATTTTATTTTTTATTAGAGATACCCTAGCTCTGGGAAGATGACTATCCCAGGTGTGGCAAGGATTAGATAACTCATCATAGGGATTCTCTGTGCCCTACTTATAACCAGCAGGGGGAAGGGACATAGAGAGAAAATTACACACAGGGAGCATAGATAAAACCATTAGACTTTGACTTTGGAAACATTAAAATACAATCATAGCTAAGAGATAATTATAGTACCATTAAGATAATGAGTTAATTAGTATATTAATTGGCAGGTTAATGGATCACCAATACGGATTTTAAAAGTCTGAGCTTAAATTACAGGGAAATAATATATTAAGAATATTCTCCAGATAATGTATTTTACAAAAACACCCCCCCCCAAAAAAAAAGAATTCCTGATGATATATGTATTCCTGTTCAAATAATACTTGGGAAACACTTAAATAAGAAAGCATAGCAAGACACCAAACAATCTGTAATAATACAGAGATTTTTAAAGAGTAAACCTGTGATTTGAGATATGATATCAGGTGTGTTTTAATTAGATTTTTATTTCTCGAAGAAAAGATGTCATATATATCTTACTGATATCTGTGGTCTTTTCCTTTTCTTTGGAAGTTGAATCACATTCAGTTCTACATGGAGTCTGTCATTCTAATACCTGTTAGCCTTTATTCTCCTGCTTTCAGCTGGTCTACCAGAAACTGAAATTATTGAATAAATCAATCCAAGGCTAACTCTTTGATGGAAGTCTGCATGATTATTATAAAGATTATGGTGGTTGTCTGACCACTACGGTGTACACATGAAACTAATACACAATCATATTAAATGTAAAATGTGAGTGGAAACAGAAATTAAAAGTTTTAAAAAAGCCCTGATTGGTGTGGCTTTGTTGGTTGGAGAGTTCTTGGGCTGGAGTCCTGGTCTGGGGCACATGCAGGAAGCAACTGATTGATGTTTCTCTCTTACATTCATACATTCATGTTTCTCTCTCTCTCTCTCTCTCTCTCTCTCTCTCTCTCTCTCTCATTCTCTCTCTCTCTCTCCATTCCTCTCTTTAAATATCAATAAAATAAAATTTTTTAAAAGGAAAAAATGGGTTCTGTCATTTCAGAGCATAACTTTCCATGTAGTCTCCAGTTGTAGAATTTTAGAAAAGCCACTTAAACTTATTAAGTTTGTCTCCTCAGCTATAAAATAGTGTCTGATGTTGGTGCTGGCAGACCTTTTACCATAGTTATATCCATTTAAGGCCATAGGTTCCTAAAAAGACTTGATTTACTAAGGAAATCCATAGATAGATTGATAGGTAAATAGGTAGATAGAATTTTCATTTTTAATATCATAGGAATAGACATTTTCAGCCATGTATTTTTAAAATGGGCTTTCTGAATAAAAAATAATTCTTACTACAATATTTCATTACCCTCCATGATATAATTTAAAAAAACTATCTATCTCTAATATTTATATCTATCTATCTATCTATCTATCTATCTATCTATCTATCCATCCATGATATTCTTCCCCTGTTTCTAGCACAGAGTTTCAAAAACTTTTGGAATATCCTAAATCATAGAAGTGCCTTTGTTGTGTTAATGAGGTGACCCTTGGCAGGGCCCCTAGGTAGCTTCAGGATGAGGGCTGGTTGCTATAGAAACCAAGTAAGTGATCAGAGACTTGGAACTTATAGGATGAGGTATTGGAGATTCAGTTCAATCACGTGTTCAATGATTTAATCCGCTGTGTAAAGAAATTAAACCTTCTATTCAGTGGAATCTTGATAAAAATTCTGACAATTGAGGCTCAGAGAGCTTCCAGGTTGGTGAGCATCCTAATGTACAGAGATGGAAATGTTGGTATACCAGACTCTCCACGGACACATGCTCTTGCTCTCAGCACCCTTGTAGACCTCACCACTATGTGTGTATCTCTTCCTCTGGCTATTCATTTGTATGTCATAACAAAATGTTTCCTGAGTTCTATGAGTCATTCTAACAAGTTAACAAGCATGAAGGAGAGTTATAGAAGCTCCTGAAATGGTAGTCACACTGAGCAAGAGTGCAGGTGGCTGGGCGGATGGGGGGGGGCGGGGAGGGATGTGTGACAGGAGACTTGAGGCTGGTGTGTGAAGTGAGCAGTTTTGGAAAACTGAGCCCCTTATCCTATGGAGTCAATGCTAGCTACAGCTAGTTAGTGTCACAACTGAATAAAATTGTTAGACACCCAGTTGGTGTAAAAGCATTGGTGATAAAACCTCCTACTTCAGTCTATTCTTTACAAAGGAAAAAAGGGAAAAACCAACAAAAAACTTTTCATAGATCTTGAATACATGACTAACTTCTAGTATCAACAAATGAACCAGTTCACAGAGATAGTTACTATACATCAATATGGGAAACGGTGATCCATATAAAAACACTAATAATTACCAGTGAAGATGAGCTGGATTTATGGCTACAGCATACATTTCATAGCCTCACTGACTCTACTTCTCATTCATTTAAGTTTGTAGCTTGGAAGAGGCCTCTAAATTCTAATGAAGTGAATGTTACTAATTGTAACTTGATACATGGAAAGTGCAACCAGAACCTGGTGTATATCAGATTCTAGTTCTCTCTCTCTCTCTCTCTCTCTCTCTCTCTCTCTCTCTCTCTCTCTCTCTCATCTAGTTGCAAATTCTGAATTCCTACTGTCATGTTTCCCAGACTTTCCACAATACTCTGATTCATATGAGCAGATGATCAATTCATGCTCTCAGCATTGAGGGACACCAGCCTTTGCCCACATTCACTCTAATCCAGTCTAAGAAGAGTGAAAGCCACCTTCCCTCTTCAGGGAACTTTTGTTCAACATGTGCTGAGTAGTACAATGGCTGACATGCAGGACATTAGGTGACCAAAAAAATCAATCACCAGGCACTGAAAGTTCTGTGCTGACAAAGACAGTGTTTTCTTCAGAAACTCATTAATTTCAAGTGTGCACACCAAAGAAATGCAAACCATACTTGGGGAGTATGCAACTTTTACATAGCAGAGAGGAGTTTTCTCACATGTCACTGAATCCTATCCTAAGGGTTCAGAAGAATTTCTGCAAAGCAATCTCATTGTCACAAAGAAGACAGAGGATGTTGAAGATTTCACAGCCGGTCCTTAGTGCAGCATCTTCAGAAGAAATTAGATTAACATGAATCTTGAAGCTACTACTAAACTGACTGCATTCTTTTGCTGTTTGTTTTAATGTTGTTAGTTACTTTACATGACATTGTTTAATTCAGAACTCAACAATCAGTTTTTTTTAATAATCATGCTAACTCGAGATTAAAGTTAACAACCAACTCTCAGTTAAAAGCACTTTAAAATATCCCACTATCCTCTTGTAATTTGTTTCCTAAGATACCACAGTGTTTTAGAAATATTAATGATTCCTTAAAGTATTCCTAGGATGGTGACTTTATTTTCCAGTTGACAAGGTAAAATTAGAGAAAATAAGTCGTTACTCTCATATTCACACCTATATGTGAAACAACAGCAAGAAGACTCAGGAAAATGTCTTGATTCAGACAGTACATTCCTTGCAAAGATGTAGAACGCAGGAGGGCCTCCCAAGGCCTAAAATTTTATACATCACCCTCCCTGTAAAATGTCTTTATTGCATATAAAATCTATTTGCCTATCTCGTTTGCACCCAACAGACACTACCATTTGGTATAAAAAGAGAGATTGATCACATGCAGGCAAATGTTCTTCCTGAGCAGAGAGAAGTCCAGGACACCATATCATAACAGAAAGTCATAAGAAACCACACAGGTACACAATATCCTTGCTATATAGTTGTTCTTAGTCCAGGTATAACTGGAATGCCCCCATACGTTGTTGATTTAGGGAGGTTTTGTTTTCTCGCTCTACTGCCATAGTGAATTTCTCTCCAGGCCTTGCTTCCATTTCCAGGAGAGAAAGGAAAAAGGAAAACTGTTTGGCAATTACTTGAGAAACATTTTATATAAACTTTGAACATTGTAAAATTCATATCACTTTCAAGATCACTGTCCCTTTCCATTCTGATACCTTTCTGAATGGTATCAGCGATTTCCTCAGGATTTAGGACACTCCATGACTTCTCACACTGAATAAGCTGCCGAAAATGGGCACCCAGGGGTTTGACAATATTTCTGGAAGTCAGACGCAGGGAAATAAATGGGGAGGCAATCCATCTTTAAACCACTCTGCACGCAGCAGCCAAGCCTTTAGTTTGGTCTTATTTTGCAGCACCTCCAAGAAACTTCAGAAAAAGAGGTGGCCGGGAGAACCCTGGCTGCCACCATCACTGAGAAAGAGACAGGAAGATAATGGTTTCTGTCACTGAACAGAACGGCCGGATGGCTTTTCTGCGGGAGGTTAAAAGTGAGGCTCACACACTCTGCGTGAGCTCCTGCTGGCCTCTGCTGCTGAAACGCAGACGGGCTCGCCACACAGACTTCCCAGCGAGGCTACAGCTGCAGGCTCCGCAGGGAAGAGACTAGTACCCCCCGCCCCCCACCCCTCCCGCACCCACAGGCAACAAGCCAAAGAGCAGAAACAGCCTTGGGGCTCCTGGTGACCCTCCCAGACTCACATGATCAACTTGCTCTGGGCTTTGGCTGTTGTTTCTATCATTTGCTTTTTTAAGCTGTTCTTTCTTCTGTCCGGCTAGGTTATATATTTGTGAACTGATTTCAATATATTTACTTTTGGAATAAAGTAGATTGTTTCTAGTTAATCATCTGAAAGGAAGAGCAAACTCTAATGCAAGTGCTAAAGGCTTATCCCTCAGGCCCAGCTGGATTTTGACTGTAACCCATTCAGGGATATAATGTATTAGATGAATGTGAATAGCAGTTGTGTATTTAGGTTTGTGGCCTTTACTGCACTCACCTTCAGTGCTCCTGGGTTTGCTAGACCCCTGGCCCCTTGCAGTCACCTCTGCTTTCCAGCTCTCCGTTTTGCCTTTGGTATGGCAACTGATCCTGAATGGGGAGGTTGGCCCCTGGCCTCACCTCCCAGAATGCAACTCTTTACTCAGAACTGACCTCTTTCTGGGTGTATCAATGGATCAGCAAGTACCCTGTGGGAACGTGTTGAAAATGGAAATTCTATAGTCCCACCTCCTGAATCAGGAACTCGGGGGTGGGGGGAAGGGCACAGCAACCTGGCTTTGAAAAAGTCCTCTAAGGGATGCTGGTGAGTACCACTAGGGGTGAGAACCACTGGGGTGGGGGGGTCTACAAATTACCCCACTGAAACCAGGGCAACACTAGCTGCACATTTGGATCTGTTAGCATCAATGTAAACACAGCATCCTAGCATGAATGGCGTTGATCTCCGCCCAAGGCCCAGTCAGAGAGCTGGTAACCTAAAGAGACGCCATAAGACTCCACATACATATTCTCTAATGATGACAAAACAACCCGACAATGTCTCAGTCCTTTCCACCTGCTATTATTGGTGGTTTGAAAAAGAGAAAGCAGCAAATGCCTTCTGGGTTTGTAGAAGCCCCCTTGTGATGTAGCAAAAATCAAGTGGACTTAGGGGTCCTAGACACACTCTCTTTCCTCTTGGATCCCTGTGTTTTCATGCTAATCGCCCTTATTTTTGCTACATTTACTCTACTGACATTTTGCTGCCATGAAAAGGAAAAGCTAACTCCTGTTTATAATAAAAGGAAATCACTTCTTGATGATGTCTGAGAGACCCTATGTTAGTTTTAAACATATTCCACTTTATTTGGATTAACATTGACAAAACTTGCCTTACTCCTACCAAAATTCTTCTCACTCGCTCCCAAGTCCCAAGTGCTGATAGTAATGGCATGCAGTAATGGCCACAAACCTAAATACACAACTGCTATTCACATAAACCAATCAATCTACAACCCCATCAGATCCAGTGTATCCTCCTTAGTCCCATGAATACTTCTGCTTGTGTACTTAGCTTGTTTTCCATTTTTGCCTCAGTCTCTACTGGTAGAGCAGTCCTTTGATCAGAATGCCCTGCACTGTGAGTATAATCAATGTTTGCATCTTCTTGGGAGTTTGCCATGTCATTACCCCACCATCTAATACATTATATCCCTGAATGCTTAACAGTCAAAATCCTTAACCAATTTAAATTAATGTTTGAATACCATCTTCCTCTTTTTGTACATAGTTCCCCTTTCAAAAGACTTCATAAAAACCCGAATCTTAAAATAAGTTAAAGGCATGGGCATCATCTTAAAAACAATATAAAATTCAACACCTCATTGACTTTCTTCTCTTCAAAGGAATCACATTTTTCCTCTTTTTCTTTCTAATGTTACTTGAAGCTGTAAAATTCCTTATTATCCAAAGTATACCTTTTTCTTTATCAATTTTTAATCACTGGTTATGCAGTAGAGGCAGAAAACGCAAAGACTAAAATATTGCTAAGTTTAGTTATCATAGATTTCTATTCCTTTACCATTTTGGAATCCAATGAGATAGAAGACATCAATAATATTTCTGTATTAACATTTATCTCAGGTTTTTAAAAAAATGCTAATACTATCTAAGTTTAGAGCTTTAACTCTTTACTTCTTTAATATTCCAGTAGCTTCCACTCTGTTTCAGTTCTACAAATGAACCTCTGACCTTCGCCAGCACATTACAGAGAGAGAGAGAGAATCCTATACCATGTATACACAATTTCCTCCGTCCTTTATAACTTCCAGGAGTTACCATCAAGTACAAAACAAATTTGAAACCCCCCTTTAATTTCAAACTGATAATTCTGAATCATCCATCCAGCTTTATGTGTTTCTACTTTGAAGGTTTCCATCTTTTCATTCTAAATTTTCTTGAAATAAGAATATCTTCTCGTATTCCAAATTCATTTACTAAAATCCTATCCTTTCTCCCCCACTCCCCAATCTTTGATTTTGAACAATTCTAGACACACTCTGAGGTTGATAGAATGGTGCCAAGACTTTACTACATTGGCCTTAACTTTTTCCCCCCACTTCTTTAAAGTGATAGATATTTTGACACTTCACCCTTAAATCATTCTATATTTATTTCATAAAAAACCAACAATAGCAGTTCTACACCTGTCAATCCTGTTTTTATTTAGTCACTGTTGTTTACACTGAAACCTCATCATCTTACCATGTATCTTAACACTTTCCCCCTCCAGGACTTGCCTTAGCAAATGTTCTTGGGGATGCAGGTGACAAAATCCCCACAGGAAGCTGCTCTCAACCTATGGGGGTCTTGAACCAGTGGATAAAACCCCTAGTCCCTGCCTCTTAGTTATATTTCTGGAGTGCATTCTACACAGCTCCTCAGGGAATCCCTAGAGGAATAGTTACCCAGAAGGCTACAGTAAACAGCTCCATGGAAGCTGCACCATTTACATGAGGGCTCTACTCACATCTCTACTCTCCCCACTCACTGCTCCTCCTAGGATTACTTTAAATAAACTCTCCACACACAACTTGTTGTCTCAGGTTCTCATCATGGGAGAATCAAAACTAAGACTATCCTAGACAAGTTTAACAGGGATTTAATATTATCATTTACTATTCAATGTATATCCAAATTTCTTTAATTGCCCTCAAATGTTCTTGTTGTGGACTCTCCCCCTCCTCCCGCGCCCCCCCCCATGAAGAATCACACATATGTTTTGTTTGCCTTAAGCTAAAACATCCCACCTCCATCATTTTGTTTTTCTTTGATTTTTCTAACAGCCTTGACAATTTTAAATATCTTGGGGCAGTTTTTGTTTTTGTTTTTTTAATAGAATGTCTCACAATCTGGATTTGCCTAACTCTCACCCCACATTTATTTCAGGTTAAACACTATGTAAGTGGTATTATTAAATCATGTCAGGAAAAAAAAATTCTTCCAATTTTTAAAGACAATTTTATCTGCTCTCTGTATTGGGAGCCATTTTGTTTTGTTCATGTGCTTTGTTTCACATGAAAGGCTTTGTCTGCATGCATACCTGAGCACGCCACCCAGATGGGAAGGTGATAAGCCCAGGGAAATCCACCACTGTATCTTGATCACCTTTGCCATCCCACAAGTGACTTGCAAAACACTGGTTTTCACTCTTTAAAAAAAAAGAAGAAAAGAAAGCCCTAACTGGTTTGGCTCAGTGGATAGAGCGTCGGCCTGCGGAATAAAGGGTCCCAGGTTCAATGCTGGTCAAGGACATGTACCTTGGTTGTGGGCACATCCCCAGTAGGGAGTGTGTAGGAGGCAGCTGATTGATGTTTCTCTCATTGATGTTTCTAGCTCTCTATCCCTATCCCTTCCTCTCTGCAAAAAAAAATAATAATAAAAAATCAATAAAATATATTAAAAAAGAAAAAATATATAAGTGACCCCAATATAAATGTTTAGATGTTATAATAACTCCTTATTAAGTACATTAATTAATGTGGTGATTTTTTTCTCTTTCACTTAGTAATCTATAAGAGAAAATTGAATAAAAGGTTTAACATAGTTGAGGTTACCTAACTGTGGAAAACTAAATAAAATGTTTATCTATACATAGCATGTACACAAATACATATATGCACACAAATACTATATATCCCACATATATTTCTACGAGTTTTTGATGCTTCTGGGGAATGGAGTCGTATTTTTAAAATATGAAATATGGTCTGTTGTTTCGGTAACTGAGTATTAAAACTTTTGACATTTTCATCTTTAGAAATACAGCCCATTCGCAACCAGTCATTTGTTAAATTTGGAAACTGTTCATTTTCTTGGCAAGTTTTTCCAACTTCAGGCTGTGCATACAATGCAAGTGACTGCACCAGGATATTTTTTAACACATCCTACAGATCGGTGAACTTGAACTCCATGTGGGGAAGGAAATAAATGCACCTTGTACCCTGGTTTTTGTAATGACAGGGTTATCTTGCTGAGCTCCCACACTCTGCTCACCTGCATGGCCATTATGTGCAAACCAAATATTACGTGAATTGGCAGCAGGTTGGTTTTATTTGTTCCCTTTCACATCTACAATAGCACCACAAAACCTGCCACTCATAATGTCTCTAGGGGTTATTTCAAGCTGTAAAGGAGCTTGAGAGTGGGGTTAGGGGGGTACTTCTCTTAAGAGTGTTACTTTCTATTATAATATTGTCCTGTCAAGTATTGCATCCTGTGGCTACTTGAGCTTTGAAAAGGATACCACACTTCAATTCTCTCCAAAACCCTAATCAATCTAACCACTCCAAGACTAATTTGGCTAGACAGGTTTTCGTGGTTGTTGTGAATCTATACTGTAAGCCACTTTGCCGTCATATTTTTTAGTCTAGCCCAGCAGAACTGCAGAAATACCAAACCTACCGGCCCTTTCAGATGAGATATAACCAACCTCTAAATTCTGTATTACTCTTCAATGTCCATCCTTAATTGGTGTGACATTTTACTTCTAGTTCAGCTAGCTTTTATCTGATTTCTGGCCTTTGCTCTCATATGCCGTTTATAGCATGGGCTCTATGCCTTTTTCATTTAGTAGCTGGATCTAGTCCACCCATGTTCTCACTCATTTCTTCATCAGAAATTCGGGCTTTTTGCTCTCCTCTAAAGGGATTTCTGGTCATCACTGAATAAATTCCTACAGGGGGAAATCCATTGGATCTATTGGCGGCTTTTGTTTATTTCTTTGTTTGTTTATTCATTTTTTTGTTTCATTTCTGAAAGCCTAAGTTCCCATATCTGCCGATGGTGGGAAGAAATTCAGAGATATATAGGGTTTTGTTATTGTTATTGCTTTCAATCTGCTTTTGAATGGGTGAAAATTCACACCTTCTATTTGTATAACATTTAGGAGTATCTCTATTTAATATAGATTGCATTCCTGCTATTTTTAAGGTCTTGTACAATATGCCTAGGGCCTAGAGATACCAAACTTTATTTCTTCCAGGTTAGATAATGCATTTATATCCACTTATTTTAGAAACAACCCTCTGAGATATGTAAGGCTTGGATTTAACGTGATATAGATCGATACAAAAGCTAATAGGTGCAGTTATCCAATGAGTGCTTCTGTGGGACCTAGAGACCAATCATAGAACCCGCCACAAAGTTCTATCTTCAGATGAACAAGGGACATGTTGCCATCACATAGTAATTCTGAACCTGAGCTGACTAGTTATGTCATATTTAGGTTTATCTTTTCTGCTTCCTAGAACCTATGAATGTCAAAATTTGCAAAAAGGAATATGACTATGCTAGAAATTTGGTGAGGATGATTAAAATTTATTCTAAATGCGATACAGCTTTGCATATGACTATAATGTTGTTGAAAGAAAACTAAATGTTATTTGGGTAACATTTCCATTCTCTTCAAGTGTTCACTTTTTAAAGTAAATCACATCGATTTGCAGATACTGTGAAAACTTTGCAAGTAAATCATGACTTTACCAGGAAAATTTTGTAATCACATTCTAGAATCGAAGCTTTAGGGAAATAGCTGTTTTGTAATTGCCCATATATGCCTGTGAATGACAAGTGATACTCTTACTTCATAGAAAGCAATATGTCACTTTGGTTGTTCATTCATTCATTCATTCATTCATGCATTGATGCATTCCTTTTTTTCTTCAGCATATGTTTAAGTGCTTACTTTGTATTAATCTCTCATTTTACTGAAAATTTAGGAAGTCAGCATAGATTTTTGCCTTTAGTTTGTTACTCAAGGATTTTTATCTTTCATACAGTCTCTTCCACATTTGAAAAGGAACTATGTTTTGTTACTGTCATTGTTATTAAACAATATGGCTCCTCCTCACACAATTTGAAGAGCCAAAGTTAGAGAATAGCAAGCTTGAAACAGAAAAGTGGGAAATTGATGCTAAAGAGATTTGAATTTTGTTTCTATGCAGAAACTATTCATCTTTTCAGCTGTTATCTACTTCTCAAATCTCTAGAGACTTATTTACTTAGTATTATGCCTGTTCAGAGAGACAAGCTTTATTTCATAGTTAATTGTAACAGTGAGCAAGATAAAATGTTGGCAAAAACTATAAATAAGGCAAATGTGCTAAGCTAAAAAGTGGCTTGTCCAAAGACATCCA
Organism: Myotis lucifugus; assembly: GCF_000147115.1. NCBI lineage: Eukaryota > Metazoa > Chordata > Mammalia > Chiroptera > Vespertilionidae > Myotis > Myotis lucifugus. The sequence continues at coordinate 1,959,169 of NW_005871227.1, read as the reverse complement.
TGTTCTAATCCTTCACACTTTTGAATGTTAACCTTATGTGACAAAAACAGAGCCTTTTAAAGTACTTAAGTTAAGGAACCTGAGGTGGGCATATTACCCTGGGTAATCTGGGTTAGCCAAACCTAAATATGTATGCATCTAATAACAGCTTCAAAACACAGGGAGCAAAGTATAAGAGAACTTAAAAAGGAGACAGCCAAGTGTTAAGTAGAGATTTCAACACTCCTCTCTCAACACTTGGTAAAAGAAATAAATATAAAATCAATAAAGATCTCAAAGACCCAATAAACTCTATCAAATTGACCTGACATTTATAAAGCATGCCATCACAAAAAACAAAAATAGACATTCATTCCAACTGCACTTAGAACATTAATCAATTTAGAACATATTTTGAACCATAATATACAAGTCAATGTCAGAAGAAAGCCACGGGTGGATTACCAGTGTCAGGGATAAGAGTGAAAACATGACCACAGATCCCACAGCTATTTTTTTAAAAAATATATTTTATTGATTTTTTTACAGAGAGGAAGGGAGAGAGATAGAAAGTTAGAAACATCGATGAGAGAGAAACATCGATCAGCTGCCTCCTGCACATCTCCTACTAGGGATGTGCCCGCAACCCAGGTACATGCCCTTGACCGGAATCGAACCTGGGACCTTTCAGTCCGCAGGCCGACGCTCTATCCACCGAGCCAAACCGGTTTCGGCCCCACAGCTATTAAAGGGATAACAAGGGAATGCTGTGAAAAAAACATGCTAATAAATTCAACATTTTTGATGAAATTGAAAATTTCTTAAAAGACACAAACTACCAAACCCCATTCAAGCAGAAATTCCTGAATAGCCTGTATCTGTTGAATGAATTAAATCCCTACTCACAACTCCTCACACATACTGTCTCCCAGAAGGCTTCATTAGCGAATTCTACTACATACATAAGAAATATCAGTACCAATTCTACACTAACTCTTCCAGAATATAGACAAAGAAGATATAATTCTTAAACTTGTTTACAATACCATCATCACTCTGATGCTAAGATTGGTGAATTCAAAAAACTTTGAAATAATATACTTTGTAAATATGAAATAAAATTTCCTTAATAAAATATGAGATTAAAATCAAGCAGTATGTAAAAAACATAAATTATTAATAACTAAGTTGTGAATTTTATACTAAGGAGGATAAGTGGATTAATATTCACTTATTTATGATTTGTTATCTTTTTAATAAGGCTTCATGAAGAAAAATTAAAAACGTATAAAAATAAATTCCAATTTGTTATACTACAAGTGAACAAATGAGAATAAAAATAAAAATAATACAATTTAGAATGTCTTAAAACATTAGAAAAAAATTACCAAAAAAATACTAGAATTATGTCCTGGCTGGATGGATCAGTTGGTTGGAGTGTCAGCCCCATACATTAATAGATTGTAGTTCAATTCCCAGTTAGGACACATACCAAGGTTGGGGTGAGTATGGAAGGCAACTGATTGATGTTTCTCTTTCACATTAATTTTTTTTCTCTCTCTCCTATCCTCTCTCTTTAAAATCAATAGAAACATACCCTTGGGTGAGGATATCTATACTAATAAAAGGGTAATATGCTAATTAGACCTGACAGACCATACATCTTCTGGATGTCCTTCCAGACAAAGCCACAGTGGTGGGGTCCAAGGCAGAGGCGGTTAGGGGTGATCAGGCTAGCAGGGGAGAGCAGTTAAGGATGATCAGTCTGGCAGGGGAGAGCAGTTAGGGATGATCAGGCAGCAGGGGAGCAGTTAGGGGCATCAGGCAGGCAGGCAGAGGAGTTAGGGGTGATCAGGCAGGCAGGCAGATTGGTTAGAGGCAATCAGGCAGGCAGACAGGTGAACAGTTAGGAGCCAGTGGTCCCAGATTGTGAGAGGGATCCCAGATTGGAAAGGGTGCAGTTTGGGCTGAGGAACCCACCCCCCAACGCACAAATTTCATGCACTGGGCCTCTAGTATGTGTATGTGTGTGTGTGTGTGTGTGTGTGTGTGTGTATATATATAAGTATATATATATATATATATACATATATATTTATATATATGTGTATATATACATATATATATATATATATATATGTATACATGAATTATACACTAAAAATTAGAAACATTTCTTAGCAAAATTAAAGTAGACCTAAATAAATCAAAAGGTTCATGATAGAGGTTTTAATATTTTAAGATGTCTATTTTTCCCAAATCCAGTTATCAGTTCAACTGAATCACAATCAATATCCTCAGTAAAATGGTTTTATATCAAGATTAATAGGCTTATTCTAATATTTCAAGACTTTCACTATCTGATTTCACAACATACAATAAAGCTAAAGCAGTGTAGGTAGCAAGTTATTAGCATGAAGAAGTAGATGATAAAACAGAATAGAGCTCAAAAATAGACCCACATTTATAGTCAATTAATTTCCAACAAAGGTGCAAAGACAATTCAATGGGAAAGAATAATCATTTCAACAATGGTGCTATTAACAATTGACTATCAAGATGCAGAAAAGAAAACCTCAACCCCTTACCTCATCCATGTAAGAATCATCTCAAAGTGGATCTTAAACCTAATTGTTAGTGTGAAAACTGTAAAACCTTAAGAAGAAAACAGAGGAGAAAACATGTGATCTTAAGTTAGGGAAACCACTTTAAAATAAGAAAGAAGTATAAAAACAGTGATACATTAAATTTAACAAAATTAAAAAGTTTAGTCTTCAAAAGACACTTCTGGGAAAATAAAAATGCAGACTACAAACGGGGGAAATAAGAGCAGAACATACATCTGATAAAGACCTCGTATCAAGATTTCTTAAGAACACTTACAAGTCAATAATAACTTTAAAAAGGGGGGGTGTCAAATATTTGAAGAGACATTTTATCAGATTATATCAAAGGGCAGCTAAAGCCATTAAAAAGGAAAAAGTACCCTTAGTCATTTTTAAATGCAAATAAAGATTACAATGAGATAGTAATATATATCCATTAGAAGATCTAAAACTGAGGCTTACAATGTCGATTTTTGGCAAGACTACAGAGCAAATGAACCTCATTCATTGCCCGTGGGAATAAAAAACCATGCAGCAACTTGGGAATTTTGTTTGTCTGTTCACTATTAAGTTAAACATTCCCTTATAATATGACCCAGCAATTCTGCACTTAGGTAGTTACCCAAGAGATGTAAAAAGCTATGAGGTCCTGTATTTAAATGTCGTTAGCAACTTCCTTATAATAATTAAAACATGGATACAACCCAAATTCTCATCAACTGGTAAATGGATAAAAATATTATTGTATATCCATGCAAAGGAATCCTGTTCATCGATGAAAGCCAGGTGTGCATATGCATGGATGCATCTCAAAGGTATGATAAAAGTGGACAAAGCCAGATACAAATACTACACACTGCATGCTTCCAGGTATATGGAGTTCTAAAGAGGGTAAATCTATAGCCATATAATGGAGGTCAGTACATTTCAGGGCCCAGGGAATGGTGGGAAGGATGAGACATTTTGTAAAAGGACAAGAGGAGGCATTGTGGGCTGATGAAAATGATCTCCATAGCATAGCTGAGCATAGCTGTGGTACTGGTTACACTATATATTTTTGTCAAAACTCATCCAATTGTACACTTAAATTGATGAATATATACATCGCTCCATGAGCTATGAGATGTTTGGGGAGACAAATGGATTGTGTGTCTGAAATGTCAAATGTCCTTTTTACCTGGGCTTATAATGGGAAAAGGCATAGCTGAGATCTAGAGACCCTGCTCTTAGCTCCTGTTTCAAACCACCTTCCTCCTACTCATATGGAAAAGACTATGATTTAGGTCAATGTTCCCCACTGTGTGAGACTTTTTCAGAAAAAAGAAATCAATGTCCAATGCAGACAACACAGATGCTTCAGCTATGGGTTGCTTTGAGGTTACTCGGCCAAATTTTAATGTTCATTTTCGTGGAAGATTTGATGTTTGGCTTTGGCATGCCAATGAATCTAATGGATGAAATTACGTGGAAGACATCACAAAATATCGATTTTCATTCCAAGGCTCAGACGAAAATTACCTATATCGAGATCAGAAAGACTGCACCAAAGTCATTGGCTTGAAAGGAAGTTACATGAGCATAAGGGAAATATTTCTATTAAATTTGCAAACAATTTACTTTAGGGGATTAGAAGACTGCACTCAAAACTTGTATTTTCAGCCTGGTGGGCATGGCTCAGTAGCTGAGCATCCACCTATGAACGAGGAGGTCACATTTGATTCCCAGTCAGGGCATATGCCCAGATTACGGGCTGGATCCCCAGTGTGGGGCATGCAGGAGACAGCCAATCGATGATTCTCTGTCATCATTTATGTTTATCTATCTCTCTCTTTTCCTCTCTGAAATCAATAGTATATATATTTAAAAACTTTTTATTTTCAGTATACCAAGTGAAATTTAAACAGGGTTTTGTGTTTTTTTTCTTTCAAAACTGCATAAAATAAGATGTGATAAAATATATTAGGGGAGAGCCCTAACTGGTCTGGCTCAGTTGATAGAGTGTCGGCCTTGGGACTGAAGGGTCCCAGGTTTGATTCCAGTCGAGGGCACATGCCTGGATTGCAGGCTCGATCCTCAGTAGGGGATGTGCAGTAGGCAGCCAATCAATGATTCTCTCTTATCATTGATGCCTGTATCTCTCTCTCCCTCATCCTTCTTCTCTAAAATCAATAAAAATATTATATATATATATTTTTTATTGATTTTATTATATATATTATATATATTATATATATTATATGGACATCACTATACAGAACACCCCTTGAATTGCAAGCATGTGTGTCTTATTCCAGATTCCTTATCTCCTGAATTGAATCTTATTAGAAATTCCAGAAGATAAATGAATTAACTTCCTGGGGAGAAAAAAAAGAAAAGAAGTCAAATTTTCTCATTTGTTATTGATGAATATATTATCTACATTCCAGGCAGCCTCTCGGAGCAACCACGTGTTTATCAAAAGCAATCCTAAAAGGGGATATGGGAAAATGATTCCTTCTCATTTGCACTTGTTTCAAAGGTGACTCCATCCTCATTGCCTGAAAGATGGTTGCCCCTCACTAACAAATGATTACAGCTCAGTGAGTCCCAGAGGTCTGCCACTAATGGAGAACAAAGGGCAAGGATGCGAGCGGTGGCTCAAGATCTATTTTTCATCGCTGTGTAATGTTTGGCTTCACTGATCTGTCACTGAACAATGCCGCTGGGCTAGAAGCAGAGTGCACCCCAAGAGGGACTCATGCCTCTGTGAGGGACTGGGAGCCTGGGCTTGCCTCGGGCCTGAACAGTCACCGACTGAGAAGGAGGACCAGTGAGTTCATACTACCTTGAATCTTCTGCAAAAGAACTGACTGATGCTCCACAGGTCAGCGAGACATTCAGCAGCAGCCTCACATCCTCCTGATAAGCATTGTTATCACTACCCACGTACCTCATCTCTCTGGGAGAGGAGAGTCATTTGCAAGGAAAGCATGTTTTAAGTTTCCCCCTCTTCGTCCACAACCCAGTATTGATTTTTTTTGTAAGCCACTCAGATTCAGAATCCACTCCCACTTTTTTTTTTCAAATATATTTTTATTGATTTCAGAGAGGAAGGGAGAGGGAGAGAGAGAAATATCAATGATGAGAGAATTATTGATGTAGTGCTTCCTGCACAACCCCCTCTGGCAATCGAGCCTGCAACCAACCAGGGCTTCTGCCTTGACTGGGAATCTAACCATGACCTCCTGGCTTCATAGGTCGAGGCTCAACCATTAAGCCACACTGGCTGGGTTCTTCTACCCTTTTTGCCTCATCCTCTTATGCCTCCTCACCTTGTGTTTCTCCTCTCTACCCCTCTGCTGATCCTACACTACCATCAAATACCTGCTTACAAAATAGATTTTGCTTCATCTATAAGTTACCCTAATTAACAAGAATCTCTGTTTCCATTTCCAGATGTTGGAGAATGACCTTCGCATCAGTCTTTTGCTAAGAACTGGAATTATTTTTTAAGTATTTTCAAAGTAAATTAATGGAGAATCATAGGGACAATAAACATTATTAATGAGATGATGTTTCAAAGAATTGTACAGCTGAAACCTACAAAATTTGTTAACCAACTAGGGGCCCAGTACATGAATTTGTGCACCTTGAAAGGAACTGCGGGCTGAGAGGTTGCGGTGGGCACAGGGGTGGGTCTCGGCCCATCCTCTGTGCCTCCACCCAGCCCCTCCTGCCATGGCCCCTGACCCCTTATCTGCCGGCAGCCCCACTCCTGCTGCCACCGCCAGCAGCGGGTGTGAGTGGGGCCTGTGATGTCAGTGGGTGAGAGCGGTGGCTGCTGTCCCGATCACCCATCAGAAGCAGGGGGAGGAAGAGAAGCCCTGAGGGGCAATTGGGGCCAGAAGCCACTGCTTGCACACACTGATGGTGCCGAGCGATTGGGGCCGATGCTAGGCGCCAGCAGTGGGTGTGAGCACTGGGCGGAACCATGGAGTGCAGGAGCAAAGAATTTTCAGTAACCACCAGAGACTCGCCTCGATGATAGCGACCAGTGCCCGGCCTTGGTCTGGCACCCCCGCTCACCTGCTCCACCATCCCACTGCAGCCAAAGCCTGCCATGATCGGCGCTCTGCCACCTGCTGCTGAAACCCACCATGTTCCGTGTGCGCCCCCAGTTGTTCTGTTGTTTGGTTGTTCCGCTGTTTGGTCTACTTGCATATTAGGGTTTTATATATATAGATGTCACCCCAATAAATTCAATTAAAAACCTTGATTGCAGTGTCTATTATTATTATTATTTGAAATGAACATTCCTATCACAATTTTCAGTATTAGTTACATATTAGGATAGATTACTAATTCCAAGAAGAGAGCCATATGTTATTTAATGCTTCTTATGATACTGTTTTAAAAATACTTTTGGTGAGGAGACATGCTGTCAATTCAGTTATAGGAAAAATAATACTTAAAAATAACTTAAATTTAAAATTTAATTGCACAACAATTTACTTTCTAAGATGACAGAATTATCTAGCATTAAACTTAATTGCAAGTGATTGTTATGACAGAGGAAGTAATTCTTATCACTGTCTTCTTCTCTTTCTCATAATGTTGCAATCTACAATATTGGGAATGTGATAATGTTTAGAAATGGTATAAGTATACATAGGTCCATCTATTCTTAACAATAAATGTAATAATCACACATTCTACATGACTGTCTTGTTAGAAGGACTCACTTGCTTTAGATATTTAAAGCTGTGATCTATTCTTCATTTGTTTAGACAACATCAAAAAAAAAATCATGAAGCACTGATGATATGCCAGGGACTGTATTAGACACTGGAGATGCAGAAATAAGAACTCAGTGTTCACAATTCAGGATTTGGCTTTAATGAGAAGACTGACTTGAAAATAGTCCAACAACTGCCCACCAGGTAATTGGTTAAAATAGACATAGGGCACAATAAGAACCTGGATGAAGGCCCTTGTTCGTTTTGAAGCTAAGAAGTAGATTCTAAGTGGGAAAAGCATTTTAATTGAGATTTAAAGGGTAGGTAGAGATTGTAAATTTAGATAAGTATATTATACTCACAAGAAATAATATAAAAGAGGGTGGAGGTGGGGCATGGCTCTTTGTTCAGTAATATAGAAAGGTATTCAGTGTTGCCAGATGCAAATGTTTGAGGTGAGATCTGGAAGGGGTAGAAATTAGGAGGTGAGGTTGGGTCACTAGCTAGGAAGGAAAGCATAAAGGACATTGCAGGCCTGAGTTTGAAGTTTTAAAATACTACCTTTCAGTTGGGAACCATTCAGAATTTGGGGCAAAACAGGAACACCATCATTCTTTAAATATAGAAAATCAACTATTGACATATTTCTATGATAGACTTTTTAAAAATTACTTAATAAGAATCCATCTATCTATCTACCAATCAAATCAGGAGTTATACTAATATTTAGTCTATTTTCTTAGGTGATATTGATACTCTCAGATGCTTTAGACAAGCAATAATGAAAAATAAATTGTCATGACTTCTTCATATGAATAAAACATTATTCTGATAAGTGAGTTAGTCTCAAGTTTGCTAACCACATTCAGAAAAATATGAAGTGAGAAAATATTAGCTCCTACTGCCCCAAGCACTCACTGCTCTGCCCATCTTCATTTTCAAGTTTTCTTTCCTCTAGCCCAGATACTTTCTATCCGTTGCCATTCCAACTTCCATTTGTTATTCTGTGTCCTCACAACGTAGTACTTCCTGGTGTTAAGAGTGGATTTTGCCTGGCCAATGTGGCTCAGTGGTTGAGCATCGACCTATGAACTAGGAGGTCAAGCTTCAATCCCTGGGCAGGCCACATGCTTGGGTTGTGGGCTCAATCCCTAGTAGAGGGCGTGCAGAAGGCAGCTGATCAATGATTTCTATCATTGATATTTCTATCTCTCTTTCCCTCTTCCTTCCTCTATGAAATCAATAAAAGTATTTTTTAATAGTGAATTTTGAGTGGTATAGATGTATACAAAATGAATGGATTAGGCTGGACAACTAGATTTCCTACAATTAGGAAAATCTTGAATTTAAAATTGTTTTGTGGTTTCCAGATAAATGAGAAAATACATGCAAATCACCTAGCAGAATGCTTTGCATGGTCTCCCGTAGAAGCACTAATGTATGTATAAGCAGCTCCCATTTCTCTCAGGCAGATAGCACATGGTGATGGTGATTCACACCTCTGTGTCTAGGAGAGTTAAATGCCAGCATGAGGGCAAAGAATGAGAAGAAAGCACCAGATTGGAAAGTGCATCCCATCTGGTACTGCATATATATATTCTGTGGTGGCTTTCTTTTTTCTTTTATCTTGAACAGGAAGATATTTCTTTGGAAATCGTGATCCAAAGAAAGGAAACAGGATGGTTTCAAGACCAGCTGACAAGTTTATTCTCATGGATATAGAATATGCAAACTGGAAAGTGGTGACCCAGGAAAGACAGCTCTGCCATTGGCAGCTGTGCCAATTTCCGGCGATGACATTGAGCATGCTGCACTGTCACAAGGTGTCAGCTGAACATGACAACAAGAACTTCAAGGATATGGGTTTTAGATTCTTTTACAGTAGGACTCCAGTAATGTCTAAACAAGCAGATTCAATCTCCCATCTCCTCACTTCTATACACACACACACACACACACACACACACACACACACACCACTGCAGTCATGGAACTCTCAAAAGAGCTACCAAACTCCATTACTAAAGTGGTAGACAAGAGAACTTGAGTTAGGGACATGGTCCCTGGATCAAGAAACAGCACAGATTGAAATAATATGGGAGACAGAGGAAGAAAGTAAAGAGATGCTATGACAAAGGGTTACACCAATAGTAGGACTCACCCTGAGGTCAATGTCCCCCAGTTCTGTCAATGAACATGTGGCACAGTGACCTTTGTTTCCGGTTCTTCCCAATGGTGAGGGAAGACCATTGCTGAATATTCTATTCTGATCCAACTTGACATGAGATTGGTTTTCATGTGTATGTCTATGTGAGAAGGTGTGTTCACTAGTGGATCCAATTATGGATCTCTGATGGGGAAAGACAGGGAAACAGGATAAGGATTGAAATATTGCACGATATGAAACATAATGGCAATCTCAGGCACAATTAGCATTTTCCATTAGAATTACACAAATTCACAGTGCCTAGTTGATTCCAACACTTTAAAATGATTTAATCATCTACTTAAGCAAACAACTTGCAAAATTTGACTGAACCAAGAATTGAACTGAATTAATTCAGGAAGGCAAAATCTGTGTAGATGAAGTCAGAATCAGCATACGCATTCTCAGTCATATGCCATTATCTTTATTCCCTACAACACTAGCCTTACAGGTCTACTGCCACTTCACAATGTGGACATGTGGTGAGGATATAGGACTCTGGTCCTAGCAGCTCATTTATTTCTCGATTATCTTGACTTAACTTATTTCTTTAGAGTGAATTTGGTACAGCAGCTAGTTAATTACTGAGTTTAAGGGCACGGGTGTGAAGTAGTTGGCCTTACAGCAGTCCCTGTTAAATAGAAAATGCATTTAGAACATTCAATGTGCTTGATTAGTCTCCCTAGTTAGAAAATCCTGTTTCAAACCCCATGCGGTGAGGTTTAAATAATTTTTTCCTACCATTGGGGTTTTTATATTCTTAATGACTAATTGTTTTCTGAAAAAGAAAAGGAAATGTAATGTTTTCCAGTGGGGAACATAGTTGAGATGACAATTGCAAATATAATTTGAAATCCTAGGGTAAAAATAAATTTTCCTTTAAATTCATTTGGATAATAATGTGCAGGCTTTCTATGCATAACATTATGCTGTAGAAAACTATAAAGATTTGCCTCCCATGGTCTCTGCCCTCAAACATTACTCAATTTCATTGGAAGATATGCCCAAAGAACATGTATTTCTACATATTGCAAAATCGTGTGCAATCAACTCATTAAATCGAGGTGTATTTTGGGGTGAGGATGGTAGGTCGGAACCTTCTCTGGGGTGTCCTTAGAAAACTCAGTGGACACAGGCCAGGATTCTTTTATGAGATTGAAAACAATCATAAAACCCAGCCACAGTGACTCAGTGGTTGAGCATCGACCTATGAACCAGGAGGTCATGGTTGGATTCCTGGTCATGGCACATGCCCGGTTTGTGGGCTGTATCTCTGGAGGGAGCGTGCAGGAGGTAGCCAATTAGTGATTCTCTCTCATCATTGTTATTTCTATCTCTCTTTCTCTCTCCATTCCTCTTGGAAATCAATATAATCTATATTTTTAAAACACAATCATAAAAAGATAAGCAAGCACCCCTCTCTTCTGTTCATGAAGCCAGAATGACACTTGCTGACAAATAAATCTAGACATTATCCCAAGATTAAGCCACAAGCCTCTGGGTTCTCAAAAGTGAATTGGGGAAGGTGACAGCTTTATACAACCAGAATACAGTTTCTAAGAGAATGAGGAGGAGAGCAGAGTATTCAAGAATGTAGATGTCCGCTGCAACTATTCTCACACTTGGAAATCCTTGTTTATCAGAATAGTACTTTGTCTACTATGATATCCAAACCATGTGACCCCTTTCTTATGAGTCGCTCCTTTAGCAGATTGTAGGAAGATGTCCAGAGTCCTGCCTCTTCCCATTTCCCTGGCTCAGACCCTTTCTAATAAGAACCCTCTGTATTGGATAAGATCTAGGAGATCTGTGAAGTCTCAGCCAAAGAATGGTGAAAGGGGACTTACAGAGCTCACTCCAGAATCTTTAATGTCCAATCCATGGGAATAGGTTCTAATATAGACCCCAGTTCACAGTAGCTGAGGATAAACCAGAATAAAGCAACCAGAGGTGTTGGAAGGCAAGCAGGTGTTCCAGGACCTCACCCATCACACCAGACACCACATCACGAAGGCGAGACTTATTTCAGAGCCAAAGCCACTGACGTGCAGCCTTACCTGCATTGTATTAGAAAAGGGTGGTGAATGGTAAGAGGAACTTCAGCTGGGAGATGTTGGAAATTAAAGGTTTTTTACATAGGTGTCTTAAATACCAGAGGGTTATAAAACGTTAAGGTTGGGTCACAAGGAAAGAGAGACTAGAGACTAAAAACTAAAAGGTCTAAAGGTATGAGAACCACCTGTACTGTCCGAAGAATTGTATTGACTAGAATGCATGATGGGTGAGTCATCTCTAAGACATTCACTGTATTTTGTGTAGACGCATAGAAAGACTTGTGCTACTCATTTAGGTTATACGGACTAACTTGTGTTACTCAATATAGAAGAACCAAGAGAAAATAGCCCCCCTCCCCCTGAAAAAGTAAAAAGATTTTAGGATAATAAAACTTTAATAATCATTTGAATACCTTGTCCTTTATTAAGCAACAAGACAGCCTTACAGACCATACAAAAAGAGTAGCAAAAATCTAATATAAAAATAACAATGCCTTTATTAGCAAACACTGTTTTAATAATTGTATGTATTACAATAATTGCAGATACTAAATGAGTCCTAATGAAGGTAAGAATGGATGTCTGAGTGCTTAAATTCCAAATAATTATTGGTACCACCAACTTCACCTCCACCCAGGATTTGAATTAATGCTGATCAAGCCTGGAGAATCTGTAGGTTGGATCTATGTCTCACTCGCAGTATAAAATGGCCCTGATGGAAAGGAATTGGCCAAACAAGCTGCTACCTGTCCATCATCTCCCCTTTCTCTGTGTATTATTGCCTTGGTTTACCCATCACAATCCAGGGCCCCCAATCATTTCCTTTCTCACCTTTAGGGCTCTGGGATTAATAAATTAATCTCAACATATTAATTTTTACTAGCTAACAAAACTATGGTCCTTTTTTAAAAATACCAAACTGAATTGCCCAAATCCTTTTAGTCCCAAACACCTAAACGAGAGAACTCATCCTGCTCAGTCAAGCACATAGAGACGGGGGAAGACAGGAATCTGATATCATCATACTCAAGAGAGTGAATTGGACCTATTTACATAAAGAGGGAGATAAATGGTGATGGAAGGAGACTTAACATGGGGTGGTAAACACACAATATAATATACAGAGGATGTATTGTAGAATGGTATACCTGAAACCTATGTAATTTTATTAACCAATGTCACCACAATAAATTCAAAATTTAAAAGCTATTCTGAAAACTCAAGAAGTTAGCATTACTGCCAGGACCGTCTGGCCAGCTCAGCCTACGCATTCTCTTCCTCTACAGATGTTTTGTGGCTGTGCTTCAGAGTGGAGTTTGAATGAGTCAACAGGAGAGAATTAGGGAAAGCTGAGTTACAAATCTCCAGAAACTCAGAGACATAGATTTTTTCCCCCGCTTGAGCAAGACAGAGATCTGTGGTGTGAGTTTCATTCCTCAGGTAAAATGAGAAGGATTTCAAGGTATGAAGATATCTAGATAAAGTAATTCATTTGTCACAGTTCTGCTACTTGAAGGGGATAAAATTAAACAAGCAACATTTTCTAAATTGTATTTTTATTTATTTCAGAGAGGAAGGGAAAGAGAAAGAGAGATAGAAACATCAATGATGAGAGAGAAACATTGATCAGTTGCCTTCTGCACACCCTACACTGGGGATTGAGCCCACAACTTGGAGATGTGCCCTGACCAGGAATCAAACCATGACCTCCAGGTTCATAGGTCAATGAGTGGTCAACCACTGAGCCATGCTGGTCGAGCAAGCAACATTACAACATTTCTTTTTTTCTTTTCTTCCTCTTCTTCTTCTTCTTCTTCTTCTTCTTCTTCTTCTTCTTCTTCTTCTTCTTCTTCTTCTTCTTCTTCTTCTTCTTCTTCTTCTTCTTCTTTTTTACAAATCTGTTTGCTGTCATTTTTGGTCATACTTCAAATTATCCTGATGCTTGGGATGTATTAATACTCTTAGAAGATGATCTGATTTCTTTTATGAATTCATCTTCAATGACTATGAGTTTGGATTGAGTAGGCAAATACTCTCTGCCTCAGTTTCCCTGACAAAATCAAGCTGATGGAAACCTGTCTGAACTATCATTCAGGATTTAATAGTTCAGAATGCTGTCTGAAGTACCATTCAGGATTAAAGAAAACTTAACAAATAAATCATTTCTTTAGCCTAACTTGCCTGTATGAAACAGTAATATACAAAATAAAAAAACTTTTCACAGGTCATTTCTACTTGAAACTCTCAAGGTCACAGGTAGAAATATGACAGATTCTATTAATTCAATTTAGGAGATGGGGGAAATGAGGCATGGGGAAGTTTAGTTATCTGCCATCATTTTTCTATTTTCATACTCTTATAAGATGCAAATACCAAATAATGCACCTTGCAGTCAAGCACTTAGAAGATTACGCTCTGCAGAACCCCAGTTTGAGGGAATATTAAAAGGCCAAAATAGATTTGGAAAATTCTAGTTTAAATATAATTAAATGCTAACGTAGGGGGTCCTAAAGAAAGATACGCTAGATTAAACTGTTTTCCTATCTCTCTTAGCTAGACGGCTTGTCAAGGCTTCACAGATGGGCAAGGGCAGAAAATAACCTTGAAATAGACTTCCTGTTTTTACCAATAAAACGTTCAATGGCTTTTCTTAGACAGTTAAGCATAAGTTTAGTCGGCTTCACTTACCTCAGAAGAATATATCAAAACTTTTGGTAATAAAGATCAAAATAAAAGGATGATTCCAACCTCATAGGACTTGGTCATCAGAGAGCAATAGATGGGTGGGTATGGGTCGGAAGCTGGGTCTGGGAGTAGTTGATTCTGGGATGAGGACTGAGGTGGTGCTCTCAGGACTGGCATGCAAATAAGTAGCTTCACATGTGAACTTAAAGTGCTGAGTGCAAAGACCTGTCCTGTGTGGAGTCCATCACTTTTTTGAGTGATGGTGACATTTCCCTGTAGTTACCAAAGAAAGGTCTTCACTATGACAGGCAAAGCAGCCCTGGGCTCCTGTCACCACCTCAGCCTCTACTCATGTGCAGTCTCACAGGGATGCTCAGACCCTGAGTTTCCTGGACCACAGCTTCCACTGCAGACTCTAACCCTCTCCTCTTTTTTTTTTTAAGAAGTATCTTTATTGATTTCAGAGAGGAAGGGAGAGAGATAGAAACATCAATGATAAGAGAGAATCATTGATCGGCTGCCTCCTGCATGCCCCACATTGGGGATTGAGCCCAAAACCCAGGCAAGTGCCCTAAACAGGAATCAAACTGTGACCTCCTGGTTCATGGGCCGATGCTCAACCACTGAGCCATACCGGCCAGACTAACCCTCACCTCTTGACTGAGCAGCCCCATCTGACCCGCTGGAGACTCTCAACGACCACTAGCTTACTGAAACCTGGTCCCACAGTGAGGGTCCAAGTCCTCAGCCACACTGATTCAAAGTGACAAGCATCCCTATAGAACAGCGGTTCTCAACCTGTGGGTCGAGACCCCTTTGGCAGTCGAACGACACTTTCACAGGGGTCGCCTAAGACCATCCTGCATATCAGGTATTTACATTACGATTCATAACAGTAGCAACATTACAGTTATGAAGTAGCAACGAAAATAATTTTATGGTTGGGTTACAACATGAGGAACTGTATTTAAAGGGCCAGAAGGCTGAGAACCACTGCCATAGAAGGATTCTGAGACAAAGGACATAAAAGCTGATTTACTCTCATTATGCTATGATGGCAAATGTACCTTTAGAAACCGTGGGAGGGAATGGAAGGAGTTTAGTTTGCTGACAAGTTTTCTAACTTCACTAACGGGAGCCACCAGCTTTTATAAGAGTAGCTGCCTACTTCTCACAGATCTCGTGGCTGATCTGGGAGGCAGGGATGTGCCCATTTCCTTCCCCCCAAGCTCTACTTTCCAAGAAGGTTCCCTTCAGCACCTATGTTCCTCCCTCCTCTGTTGGGAATGAAATGAGCCAGGTTGACTTCTTCATAGTAGTAACTACTAAAACTCTGAAAAGACGTGGGCACATAATGAAAAACTGAGTAATCAGCTATTACTATCATTCTGAAACTGATGGTATTTTGCTCCAAACAATCAATTAAACAAATAAACAAAGGAATCTCCAGTTACAATTTATCTTTAATGCAGGATATTCTTTCAGAGCCTTCATTATGCCACCAAGCACTTTAACATGCATTGCAAATCTCAGGATAAATAGTCTTCTACAGTTCCAAGCACTGCATCCTGGAGTCCTCTTTTTCAAAAGCACCTCATGAGATGCACTTTGGGAAGTGCTGAATGCTCCATTCTGAGCACTTGATCAGTGATTGGTGAGGTTGTGGAGTGCTTCTTACCCACAGCAATTGTCTGGGCTACTGCTGTGGCTTAAATTCAAAGCCAGGCAATGAATGGCTTTTCACTGATATCCAACTGTCTCTTATGCTGTTTTATAGGGAGGAGATATGACCTTCTTCCTCCCCTCTTCCCCTAATATTATTACCCTTTGTGTGGAATATTTCCACTAAACAATTCTTCCTTATGGGATCAGTTGCTTCTACTGTTTCTGAATCCTCAGGCAAATATTAAGGACCATTATAAACTCATTCTAGACCAAGTCTCTCTGTCTCTGTCTCTCTCTCTCTCTCTCTCTCTCTCTCTCTCTCTCTCTCTCTCTCTCTCTCTCATACACATACACACTGAAGTTTTATTTTACTTTTCCTTTCTCCAAGACACATCTCTGAACTTTTTTTTTCATTTCAGAAGCATCTCTTGAAATTGCTCCTATGTTCTTTAATATTACATGTGTTTATTTGAAGAGGGAACTTTTAAAGAAATAATTGAACTGCTATCTACCAATCAGCCATTTTAACACTCACTCCATGGGAGAGTCTAAATGTGTTGTGATATTTTAATCTTTACTACAATGCAAGCAGGCAAGTACTGGTGCCACCTTGTTTAATGATGGAGAAAATGAGATACGTAGAGATTACTTTATTAGTGGAAAACCATGAGCCACATGGAGGGGATGCCTAAGAGTAAAGGCAGGTCTGGAGCTCCTTGGACTGACTTTCTGTTCAAAATCCCCAACCTGCCTCCAGCTGTCTGACCAAAAATTGTCTTAACCTAGTTCTTTTTTGGCTCTGATTGGGCTTTGGTGTCCAGACTGCCTCTTCCTCCTGGAAAAATACTGATCAGTCTTCCTTTTGGTCAAAACAAGGACATATCATCAGATGACCACACAAATAACATTAAAAAACAAAACAAAAGAAAACACACACACACACACACACACACACACACACACACAAGGAAAGCAAATCTAAGGGAGAATCAGAAACAAGATACAGGATATTTGGAACCTAGCCTTAAAAACACACCACAAAACCATAAATTAGCCCGGCTGGTGTGGCTCAGTGGCTGAGCATCGACCTATGAACCAGGAGGTCACCGGTTCCATTCCCGGTCAGGGCACATGCCTGGTTTGCGGGCTTGATCCCAAGCAGGGGCATGCATGAAGCAGCCAATCGATGCTGATGTTTCTCTATCACCGACGTTTCTATTTCTCTCTCCTTCTTCTTTCCTTTCTCTCTAAAGTCAATAAATTAAAAAAGAACTGTTGCCAAGAGTCTTTATTTTAAAACAAAACCATGAAGTAATACTTTGTCTCAGGTTTTATTAAGAGTTAAGAAATAGCTACCTGAAAAAATGCTTCTCAATTTTATAAGCATCATGTTATTGAGCATGATTTACTTCTATCTTTAAAATTGATTTTGCTTTGTCTTACAAGGGTTCTTGAACAAACAACTTATGGAAGAAATATTCTCAAGAGCAACCTGTGGAGAAAGGAAGGGAATGGAGATAAGCAGAAGTGTGGTTTCAGCAGAAGGTCAGCCTTACTCTGGTCTCGCGAGGGACTGTGTGTGACTTTTGTTCCACAAACTGCCCACGGAGAGGTAGGGGACCGGGCTGCTATCTAGTGTATCGGCCATTCCTTTTCATGAGCTATCCCAGGAAGAGGCGAGCACAGCAGCTGCCACGCCTCTCTGGGCTCCATGCTTCCTATCAGCCAAAGCAAATCCCGCAGAGAGAGATTCAGGTTGTAGAAACTCTGGGATGGGCGCGCCAGCCCAGTGAAGGGGCTCTTGGTTGGAGGTCAGCATTAACTGCTGTGGGCCTTAAATCAGAGCAAGGCCAAGAAAGGCTCTTAGAGCTCAAAACATGGGGAATCTTGAGGCTGTTTTCCTATATGAATACAAGAGGAAAGGACAACACGCTCCCATTCCTCTCTGGGTCTTGGCCGCCATGAATTTTGTGCTAATTTCTTAGCCGGAACCATCTTTAGAAAATGTTGCTGGTGCAATTATGGGCCTCAGTTTCCCTGCTCTCCAACTATATACTTTCACCCTTTTTATCATTTCTAAGGCCTGATTTTACTCTGGGCTCTTTTTTGTGTGTGTGAGTCATTTCAAGCCCTTTTTATAAGTAGACTAAATAAATAATAAAAGATGAAAACTAAGGAAATATATTGGTACAGTGACACAAAGCCAATATGGATAAATGCAATACCTTTGCAACTACTAGAGCATTTATGTAATCATGACTACATTTTCTCAACAGCAGACTCCATTAAAAGTGACATTTATATGACAAAAATCACCACAGTGCTCATTTTGCATAAGAATATACATTTTTATTTCACCTTTAACATTTATTAAAGTCGTAATTCTTTAAAATATTTTCCATAAAACAATTAGAGAAATATCAAGTCCAAACATATTCTGAAAACCTTTTAATTTAAGGAAGGCGCCCACTGCCCTTAGCACTGATTATTCTATCTAACCAGGCACTTAAAAATGACAGGGTCAACGTCTTAGATGTGACATTTAAACCCTTTGAACGCCCTAAAACAAATTATTCATTATTCACAAATCCAAATTAAAATGGCAAGGTCAACCAAGTGCCCCCACATTTACAACCTGAACAAATCATTAAGCTCCTATAATTATCTTTGTCTTAACAAAAAGCACCCAACCCCCTACCCAGACTTTCTGTGGTCATCTAGGTCACGTCCCTTTGTAATTTCTCAGAAAAATAATCAAGAATGCTTGCCCCATTTCAGGACTTGGGGAAAAAAATAGCAAATGGTTAACTATTATTAAGAAAAAGAGCAGGGTGAATGAACTCTGGGCAAAATTATGAAGTCAGTCCTGATTGCTCCAAGTTCCCTTTGTTCTTTCGCACTGATAAGTCTGTGATCTGGAAAGAACCCGTGCTCTATTATTCTCACCAGGTAGAGTCTCAGAGTCCCAGCAGGACTAACCATGGGATTCTAATATGCTTGTGTATGGACAGCTTTTTAGCCAACATGCCTAGGTAACCCCAAGTATTTCAGCTCTCTGGAATCATCATTTGCTTTAATATTCAATTAAAATCTCTCATAACTTCATGCCGGTTACTGTTGGAAGTCTATCTAGTAATCAAGATTTCTAAGGATCTCTCAGTGTGGAGAGTGTATTTTCAAAGTTTCTTCTGATGTTGGCAAAATCATGGGCTTACCTACTCTCTGCCACCTCCCTCCCTCCAACACAGCCTTCCTTTGTTTTCCAAGGCAGCGTTAATACAAATTGTTGTAGGTAGCAAAACTTCACTAAAAGTTTGGCATCCAAGGGAATATAAAACTAGATAAAATCTTGACATGGAATGTTAGCCATGTATGTTGTAAACTCCCTCAGCTATTCCCACCTCCATAATTTCCTCCTGAATTAATATATTTAGATGGTGTTAAAAATGCATTTCCTAAAAGTATATTAATAATTATAAAACATTTTGAGTAGTACACACTACCGAGTATCTTTATAAACTTCATATTTTAAAAATATTTATTGTTGAAAGCATTACATATGTCCCCTTTCACCCCTCTTGACCCCTTCTAGCCTGCCCCCACCCCCAACCCCCAGGCCTTCACCACCCCATTTTCTGTGTCCATGGGTTATGTATATATGCATACAAGTTGATCTCTTTGGTTGATCTCTTCCTACTCACCCACCACCCACACCTTCACTCTGAGATTCTGCAGTCTGTTCCATGCTTCTATGTGTCTGGATCTATTTTGTTCATTAGATTCCACATATGAGTGAGATCATATGATACTTGTCTTTCTCTGACTGGCTTACTTTGCATAATACCCTCCAGGTCCCTCCATGCTGTCTTAAAGAGTAAGAGATCCTCCTTTTTTCTGCTGCATAGTATTCCATGGTGTAAATGCACCACAGCTTTTTTTATACACTCATCTACTGATGGGCACTTGGGCTGTTTCCAGATCTTAGCTATTGTAAATTGTGCTGCTATGAACATAGGGGTGCATACAATCTTTCTGATTGCTGTTTCAGGTTTCTTAGGAGATATTCCCAGAAGTGGGATCACTGGGTCATATGAAGAACTTTATATTTTAATAGTCCCAAAATGCAAGGGAAGTCAATATTATGGTCTCCATGGCATGGATGTGTAATACATAGTGATTTATAAATGTGAGTTCATTTGTTCAAGGTCAAACTAGTGGTAAGTGATGAGTCAGCATCTGAACTAAGGTTCTCTGATGTTGACGTGCCATTTTAAAAAAATGGGATGTGGTTTGGGTAGCAGTGTACTCCCTGCAGAGGATGGACAATGGACACATTTACCATTGGACAAATTTGTTGGAACACAGAATAAATATATATTTTGAGTAATTGTTCAGATCAGCTTCTTCCACCCTGGTGAAGAAGCAGGCCAGGAACCTCCATTTTGGTACACATCAGCAGAAAATGGTGCCAACTGCTGATTTTAGCAGCAGAAGTACCATATGCAGAAAATGCTTTTGCCATAGAACTTTTGTTCTCTCATCATCTTTACAACCACTGCCACATGGTTATAAGAGCAATGGAGGCCCCTGAAGCAAACCTCATAGCTGGGAGGCAGGTGAGACATCGGCTCTCTTGGAGATTTTATCACTCAATAGCACTTATTTCTTTTGTGTTGAATCTGGTGGCCACAACCAGTCAAACTGTTTACCTTGGAGCTTACATTGATTGCTACCTCTAATCTAGTGCAAACCTCATTCAAACAAGAAGGGAGTAGAGATGTGCCTGTGATGTTTACCAACCGGTTGGCTGGAGGGAAGGTGGGCTCTGATTTGTATCACATGGCAACTTCTGAGATGTAAACACTCCCATGCTGGCATAGCCTAAACCAGTGGTCGGCAAACTCATTAGTCAACAGAGCCAAATATCAACAGTACAACAATTGAAATTTCTTTTGAGAGCCCAATTTTTTAAACTTAAACTATATAGGTAGGTATATTGTTATTAACTTAATTAGGGTACTCCTAAGGCTTAGGAAGAGCCACACTCAAGGGGCCAAAGAGCCACATGTGGCTTGTGAGCTGCAGTTTGCCGACCACAGGCCTAAACTACTAACATGAAATCTCTGAGTGCAGAGTTGGGAAGAAAAGTCCACCATCAGCCCCAAAGAGTCATGAGCGCCTTCTCCAGAATACTACTGACAGCCCGAGAAAGAACTGGCATAATCAGGATCAGACCTAGGGGACCTGAAACTAAACCACAGCCCATTTCACAAGGAAAGATGTGCATTATCAGTCTCGTCCTTCACAATGAAAGATGATCTGCCCATCAACCCATGAACCAAGAGGTTTCTGGTCAGGGCACATGCCCAGGTTTGGGGCTCAATCCCCAGTAGGAGGCGTGCAGGAGACAGCCGATTGATGTTCCTCTCCCTCTCCCTTCCTCTCTGGAATCAATAAAAATATATGTTTAAAAAGTTGGTTTACAGCTGTACATACATGAAACACAGACTTTATTCTTATATTATTATTCATTAATTATTGTATTATTTTCCCTGCAAACCACTGTAAACCTACTTTTGACCCAACCTGCATTTTTTAAAAATATATTTTATTGATTTTTTGCAGAGAGGAAGGGAGAGAGATAGAGAGTTAGAAATATCGATGAGAGAGAAACATCGATCAGCTGCCTCCTGCACATCTCCTACTGGGGATGTGCCCGCAACCAAGGTACATGGCCTTGACCAGAATCGAACCCGGGACCTTTCAGTCCGCAGGCAGACGCTCTATCCACTGAGCCAAACCGGTTTTGGCCCAACCTGTATTTTATTCTGATTAATCTTTATTTGAATCTCAGGCAAAGCAGACAATACCTTAGTTTTAATCTGAAAATCACAGTTTTCCTTTCAAGGTGTGTGATTAATGGTGAAATATTTAGCGCTAGGTAACCTTGGGTGAAGTCTTTTAACTCCCATTGATTTTCTCATAGCAGGTTCACCATTAGACCTAAATGCATTGCTTACGCTTTTTCAGGTGTATTAAAATTACCATTAGACAAATTTTCAAGGCATGTTGTTTCTAACAAAGTCTCTATCTTCCTGTGCAAAACTCAAGCATTTCAAAGGATTATGTTTCAGGAAGTGTCCCAGCTTAAAACCAACTGATATATTCAACCTGTGCTGACCTTACAGAAGTTCAGCATTTGTTGGGTTCATTAAAATTTTTAGTTTTTCCTCTTCTTTACAATCCGCCAGTTGGTAAATTAGCAAAAAATGATATGCACTCAAGACAATACAGAAGATCTACACTCTCAAATCTTTTATCTAACCGGCTGTTAGGAAGGTTGGCCTAATTACATTTTCTCTATTAAAAAATGTCCAACCATGTAAGAGTTTAGTTAAGTGATTCTGGTTTTATTATAAGCTCTATAGGAGAAGCACTCTGGGGTAGCTGGCTACATGGCTCAGACTGTCTGCTTAATTGCCTTGATTGTGGCACATTTTCTAAAGCAACAACAGTCTAGGTTGGGCCAGGACTCTAGTAGAAGACTTCAGCAAATGGCATGTTTTTTTGTGGTTAAGTATTTGGGGACTAATTCTAAAGTGGCAATGACAGGTGTGCTCTGTGAAATCTGCTAACTTTGGGTGCAGCTGGGTCTGAGATTGTGTGTGGAGTGGTTACAGGCATCGAGTGTAAAGTCTGGCTCAGTTACTTATAAGCTACACAAGTAACTAAAATTCCCTGATTCCTCTATTCCTTCTTCTGGCAAATAGGAACAATTTGCAAGGAAATTAGAATCCGCTGAATATCAACTAACAAAAGGACAATTATAATTGGCAAGTCAGTGGAACTCCTTTATTCTGATGTTATAACGGAAGCCAATTGAGTCTAAAAAGGACATGGTTTCTCAACCTGCATGGCTTATCTTCTCCATTGGCATGGCCCACATCCTTTTACATCTTTCTGGTCTGGAAGCAATCTGAGGGCTAAATTACTGTGACTTGATTCTGTTGGTATGGCTCCAGGCTGTGCAATAAATATTTGTTTACACCATGGTCTAAGGAGACAATTTGGTAATGTTCTAGTGGTGCTATTGCTCTGAAATATTCTTCTTTTGATCCAGATCTAGCCATGGTGTGTGTGTGTGTGTGTGTGTGTGTGTGTGTGTGTGTGTGTGTATTGAGTAGGGGTGAGGGAGAAAATGAGGTACTTTAAAAGGGGATGCCTCTTTAATCCTTCATTAACCTTGTTATAATGCTCATTCAATTTATTTTAATTTACTAAACATATAATTAGCACTGCCGCTGAGTCCAGCATCCTTTTCCCTCTCGCATGAAAGGCCAAGCCCTTGATAAGATACAATATGTAATTAGTAAATACTTCAGTCAGAATCGGAGTATCTTAGAAATGGAATGAGTGGAAATCATCTTGTTTGGCTCCCCTCCATTTACAGATATAGATGTTCTGGCTCAGAAACATTATGGTATGACTAAAACCACAGGGCTGTTGAAGAGAGACGTATAATCAGCTCTAGAATCCAGTCTACTGGTCCTGCTTCTCATCCCTTCCCTCCAATATTGCCATGGTTCTAGAAACAGGGGTATCTTTCTTTCTGGAATACCTCTTTCAAAGAGCATAGTAGTTACAAACTAGCATTTGAGCCAGCCGGTGTGGCTCAGTGGTTGAGCATAGACCTATGAACCAGGAGGTCACAGTTCAATTCTCAGTTAGAGCACATGCCTGGGTTGCAGGCTCCATCCCCAGTGGGGAATGTGCAGGAGGCAGCCAATCAATGATTCTCTCTCATCACTGATGTTTCCAGCTCTCTCTCCCTCTCCCTTCCTCTCTGAAATCAATAAAAATATATTTAAAAAACAAACAAACAGAAACAGACTAGCACTTGAGTACAGGCTGCGGATTAAGGAATTTCATCATGTCCAATACAGGTTTTCAGATTGGGACAGTTGCCTGTTAGACACGGGCTGTGTTTCGCTGATGTGCTCTGAATTGATATGTCGGCAACCGTCCCTCTGACATGAGAAGCAGTTGTAATTCTCAGCCTGGTGCGCTGCGTGGTTCTCAGGCCGCAGGTGGCTAAGGATCTCACCTGCAGCGCACTCAGGTGAACATCTGCCACGGATGTCAGAGCGGAGGGGGGCCCGCGTCCCGCTGTGCGCCTTCCACCCGAACAGTGTGATGGGAAACAGCACATGCTGCACCTACATGAGACGCAGACTTGCAACACGGAGCCACCTGAGTCTTGCCTTTTTTCCTCCACGGTACCTTACTGGATTTTTATAAATACAGTTCGTCTTTATTAGGGGATTGGCGGGAGGATCCTTTATGTTAACCAAGCAGCAGGGTGTGCTCAAAGGAGCCTTTAACTCAGAGGAAATGATGTGGGTTCAATTCCCCGGGGGGTCACCTGCCAGGCAGAGAAAAGCAGCAACTTGTGCAAGCTCTTGCCTCACCTATGAAAGGAAACTCCAGTTTCTTCTACCTCCCTCAGAGTTATTCCCTACACCTGGCGAGATTTCTTCATTCATTCACTCATTCATTCATTCAACAGCTATTGCTTGAGTATATTCTGTCAGAAAATTCCCTCAGTCATGGGTATAGAGTAGTAAAACTAATAACTAATACCTATGGACAACCATAATTGTAGACTTCTTTTCTCCAAAAGATATTCAAAAGAAATATGTTGGCCCTGTCCAAATCAAGAATTGACAGGTATCTGGATTTGATTTTTTTGCCAGATAAACAAATGCCTTACATTATAACAAATACAATTAATACTCTAAATAATGGCCCTAAAACAGCTATTTCGAAATGCTTTCTACACCAAAGGCACGTTGAGTGCTGTCAACTCCTTTGTCTCCGTTAGTCGCTGCGTCTAATCAGTGTCCCAGTTCTGGAAATTAACGATGCTGCGTAAAACAGCTCACATTAATCCTCTCTCTCTCATCGCCCTGCTGTCCCTGCAGTTCAGACCTGCACCAACAGGACATTTGTGAAACTCCCTTGGCTGATCTCGCTGCCTCAAGTCCATCTCTGTTTCAGGCCATGAAACATGATTCTCTGGCTCTTCAGTAAAAAAACACACGGGGAGTGTCTGCCTTACTGCTCACAACCCTTCTGATAGAACAGGTTTTCTATCGATGATAAAAGACTCAATCTCAGGCCTTCAGGACTCCCCGAATTTTCTCTCAGAAAGACATGCCTCTCTACTTGCTGCTTCTATCCTTATATTTCGGCGACACTCCAGCATTCATCTGTTCATTCAAGCATCTGTTAAATAAGAATGAGGATTACACACCCATACGTCTCTGGTCTGCCACCTGGCAGACTGAACAGGCTATGTAACTTACGCCTTTGCTTCAGCTACGGTATCTTTAAAAGGAGGGTGACAACCACCATTCCACACCCTGGCACTAAGTGTGATCATGGTCCTGAAGGGTAAGTATAGATCCTGGCACATATAAACCATCCAATAATGTGAAGTCCTTATTGTCCTTCTTATTGTCATTGAGCATATTGCTATCTATAAATAAGACTGGTTGAAATTTATTTATAAATTTGATTATTTGTTTTGATCGCAATAAGGTAAGTCCTAGATTTTCATATAAATGGAAATAGAGTATTCACAAACATTTGTTTATAGGGCGATAGCAAAAGCGATGTTGTTATTTATTGTCATTTATGGTGTTCCTCTTAAGTCCCACAAGGTAGCATCCGAAGCCTGATAGTTGCTTCAGGGGCAGATGAGTAGGTTGGCAAAGCAGTTACAGAATTGGGAAAATGCAGAGAGAGAGAGAGAGAGAGAGAGAGAGAGAGAGAGAGAGAGAGACCTATGTTGGGACAAGAGTCAGAGTCCAGGGTCAAATAGTCACGGGCAGAAGCAATTCGAGTGTTGTCAGGTAAGGGCCAGCAGAAGCCGGCAGAAACGGGCAGCTGAGCAGCAGCCATTGCTGGGAGGAAACCCCAGGCTGGAAGTCCAGATGTTCCAGATGCTATTTGTCTAAACACACTGGATCCTTTGAGGTTCAAACCTTTCTTTCCTGGAAGCAGCTCAAATGGAGAAAGGGACCCACAAATACATGTATTTATGTGCACAAGTGTTTAGAAGGAGCGAGAGACAGAGGATATGATTGAGGTCAGATACAATGAAGTGAGGAAGGTAAATGGTGGGAGGCATTTTCAGCCCCACCATTCTCATTTCCTTACTCATTCTCTCCCTCCTTCCCTTCCTTCCAGCATCCTTTCTCCCTTCTTTCCCTCCCACCTAACTGTCTCCACCATCAGACCAAAGAAAGATCTTGCCAGTTAAAGCACTCCTTCCAGAGAAGTCTCAGAATTCCTCACCAAGCCCACAGCCCCCTCCCCAGAGAAAGTAAGACATCAGAAACCTCTATAGAAAAAAATGAGTTGTCTATAATTGTTGATGATACATGCATTGTAAACCTCATTCATGTCACGTGACTCCCTCCCAAGATACACCTGATTGGACCAGAAATAGACATGTGACCAAAGGGAAAATTATACAGCTGGTTAGCAGGCTTTGAGCTTTGCCCAATAGAACTAACCGTGATAAACAGAACCAATAATACCCTCATGTACAGTGAGTTTCAATATGAAATATACAGAGAAACTAAGAAGTTGGATCCAAAGAAGTAAAATGATCCAGAGAGAGGAAGCCGGAAATAGAAGCCAGGAGGTAGTGAAGTCTAAGAGGTGGTGCAAGTCCTTAGCACATAGAAGCCTGGGATGCACAGGAATGAGATGGAGACCCAGACAGGAAAGAGAAACGCGTAGCAGCAAGACTCCATAGGGGAGACAATAATTAGCTCTCTCATGATGACAGGGAACACGGGGCACAGACGCCGGATGCCAGCTGCCGGTGGAGTAGCTCTCAGAAATGCTTTCACTACAGCTACAGTCTATCTTGAACAGAACTGCAGTCACAAAAATACAGTCCACTGTTTTGTAATTACTGGTGCCTTTTCTTTTTCTTTTTCGCTGTGGGCAACCTTTTATAAACACCTGGGTTTGTTCTGTTCTTTTCTAGTAGACTGGATTGCGCTGCAAATATCCACTCGCTCCCTGGGAGACGCGTACCTGCCCAGCCCACTGATGTTGGGACTAACCAGGTGAATTGGCTTTGGGCAGTGAGATGAAGGTGGGAGTGGCAGTGTGCTGGTCTAGACAATCAGAGGCATCCGTGTCCTGCTTGCATTGCTGAGTACAGCCTGGCTGTGGTGACAACAGTGTGCCCCAGGTAGCTGCTGTCTCCCCAGGGTAGGCCCCAGTGGGGCAGGTGCAGCAGACCCGAACTGGATCCACACCCACCGGGTCCACAGACCAGAGTGAGAAATAAATGCTTATTATTGTACGCTACTGAGATTTGGTTGTTTGCTAAGCAACGGAAGTTCACAATGTGATTTACAATTTAAAAGAAATCTGAAATAACACTTCTTTAGAGTTGAAAAAGAAGTCCAAATTTCATGGACCTTCATGCACAGAGTAACATTTTTTTAGAAGGAAAAAGGAAGGAAATAATCCCAATGCTTAGCACACTCTGTGCTCTCAAAGTCCTCCTCTCCCCTCCCCTCTCCTCTCCTCTCCTCTCCTCTCCTCTCCTCTCCCCTCCCCTCCCCTCCCCTCCCCTCCCCTCTCCTCTCCTCTCTGGATTAAATTCCTCTATTGAAATATTTAGAATGGTTTGTCTCTTTCTCACTGACCCTGATAGAAATATGTACTGTTAATGTTCTCATGTTATAAAAAAAACAATAATTAGAGAAGTTGAATAACAACCAAATTAAAAAAAGAAAAGAAAGAAAGCTAGTATGTGAGAAGACAGAACCTATCTATTTTGCTTCCTTATTTGGTGATAAAGTAGTTCTGAAAGATGAAAGGATGTCTTCATGGTCTTCAGAAAAGTCAGGGCAGTAAGACAGAATATAGTTCTCCACCTCACCATTAATCAGCTTCTTTCCCTTTCCTTTTCTTTTTTTCCATGATATATGAATTCAGAAATCTCTGTTAAGAAATGACCTTGTGCTTAAAGCAATATTACCTATCTTCTGGTACGCTGATGATTACTCCAGGTGGTAATTAGCCTAAATCTCATTTCTCGTAATTTAGAGAAAAAGAATCAATTTCTCCCTGCTTACCAGTGAGGTGAGAAGGTTTACCCAGACCAGAATCTGGCCATTCTTACTACTGAGAGATTTGATACAGGAACATTTTATCTTTCCCTGTTAGAGTCTGATAAATAGGTTTGAAGACTCTGGAGGCAGAAATAGCTATAAATGAGCGTGATGCCCGAACTTTACTGAAACACATTATAAAGTTAGTCAGCTTCTCTGGCACATTTAAAGGAGATGCAAATAGTCATAGAGAGAGGAATCCTGGGCTCTGCTACACTCTCTAGTTCCTGGATATGGGGTTAGAAATGGCCCTTGTCTTGTTCTAGGTTGGTGGTGAGCAAGGCATCGCCTGAACAACAAAAGTGATTGCTATGTATTTGCGAAGAGAGGTAAATGCTATCATTAGAGTAGACCCAAATGCCTTCATTTGAGACTTATTACGGGCATTTAATTATTATCAATTTATTTATATATCAGGTCATATCACTAAAGGTTTGAATCACCACCGTTCGGCATTTACTCACCCATTATGATGAGGAAAATAATATATTGCTCAGTACTTATGTTCATCTGTAAATATAAAGAGGCGCCAGTTTTGCACACATCTCACAGTGGCGGATCAAGTGAGATTATCATATGAGGACAGGGTGCTTTGAACAATAGAAGGTGACATACAGATGTGAGAAACCAGAATTCAGTTGTCTAATCTGTCAAAATGTCCCTCATGATTTAAGATAGTGGTGTATATTTTAATTACTCAGTAACCTGTAAGACCTCGACAGGAGAAAAACTGACACATTCTTCAGTTTCTCATAAAATAAATGCCCAAAAGTGGGGCTAAGGGACAAAAAAAAATGACCATTATGGTTGTGCCCTAAGACATGCCTCCAGATTTTTTTCAGCCACAAACAATGACTATTTAACATACTCTGGTGGCCCCGTGGAAAAATGGACAGCCTTTCTTTGAGATTTTCAGTGTATTAAGTTAGCATGTGGGACTTTTCAAAATTCAAATTCCATAGGTTGATTTCACCTATTCTTACTATTTCCTGTAGAAGATAAAGTTTCCCTGGAGACAGACTCTGAGATGGAAATTGGTATTCAGGACATTTTAGATGGTATTTTCTCACATCCCTACAAGCGTGGGGAGTAAAGTGACTGAGACTGGGCAGAGCCAAAAGCTGGGCTTCAATGCTAACCCAGGAAAGATCTAAGGCTGCCCCAGGGGAAGCTCTGGAGCTGGGGTGCTCCTAGACCAGTGATGGCGAACCTTTTGAGCTCGGCGTGTCAGCATTTTGAAAAACCCTAACTTAACTCTGGTGCCGTGTCACATATAGAAATTTTTTGATATTTGCAACCATAGTAAAACAAAGACTTATATTTTTGATATTTATTTTATATATTTAAATGCCATTTAACAAAGAAAAATCAACCAAAAAAATGAGTTCGCGTGTCACCTCTGACACGCGTGTCATAGGTTCGCCATCACTGTCCTAGACAATTATCCTGAATTGAGGCAAAGGGAACACAATGCCCCGTAAAGTTCACATGATGAAATTCTAACTTCCAGTGTGATGGCATTTGGAGGTAGGGCCCCTGGAGGTAATTAGGTCATAATGGCGGAGCCCTCGTGGATGGGAGTGTGCCCTTATATAAGAGACTCCAGAGAGCTCTCCAGCCCACTTTCTGTCATGTGAGGACACAGTGAGAAGATGGTTGTCTGTCCTCACCAGATGCTAAATCTACCTTGATCATGAACTTCCCAGCATTCAGAAGTAAATGTGAGAAATAAGTGTCCTCATGACATTTTGTTATAGCAGCTCAACCTGACTAAGACAAGGAGCCAAAGCCTTGATCCACTGCATCTACCAACCACTGGGTGCAGAATGACCCTGGGTAGGAGGCATGACTTTGGGAGGAAGTCGTGAACTTGGGTGAGTGGACTGGGAGCAATTGTAGAGAGGACTCAGCCACCAGCTGTCAGGCAGCTGATGGAATGAGTGCTTCAGTGATGAGGGAACTAGCTGGGCGCTACATAACATCACCCAGTGCACTTCGAAAAATTTCCAGATTTGCAACTACAATCAGAAAATGTGTTTTTAAACATCCAAGTGTTAGAGGTAATGGTGTATTAGAGAGGGAAAGGGAAAGGGAGAAAGAGAGAGGCAGAGAGAAAGAATCAAGCATCAACTTTTAATATTTGCAGACGCTCCAACATCAAGCCTAAGAAACTGTTTACATCTTAGAATGTCAAAGAATTTCAGTTATTAATTATGCTGCAGGTGAGCAGATGTATCTAGGACTAGATATTTGCAGATGCAAATTGTGAATTTTGCATGTGTAAAGGTAAATAGTTAAAATGATTATTAAAGCACGGTGGAAAATAAAATGATATATAAAATGCAAATGTGCAGCCACAAACACATGGAGGCATTTTTCTCGTGACCTTTGACTTCCAGTAGTCCAACATTTCTGTGCCTCTCTCCTTGCTCTGTTATTTTCCATAATGAGACAGAGTTTCAGAGTGCAACCCCAACGCCCTGCAAATGACATTCACTTATCCAGGTCTCAAGGTTAACATTTGATAAATTACCACTTCAAAGCAGGAGTCACCATCTATATGCAAGGGGACCAAGGTGAGTGTCATGTGACATCAAACCTACCATTTTCTTAACGTGCCATTTCAGATTTTATTAGACAAGTCTGATTTTCTTTATGGGGGCCAGAGCTTTATTGAAGCAGAAAAATGAATTCTCCAATTATAATGTTTTATTAGTTATTTTACCTTCTCGAGAATCTTCTTTGACTGTCTAGAATCTCAGACATTAATCCCTGAATGTAACGTTACTGCATCCAGGACCTATATAAACGTATCACCCACTGCCTTTCAATCTTGCACGTGGAATGTTTAAATCATGTCCCGACACTTCGGTACAAGAAACCAGCCTGTTCCTATGCCATTTCCCCCACTCTTCTATGCTTGACCATGAGTGGTTTTGCCTTCTTCCCTTCAATCAACGTCATTCATTCATCATCTACTCATACATTCAAAAATTATCATTGCATGCATATTTTCCCCAGGTGATATGTAGGGTATGAGAATCACAGAAATAATAAAGTATGACTCTCATTCTCAAGTTCTGTGGGAGGCAGACCTCTACATCAATGAAGGAAACATAAAACTGGGCTTTGGAGTTCGTATAGGAGTGTGTTTAATAGATTACTGTGTATTTTAGTAGAGAGCGACATGCATATGGCTTCATGACATTTAAAACTTGGACATTTCAGGGAATTCTAAATGTGAGAGCAACACAGAGAGCAAGGGAAGGCAGAGCTGGATAAAGAGGTACCAAGGGCCCAGATTATAGCATCTTTATTAAAGCACACCCTACATGCTTTAAGTCCTCATTGAATCATGAAATTCTCAGCTCACATCAATATCACATCCCTGTGTTTTTTGTAGCATTAATTATGTAAATTATATATCAAATATGATATTGTGATGAAACTGTTTTTATTTTTGTTTTTATTGTGTGTGTTTGTGGATAATGAGTGTTATTTCCTTAGTCATTTGCAGTTGATACCAGACTAGCTGGTTATAATAAACCAGGGTTTGATCAGTCCCGATTAAACTAAACCAGGGAGTTCACTAACCCACTAATTGAAAAGCTAGATTTGAACTTGGAATAGACACAGAGGCAACCCCACAGGTTGAAGGAGGCTGAAGACAGGCCCTGTGGAAGTTGTTCATTGTAAGTGATTGATGTATGAGGGAACATCGGAGAATGAAATTAGACACTGTGGGTTCCAAAGGCAAAACATCTATCAGCAGAGGCTCTTACTGCATTTCAAAATGCAATTTGGAATGATTCATTCCGCAAGCCTTACTGTGGGGACCCGGAGAGGAGGCTGGGTCTCCTTTAGAGTGTTTGGAACGTCATGCAAGTCGCACTGTGATTAGCCTCTTGCCCATGTGACAGGCCTAGTGAATGTCCTGTAACACCCAATCTCTTACACTAAGTCATCTTGAGTCACATTCAAAACCAGTTTTCTGAAGGGCGAACAGCCAGCATGAAAGCTGTCTTGAAAGGGCCCGCTTCCAGACCCCACACGTTGCTATTCTCAACATCGTCAAACTTGAACAGACTCACCACTCCTCTCAAATATATCCTTCTTAAGGGTCGACAGAATGCCTTATGTTTTGCTAAATCAAATTTTACCATGGCAAAAGAAAAAAAGAGCAGTTGCAAAGTGTCACACATTAAATAGAAAGAAATGTAAAGATTTTCAGAGCAATAATTAGAAGGCCTATAACTGATATTGAATTCATAATTCTGGTCTCATGACCAAGTTGAAAAATAGATAAATTATCATTACATTAACCACTACTTTACAGATAAAAAATTTAAAGTCCAAAAGGTGAAATAATTTGCTTGAGTTCACATGACTTATATATTAGTTATTACATGAACTTGTTGGTTTGGTATTTCTGTTCCTGTGTTTGAATGTGTGTGTATGTCTGTATGTCCACCACATATTAATTATGCTTTCTTTTATCTAGTCATGCCAATTTCTGGCAAAGCAAGCTCTTGAAATAATTTTTTTTAAAAAACACAAAGTCATTCTTAGATTAAATTGCAGGTTTTATTGAAATAGGCCACAACTTGATCCAAAACAAGGTGCTCACAGCCTGTGTGTGAGATTGTTGAGACATCGGGAAAATATAAAGTTTTTTTAAAAATTAAAATCCAGAATTATTTTTCCAGCAGAGAAATTTATGCAAGGATAGAGAGAAAGAAGTGAATTTTAGACATTGAAAACTGTGCCTCATGGTAAGAGTATAGCTTGTGGATAATCCAGGGGGTTGCAACAAGAAATGAGATAAAAGGTAGGCAGGGGCCAGACTAGAGCTTTCATTTCCTCCCCCAAAGCCCATGAAGGTTACTGGATATTTTTAAACAGGTGTGTTGCACCTGCCTGTTTTGGGACGATCACTGGGTCAGCACTGTGGAGGGAGGGGTGGGTGGGTAAGGGTGAAGTGAGTCATTATCAATAATCGCCCCAGCAGGGCCTGACAGCTCTTCTGATGGGTGGGGTGGGGAGAGAGGTGCTAAAGACTGAACGAAGTCCAGACCCACTCTCCATGTCCCTGAGCCACAGCCTGTCCTGATACCTGAGAACCGTGGCAAATCATTTTGGCCAGATCTGTGGTGCCACAGTCCATGTAGTTGGAATTTTTAGTTTTTTTAAATATATTTTTATTGACTTCAGAAAGGAAGGGAGAGGGAGATGGAAACATCAGTGATGAGAGAGAATCATTGATCGGCTGCCTCCTGCACGCCCCCTAGTGGGGACTGAGGCCACGATGGGGCATGCGCCCTGACCTGGAATCAAAAGGTGACCTCCTGGTTCATAGGTCTACGCTCAACCACTGAGCCACCCTGGCCAGGCTAGTTTTCATTTTTTAGACATTCCCAAGAGACTGGCTTAACACCAGGGAAATCTGACTCGACACAAAATACTCCGTCAAATTTATTTTTCACTCGGGTTTACAAGAAATCGAGTTAGTAAGCAAGATGCCGTGTATTGCGATTCAAGTTTGAACAGAAACAGATTTTTTTTTTAATGTTACTTATCACTGCTATGGAATGTATCAAATTTCAAATAACAAATACTATTTGGTTGTAGTTTCTCTCCTTGGCAATGCTGTGGTCTCTCTCCATTTGTCACTATAATTAGTGTCTCATCTTAAACAGAGTGATAATTCATTGCATGATATTCAGTCGGAAGTTTTGCTGTTGATAAGTTGAAGCTTATCGTAAGGAAAAGGGGGAAAAGTCTATTTTGCCAGAACAGAACAGAATATAAAAATAACATTATCCATTCAGTTGGATTGAAATCTTGGCAGCTGCTCTTCAAAAATGTTGCTGACATGCTTTATATTATATTAAAATTCAGAATCGCTGCATTTTCATCAGTTTCTCTGTCTGCAGCTGCCATATCTTGTCAGCATCTTTGGATTTACAAGACTCTGTACACTGTAGGGATGTGCCTTTAAATGGGCATTTCCATAAGCATGTCTACTCATTGATGTGGCATGGTGCTTCACCGGGTAAACATATGTTATGAAAGTCTCAATGCTTTAAAGTGTAAGTGGAATACAGGAGCTGGGCTTTCTTGGCTCTATTTTCATTAGGTTTGCTTAAAAGCAAAAGAGTCGCTCTGGGGTTATTTTTAACATATCTTTTAATTTTTAAGTGCATTGATTAGTTCAGCGAGGAAAGTTGTGAAAAGTAAACTCGGAATGATGCATGCATCCAAAAATCACAGACTTTGTGACACGCAGAAAAATGCTATCAGATATAACAGTTGCATTTTGCAACACTATGATAATATATGGTGTCTTTTTAGTAGAATTATTAGTCTCACATTCAACACATAAACTACTACTAATAATGTAATAAATATAGTTTGGAGAATGTTGGATTCTAATAGATTGTCAGTATTTCATTTCTGTGCATAATTCACAGCTCTTTGGAAACTAATCAATTCTAAGAACTCGACAATTTCAAAAGGCTTTTGATAATGTTAAAATATGTGTGCTTACACGTGGATCCTGCAGATATTTATAAGCACTTATGTTGTTATGATGATAAAATGAAATTAACATATTCATATTGACTTTAGAGGATGCTTAAAAGTTGGATTTAAGGCTAAATAAGGCTGGGTGTCTGTAGATTGAGAATGATTGAAGGAACTTTGATTGTATCTGAAGTGCTCGGCAGATGAATTTTTGGATTTGAAAATAATAGTTCTGCCTTTTCATCATGTCCATTTAGAAAGCATATGTGAGCCTGGCCTGTGTGCCTCAGTGGTTGAATATCAACTTATGAACCAGGAGATCATGGTTGCATTCCCAGTCAGGGCACATGCCTGGGTTGCGGACTCAATCCCCAGTGTAGGGCATGCAGGAGGCAGCCGATCAATGATTCTCTCTCCACATGGACCTTTCTGTCTCTCTCCCTCTCCCTTCCTCTCTGAAATCAATAAAAATTTATTTTAGAATGTACTTGTGGACGATCCACAAACACTAGAAGGCTGCACACTGTTTCTCATGAAAGGGATGCCCAGAGTGGGCACAGCTAGCACGCGGAGAGCTGAGATTGAACTGCAGACTACTTATACCCTTGTGACCAACCTGGCTGCCTTCTTACACACACACACTCACACACGGCTCCTTTTTGCACAACTTACCTAAGGACATACTAACTTAGCCTCTTTTATTTCTTATGTAACAGCAACTGCCTCATCTCTCATCATGACTTTAGAGAGAACCCATTACTATCTACCACTGCTGAGCAAAGCAAGGAAGATGCATTAGAAAAAGCAGGTGCACCATTCTCAGAGCTCAAAGCCCATTTTTGGCAGTTACACCAACGGCCTTGTGGAATCAAGACGATGCCTGAAACTTTGCAAAAGCTGAGATCGGTTTCTTCCCCCTCCCCTCGGTGAGACGGTAGTAATTGCATTTCAATAGCATTGATATCATTAATTTATAATTATTACTTTCTTTAGTTGGAAAATAGAAATGTGAAAGTTTTGGCCAAAGTGCAATCTCAGGAGGGGAATTAGAAGTCTTGGTAATCAATAACTCGGGGCAATCAGAGTCTCTCCTTGGTTTTCATTAGCCGAAGGGAGAGCGCATTTAAAGGAATGCTAACAAGTATTGATGTTTAAATTTGATTTATCAGTGCTATCTCAATGTATATCTGCACTGTGCCCAGTTTATTTTTCTACATTTGAGATGATTCTGAGATATCTCCTGGGGTTAAGACAACTTCTAAACAAGATAAAGCACCCTGAGAATTAATTTATTTCAAAGAAACAAGAAAACGTAATTTGTGTCTTCTTTTCATTAAATTATCCTTAAGTGTATTGATTTAACAGAAACTAAAAACTTATTTAGCTAAAGAAAGAAAAATAGATTCAGCACACTATCACTTCTATGCTTCCTTTCAGCTAAGAAAAGAATACAGATGTGTATGGACACAGGTGTGTGTGTGTGTGTGTGTGTGTGTGTGTGTGTGTTCATGTGTATTTCTCTGCATATTCATGGTATTGCAGGTGCTGTTTTATAAGAAAAAAGCACTGTTCAATTCTCTTCAGACACAAACAAAAGAAGCATAACTCGTTAACACTGACTACCTGGCTCTTTACATTTTGATTGCACTACACATAAACACTAAAATTATTGTGATTATGTCATCAACTCAAATAATACAGATTGAGTAACCATTTGTGAGTCATAGGTGCACAGGCACCCTAAAGGATCCACTGAGTAACCAAATAACAGCAATTTTCTAAACCTTTAAATCAATGGCTAAGGCCGATACCAGAGAATTGAAAAACCGCGATAGATTTAACATATATTGTAAGAAGAACTGTTTCTTTAGCCTGTGTGCATGTATGAAGACTTCATTCATCTGCTAATTTTGTCTATACCAGAAAGATGTAAATTACTATTTACCCAGGAAATGTTGAGTCTTGTGAACCTGATAGATGAACGGTTATTAAATTTGGTCTCTTAAGAGCACTTAAATTCTGATGGTAGCAGGGAGACTGCGCCTGTATAAGCTATCATTACATGTTGAAGAACTAACCTCTGTAATTAACTTGCAATATTATACATCGGGCTCCAGTTACAGTAAAATCCAATTTTCCATAGCATACACACCAGGCAGCTCTGCTGAATATTAGATTTTAATGAGATTTATGACCTTATTCATAATTTATTCTGTAAGTGGGGAAAGTTTTGGTTAAAGTTCAAAACAGTATCTTGAAGCGTGAACATAAAATCTATCCTAAGTTTCACTTGGAGACATTGAAGAATAAATTTTGCAACCCCAAACGGGCTTATCTGATTCTCAGAGCCCCCTGTGGAAACCATTCTGACTTGAACGTGAATTCCCTGTTGCTTTTCCTTGGTTTAAAGATGATCGTTTATGACTTGCCCCTGTCCTCGGTTACCTGGCAATTTTAATTCATGACAGAGTGTAGTTCTGCACGTCTGAAACGTCCACATGCTTAGAAATCATTGGGGATGTTGTCAAAATCTAGATTCCAATTCACTAGTGGGACCCACGGCTGAATCTTTCCCGGAAATGATGCTGGTGCTGCTGGATGGAGGATCACACCCATTCACAAGGGTCAACTTGACGAGTTTGCTCATGTTTTCCTCTTCCTTTTTTATGGGAAGAGAATGAGGCTCAATGATAGAAAATATTTTCAGTGATTCTTAACCAGGGTCGATTTTTAGACTTGCCTAAGGAATTGTTAACCTTCAGATACAGGGGCCCCACCCAAGACCAATTTAATCAGAAACTCTGAGGACATCAGTGCTTTTAAAAGATCTATGCAATGAAGGTTAAGGATGGGATCGCTGCTATGGTCTCACAGCCAATTAGGGGAAGGGCTGGTGGTAGGCGGCTGATGGGCAGACTGGTTGATTGAGTCAGTGACGGATTCCTGCTAAACTCAGCACACATTTGTTGAGCTGCACCCAGATGTTATTGAGTTTCTTTACCAATAACAGTCCTCTCATCATTTAGCTTATAGTAAATCTTATCAACTCAGAAACACCTACTCTGCTCCTGTCTTATCAAGCTATCATGTCATCCTGTTGTTGTTTTTTTTCAAGTGTATCACCACTAACTGAAAACTCTATTGTTTGTTGGTTTCTTTCCTGTTAGAATGCAACTTCCATAAAAGGAGAGATGTCATTTGTCCTATTCACCTCCCTGTCCTGCCCTTAGTAATCCCAGAGCTGATGTTTGTTCAATGCACTAAATTTAAAGGGAAACAAGACAGCTCAGCCACTGCAAGTGTGAGCTTTGCAACCAGGGAGATGGACTGTTACATTGGATGTATTACTCACCCCCCACCCCCCACCCCCTGCAAAACCTTAATATGCTCATTAAAAAATAGACAGTAGCATCTGTTTCCTAGATTTGTGTAATATTAAATGAGGTGAATTCATGCACAGCTCTGAACCCTGTGCCCGACATACAGAAAACATTCAGTAAATAGCTCTGTGATAGTATTATTTCATGACCACAACACTGCTGGGAGTTAGAAACTGTGATCTGCAGTTAGCAAGTGGGGGACTGGACTCATCATTAAAAGCAGATCATTTGCCCAAGGTCACAAATATAATTTCTGAAAAGGCTGGACCAGAATTTAAATGCATAACCTGTTGCCGGTGATAGCCACACATCAGACAAGTCAACTACATTTGACGCCTAGTCCAGTGCTCCCCACACTATGTCACTGTGCCAGTTGATTGGCGGTGCAAAATACAGCTCTTCTGCGGTACACCAGTCAGTGGGTTCATCCACACATGTCCAATTCTAGGATTTACGGGTGAAACCAAGGATTCACTGTGCCGGCAACATTGTGCGCTAAAATGTATTCAGCTCCTGCCACGGATCAAGCACCCATGAGTCCTCATTAAAGTCCATAATAATAACTAAGTCACTCCCAGTTTAGAGATGAAGATAGGAGATGTCTGAGCAGTGAGGTCAACCAGGCAGGTGACTAGAACTTTCAAAACCTGAGGTACTCACAGCTATGAGTCCCAAAAAGAAAGCCTGGAATCAGGGCGAAATGATTACCCCTCATAAATGGTAATGGTCTACCCAGGGGTCCTCAAACTTTTTAAACAGGGGGCCAGTTCACTGTCCCTCAGACCGTTG
The DNA here is from genome assembly GCF_000147115.1 of Myotis lucifugus. Taxonomy (NCBI): domain Eukaryota; kingdom Metazoa; phylum Chordata; class Mammalia; order Chiroptera; family Vespertilionidae; genus Myotis; species Myotis lucifugus. Next base: position 1,920,365 of record NW_005871227.1, on the reverse strand, counting down.
GAGGGCCGGACTATAGTTTAAAAAAAAACTATGAACAAATTCCTATGCACACTGCACATATCTTATTTTGAAGTAAAAAAAAACCAAAACGGGAACAAATACAATATTTGTATTTGCATGTGGCCCGCGGGCCGTAGTTTGAGGACCCCTGGTGAGATGGCAAACATACTGGAATCACTTTTCTTCCTTTTTTTTTGTTTTTCGTTTTTGTTTTACTTTGGGGTAATTTTCTTTAGAGTTGCTTACCGCACAATACAATCCTTATAAAATGTGGTTGTCTCCCGAATAGAATACAAGGAGGGTCCAGGAGAGGTGCTGAAATTCCTTCATCAGTGTGTGTGTGTGTGTGTGTGTGTGTGTGTGGTGTGTGTGTATGTTGTGTGTGTGTGTATGTTGTGTGTGTGTGTGTGTGTGTGTGTGTGTGTGTGTTGTGTATACATATATTGAGTTCACACTAATTGTCAACCCCAGAAGACAGCTCATGCAGGAGATGCACTGCTTGGGCTCAGGAAGCTCACAGGAATGAGTGCTAATTTATTGAAATGAATCTGGTGTAAAGTTGGAAAGACACTTGCTGTGGCAGAGGCGGAAACGACATGAAGTGAGGATGTCCGAGGCTGTGAAGCCTTTGGGAAGGTCTGACAGAGGAAGTGACATTTCAGCTGCCTTTTTAAATGTGGAGTTGGCAGAACCCATTTGAAGGGTATCTCTGTTAGGAAAAAAAAATGTGTGCAAAATCATGGAATCTGAAAGATTCTGGAGTGTCTGGGGAATGGTAAGAATAGTCTGTGGCTCGAGCAGAGGGTACGTGGGGGGCGTGCATAAAAATGAAAGGAAACTTAGAATTTCATCAATAACATACTTTTTTTTAAAAGTTAAAAATAATTCCCCCTGCAAACTTGTGAGATGCTGTCCCCCCTTGCCTCCTGCCTCCAACAGCAGGAAGGCTCGGCAGGAAATATGCTTTAAGTTCTGCATGCATAGGTTAACGTGACTCCACAGCTTCTGAGCGCTGCTAATATGGCAACATTTTAGAACGTCTTAAAAGATTTTTTAAAATTTATTTTTCATATGTAAGGGATTGACATTTCTCCCTTTTCTTTGCTTTCAGCTTGCTACTCTGTCAGTATTTACCCAGCGCACTTCCAAGTTTGAAATATCAGTTTACATATGCCCGAGGGAGGAAGAAGACAAAGAAAAAGTCCCTGAAAGAGAACCTAAAAATACTTCCCCATCCCCCAGAAGTTGAGAGTCTGTAGCTGGTGAAGGGCTGAGAGCTCCACTTGCCGGAAGAGGTCACATGGCTCTGAACCCTGCCCCAGGGCCTGCCCTCAGGGACACCCATTCCTAAAATAAGGCTGTTGAGTACAATAATCAAACATCCACCCTCTTCTATGGGTGAGTTCTGCCATGAGTGCCACTGCCATATTATAGAAAGATGGGTCCCTGGTGTGATCCACATTTCTTCCCTCTCCAACCTAAAGTAGAAAGTTTTTACCAGTAATCATGGCTTTGCCATGTTTTTTACTGGGTGACTTCAAGGAGCCTGATTAAAAAATCTGAAATGTCCTACTGTATATCAAAAATGGGAATGATATAGTTCTTGCAAGACTGTTCTGAATACTAATAGATAGATAGATAGATAGATAGATAGATAGATAGATAGATAGATGATAGAGTATCTAATGCAGCACAAGTCAAATAAGGTACTCAATTAAAGGTAATTATAATGAGGACATATTGATGGTAATGAGAGGGATGGAGGTGGAGGGAAAGGAAAAGAAGAAAAGGAGGTGGAAGAAAATATGTGTACCAATGTTGTACTAGAAGATGAACTTATAAATCATTGTGTAAACTGGACTTCTGCCTTGGTTTCTGAGTATCAGCAGCCCCCAAGGGTCTTATCCTGAAAACCAGAATAAGGGACATTCTCCTTCCCCTCCTCCTCTTGTCAACAATCTAGTCTCTTCTTCTTAGGAGTCAGACCCCAATCTCTGGCCCATAAACATTAGCTGGACGGCTTATCTCCTCTCCCCAAAGGCTTCTGAAAGGCATACATCATGTATCAAACCACTTTCTTATGTTAGGTATTCCTTTAGGCCTATCATGGAAATGAATCATCTACTTGTTACAACAAATTTGTGATCTACTCAAAATATGTGCAAAACAAAGGGACTCATTCCTGTGCAAACCTATGGAACCAGGGAAGTTAAGACCCTTTTATTTTATTGGCCTTTGGCTTTTCCTTTCTATACTTGCTTATTCAAAATAGGTTTGTACCTTTTCCTGGTCCTGAGCATTATTCCTCTATATCCACCAGCCAATCAGAGCGATTATGCAAATTAACCCAACAAAGATGGCGGTTAATTTGCATACACAGGTGTGGAGCGAAGACTGAAGGCTCCGGTCAGAGTGAAGACTGAAGACTGAAGAGGCTTGGCTTCTCTGCTGCGGCCAGACCAAAAACCTGGGTCCCAGGTGCCGGAGGAAAACCAGTGCCGGCAGCCAGGGGAAGGAAGGCCTATTACGCAAATCTTCGTGCAACGGGCCTCTAGTTATATATAAATATTATGTTAAACCATTATATATAATATATGCTAATGAGTAAATTCTTTGATATATGTGCAACAAAACTGTTTTCCAATTTAAGTGTTAAATTTGAGGTAGAAGGGTGTTAAGAAGCTTCCTAAAAATCACAGGGTTGATAAGTAAAGTGGAGTAATGAGTCTACAAGGGCAAGTTCAAGACAATGGACTGTGCACAGTTGCCCAGGCTTTGTGAGGGCCCTTAGCAACCAGTGGGCAGCTGATCTTACTGCACCCTAGGCCTCCATACACCAGTCTTTCAAATAGCACTGGGAAGGCGAGTCACTCCTCACAAAAATCAAAGAGGCATTAATCTAATAGACATACACATAGGTACCACAAGACTTAACCTCCCCAAAGTAGTTTGAGGTACTGCCTCTGTTAATGGCTGAAATCAGTTCAACACACCAGCGTTCTCTGCAGGCATGCTGGCTCTGGGAGTGGGGAATGAGGTGACAATGACAGATGTAGTCAAACACCCATCAAGGATTTTTAGGAAGTTTTGTCTCATGTAATTTTATTCATGGACTCTTGATCATTAGAGTAATGCATTTTCATTTCAGAAATTTTGGAAAGCAGTTAATATGTAAATATAAAAATATTTATGCTACCACCCAGAGTCAATCACTGTAAATAAACCTTGTTTATACTTAGGATGCATTTTTTTTTTCATTTTTAACAAACAACGTATAATTCATAAAGACAAGCTGCAATAAATGCAAACCCATAAAAACTCCTGAGGGCTCCCTATCTGTTCATGGCCACAGCTAATGGGGCAGGCACGGTGGGAGGACAGGGATTCATTCATCCAATAGAGCATGCCATCCGGCCCGAACAGCCCTGTTTATTGCTCCCTCTCTGATCACTTCAGCGATTATGGAAATTTCTCTACCCCCAAAGCTGCATTTCAGTATAGTTTATAATTGTCTGCCTGCCGAAGGGGCCATCCTTGTGCAGCAATCCAAAGCCACAGTGCACAGCTCAGATTGGCAGACAGACCTGGGAGGCCCCCAAGTATCTTAACAGCAATGATGAGAATTAGATCCCCCCGGAGGGGAGCAGCGTTTAGAGGTGGCAGTTTAGGAAGTTGTTCGGTGACACAGTCCATCCAGGGCCAAGAGTAAAGGAAATAATCTGAAGCCAATTGGAGCCCACATGAAAGAGCTGCTCAATATTGGGTGGTGGGCGGGGGGAGGGGGGGGCGCGAGGGGGAACTCTGAATCCACTTAGCAAGGAAAAAAGGTGGCAAGGCCATATTATTTTATTCTTTTCCATTTTGATCACTACAAGTTCTTAAAATCCAGAGATCCTTTTAACATTGTGTGACAATTTTTCATCAACGCCCCATTCACAAATATATTTGTCCAAGCTGGTTGGGGTGGTTTTCCGTTGTCCTCCCATAATACTCTGGACCTCTTTCAGGCCATCCATAGAAAGAGAAAACACCAGCCCTCTGGTGCCGGTCACAGATTTAGTTCTGAACCACTGTCCTCCTTAGATTTGTCCCCCTCTTCCCTCTCCTGCTTCTCTGCAGAGCATGTAGCTGGATCAGGAGGACAATATCAGCCCACCTTTCAGGCACAGTGTTCAGAATGTCTTTCTGTCCGTGTTCTTTACCCCTTTTTACCCATGAGCTAGGCTCACCTCTGCTTGATTGGGATTTCGTGCGTGTGTGTGTGTGTGTGTGTGTGTGTGTGTGTGTGTGTGTCACGAGCACACATGTGTAACACACACAACCCTATTCTCTTCAGTCTTGGGACCTCTGAATCTTATCATCAGCACCACGGACAGCCCCCTCCACTCACTCCCCCACTGGCCTCAACTACCCAACATGAATATTCCTGTAACAGAAACTTAACAATAAATGTATTAAGATATTATAAATATATTTGGCTGGAATACCAATCCCATTCAAGTTCTTGGTAAGTTCTATATTGTAGCAGCAAGCTTACCAGAATAATTCACAGACATATGCCACCAAAGAGAAAAATAAAATACTGTTAATGTGTTAGTAAATGCATTTGATTTACTGTGATTCCTCATATCTGATCGCTGGACTGGACTATGCAATAGAAACAAAAAGGAAATAATACCTTTCTACACATTAGTCTTCATAAGGCTATTTATAGATACTTATTCTGAAAATCCCCAATTCACACAACTCCTAGAAAGAATGCTTACCACCCAGGGAGAACTCACATCATGGTAGGCAATTTTACAAAGAGAGAACTAACTAAATGAAGGGAGGATTTCCATGTTGAACTGGAGCATTTACTTCTAGCGCGGCTTTCTTAGGCCTGAGTGTCACTGATTCTTCTTTCTTAGAAAAGACAAAGGAACACTGAGATTCCTCTGGAGTTTATGGTGCAGTCAAGAGGCAGTATTTGAAAGTTGTGTTAAGTTTTTTTGTTTGTTTTCAAGGAGGTGAAAGTCAAGCTATCCAGGTGCTACCGAGAAAGTATGCTGAAGGCATGGAGTGTCACAAATTGGTAACACCCATAGGAACTAAAGATACAAAACTGAACTGAAGAAGTGGGCAGAGAGAGGGAGAACAAGAGAAGGAACAGCATAAGAAAAAGGAAATGTTAAAACCAGGTCAGCCTATTTTATTATTTCTATCATTTGTCCATAACTAAGTCCCATAACATATATGATCAGGATAAGACTGCTCAAAGCAAGAGGTTGCAGATTGTAATTTAAATCTTTAGATTTATTTTCTTAAACTTTCAAATTGCTATGGAAATTAAAAATATTACTTAAGCTTAAAATATTCTTCCCCAAAATGCAGGGCTCTGCTGTTTCTGGCTACCAGAAGCATTGAGCGATTTACAACGTGGAAAAGAACTTAAGGAATACTCTCTTCAGCAGACGAGAGTGCAAGTCTCTGATCACACATTGAGAGATAATGAAGTCTGGGTCATGTGACAAAAGCATTCTTCTGGAAATACAAAAATCTGGGTGCTATATGGGCTTTGGTTGCTTATCTGCAAATAAAAGAACAAATGTTTGAGGATAACTACTTTTTCAGCAATATGTTTCTAACTGAGCTTAATAAGATCTCTTAGTCACTATGACCCCACAGTGGAAAAACTACTGTTTATGGGCCAGATCTGCGCAACCATCTACTTTTGTAAATAAAGTTTTATTGGAACACAAACCTGCCCAGTTGCTTGTTTATATATTACGTATGGCTGCTTTCCTGCTGCAATGGCAGCGTTGGTAGTTGCAGCAGAGCTGGCGATTCGCATGGCTCACAAAGTCCATAATATTTACTGTCTGGCCCTGTAGAGAAAATAGTTTGCCAGCCCTTGATTCTGTGAGCCAGGAAACTAAATTTGTGGTTTTAGACCAGCAGTCATAACCTGAAGAGAATGATTAAAGAGAAAGGAAAAAAGAAGTGAATAGAAGTAATGAGACAAAAAAAGAATGTAATGGTGATAATTATTATTTTGGTAAAATATTTGTTTTAGTCAAGTGCCTGTGTGTCTTGGGTTTGGATTAATATATTTCCTAACTGTGTAGCCTAGTCAAGGAATTAAAATCTGTTGATTTAATATGAAAGCTAAGTACAGCTAGAATTCTCGGAGGTTCCTGGTTAACGTTGTAAACTATCTTAAGTTCTCCAAGGCAGTATGAGGCATATAAATCCCAAATAAATAAACTGACACATTTATATCAGCCTTTCTAACGATACTCATAGGTATTTATGGCAAAAACTTCAAAATTTCTTATAGAATGTAAATTTCTCCTAACTGCAGATTTGGTTATGCTTTATAGCCTGTTTTTTTTTTAAAGAACTTCACAGACAATGTCCTTTTCTCTACACATGTAATTACAGATATGAGGTTTGTTTCTTAACCTGAAATTGGTCTTTCATGTGGTATGTTATATCTTTTTAACATTTTTTATTTATTGATTTTTAGAAAGTGGGAGACAGGGAGAGAGGGAGATAGAGAGCTTGAGAGAGAGAGAGAGAGAGAGAGAGAGAGAGAGATTGATTTGTTGTTCCACTTACTTATGCATTCATTGGTTAATTCCCATATGTGCCCTGACAGGAGATCAAACCCACAACCTTGGCGTATCAGGACGGCACTCTAACCAACTAACCAACTGAGCTACCCGGCCAGGGCATGTGTCATATTATTATTGTTAATATGCCTTAAAAAAGTGAGTACCTTTAAAATTACTTTTGATATGTAATAAACATACTTTATATACAAAGCCTGTAAGTACATACTTTCATGAATTTTTAAAAATATTAAACATACTCATGTAACCAGACAGAGTGTGGATCCTCTATATTACACATGGGAACACATTAGAATTGAATTATGTGTTGAGACTGTTCATTTGTTGAGCATATTGTTAGGTTTTCTGAGACATGAAAACAGACACAGAGCTGTTCTCTGTCATCCAGGAGTTTGCAATTTGATAGGGAAAAGCGTGGATGTCATCGGAATGATCTGACCCCTGGTTTCTCTTCAGCAGCAAGGGCCTGAGGAGTGTGCTGCATGGCAGGTGCCCATAAAGCTCTGCTGGATGCAGCTCCTTCACCGGCTAACTTGAGACTTGGCCCAGGGGCTTCATGATGTTCGTTGATTAAACTCAAGAGAACTCAAAATGCTGAAGAAATAATAGTAAATGCTCCCTAGGAATCCAGAGGTTTTTCTTTGGAAAAAACAGCAACAACTCCGCCTCGTCCTCCCCTCCTCCTCCTTCTTTTCCTATTATATTTCACTAGATTGTGCTGGGGATTACTTCCTGTGCTACGGAATGAACCTTTCACTCAAAGGGAAAATGGAAAGTGGCGAGATGTTTATCACTTTGCTGGCTTGAAGTTTTCATTTTTTTTGGTGTTTTTTTTTGTTGTTGTTTTGTTTGTTTCGTTTGGGCATGTATTAGCTACATGGCATCAATATCATATTTATCCTGAAGGGACACAGCTTATAAATCACTCCTCAGTTTTGAACTAATATTATAGTGAATAGTGCAGCTGGGAAGAATTTTGCCTCGGGGGACCACTTATTGTCAACTAGCTTCCAGAGTAGCTGGAATAACCTTGTTTTGCTCAACTAATATCACCTTTAACATCATGTTTTTGAAAATATAGATATAAACACAGTTGAGCAAGGACACCTTCTTCTTGTTTTTTTGGTGGTTTTTGGTGGTTTGTGTGTGTGTGTGTGTGTGTGCGTGTGTTTTACATGCAAGTGTCATCACCCACACCACACGATTCTGGAGCATGAGCCAGTGATTCTGAATTATTTTTAAGATCTCCTTCATGTCTTCTAAGTTAACATAATTTTATCAATCTTAAAAATAAAAAGTGACTATATATGAGAAAATAGCAATCATGTTCAACTAGTGTGGCCCATGAACCAAGAGGTCACTGATTCTATTGCCAGTTCGATTCCCCGTCAGGTTACATGCCCAGATTTTGGGCTCAATCCCCAGTAGGGGGCATGCAAGAAGCAACTTTGGATGTTTCTCTCTCATTAATGTTTCCATCTCCCTCTCCCTCTCCCTTCCTCTCTCTCTAAAATCAAGAAAAAACATATTTTTAAAAAAGAAAATAACAATAATTTTCAGTTTGTTTTTGAGCATCTGTAACTAACCAGGCAATAATGTTAGGTGAGTTGTGCTATTTTATTTAATTTATAGAAACACTTTGAGTGAAACATTTTAAACTTAATTTTACAAATGAAAGAGAGAGAAAAAAGTTGCAGGGGTTACTCCAAAGATTATAAAGAGGATAAATATCATGCTTAGAATCTGAATCCAGGTCTGTCTGATTTCGTCACCTCCATTCTTTCTTCATTATGATTACTGACTTGCTACTTCATTTATTCAGGTCATGCATTGTGTATAAGCACATATAAAAAGTTTTTATTTTGCAATCTAAATTAACTCTGGTCACTCTTCTAAGCACAGTAGCATAATTTATATCATTTTTATATGTTTTCATTGATTCCTTCAGAAGGGAGAGGGAGAGAGAGAGAAACATCAATGATGAAAGAGAATCATTGATCAGCTACCTTCTGTACATCCCCCACTGGGATCAAACCTGCAACCTGGGCATGTGCCCTGACCAGGAATCAAACCCTGACCTAGTTCATGGGTCGATGCTCAACCACTGAGCCACATCAGCCAGGCATATCATTTTAAAATATATATAATGTGCCTAGCTGGTTTGGCTCAGTGGATAGAGCATCAGCCTGCAAACTAAAAGGTCTGGGTTTGATTCTGGTCAAGGGCACATGCCCGGATTGCGGTCTCAATCCCCAGTATGGGGCATGCAGGAGGCAGGCGATCAATGATTCTCTCATCATTAATGCTTCTATCTCTCTCTCTTTCTCTTCCTCACTGAAATCAATTTAAAAAATTAAAAAATAAGTAAATAAAATATATAATGTAACATTGCTCCCAAGTTTCCTTCCCTGCAGAGAATTAGAGGTGAACATAGAAATTTAGAAAGTTTTTCCTTTGTTTTTTTTGTTTGTTTGTTTTTCTGCATGCCATTTTTTGTTTTTATTTTTTTCTGTGTGGCGAGGAGACACCAAAATTAGATGGCCACAGCTTAGTGCAGCTCCTTACGGACCCTCTTGACTGGCATAGGCAGGTAGATGATGGGTAAAGAGCTAAGTTTCTTAGCAAAACGAAGTAAAGGGCACTGGATTTTATAAGTGAACCCAGAAAAGAGGTGTCAGTCAGTCTGGCTTCCATAAAAAATACCATGGACTGAGGGCCTTAAACACAGGCATTTATTGTTTGAAGGCTGAAAATCTAAGATCAGGGTGTGTCACCTTAGTTGGATTCTGGTGAGAGCTCTCTTCCTGGCTGGAAGGTAACTACCATCTCACTGTGCCCTCACTTGGCGTTTCCTAGGTGTGTGTAGGAGAGAGGGGAGAGCAAGCTCCCTGGTGTGTCTTCTTACAAGAACACTAATGTCACCCTGAGGGCCCTACCTCTGTAAACCTAAGTTCCTCCCCAAAGCTAGCTCTCCAAATATTATCACATTAGAGGTTAGGGCTCCAACAAAAGAGTTTGGGGGGGGGGACACAATTTAGTCCATAGCAAGAAGGACCCCAGAGAGAAATGAGGAGAAGCCATGAAATCATAAAGAAATTAGGGACCAAATGAGAAGCTTGGGCCTAAAATCTATGAACCAAATAGGAGGGGCCGATTTAAAAAATCCCCTTGGCCGACATCAACAAAAGTCCCCCAAAGGCTGGGATGCCTGGTAGTCGGTTTGAGGATCTTTACTCTATCGTGACTATTATAGTGAGATTCCCCTTGCCTCAAAGTCTCAGGTTGCCTTTATCTGGTGATATGATGGCGAAAATTCTAGAAAAAGGGATTATGTAGTTGGCAATGCCAAGCAGAATACTATCTAAATATGGAGAAAATAAGACAAGCTGTATAACAAAATAGCTGGAGCAGGAACTCAGGGATAAAGTGGAGGTACAGTTGATTGCACCCCTCTGTTCTCTAACCCCTAATACTTTGGAGAGGTCATAAGAGTAGATTGGGTTTTACACTGGGTGTTCCATAGCATTCATTTGACTTTCAAAGGATGTGGTACTTAGTCGACTTTTGAGTTTAACAGTTATTTCTTGAGCATCTGCTATTTCCCCAGTAGAGTGTTACTAGACCTAGTGGGTAAATTGGGGGGTCCTTAAAGGAAGTTTTCAAAACACAGAGTAATCTCAACTAAACAGAGAGGTGTTATTTAAGCTTGCGACTATTTCAATGAAGTATAGACAAAGGAGTTTATAACTGCAGTAGAGTAGGCATATTAGTTTGCTACCAGGCGCTGTAGCAAAGAACCACAGATTAGGTGGCTTGAACAACAGAAATTCATTGTCTCACAGTTCTAGAGGCTAGAAGTTCAAGATCACATGTGAGCAGGATTGGTTCCTTCTGAGGGGTGTGAGGTAGGATCTGTTCTAGACCTTACTTGGCTTATAGATGGCTGACAGTCTTCTGTCTTTGTCTCTTCACATCATTTTTTTTCTCTGTGTACAAATTTCTCCTTAATAGAGACACCAATCACATTGGAATAGAGTCTATCCTATTAATTTGGTTATTTCTTTAATACCTTATCTTCAAATTAGGCCAGGTTCAGAAGTACTGGCTGGTAGGACTGCTGCATACCTATTTTAGGGGACACAATTCAACTCACAACAGTAACAAGTAATATGAGTTCAGAAAACCACTCTGTGTTGTGAAAGTTCCTTCGCAGGACCCTAAATTTACTGCATTGTACAAGACAGCCCCGAATGTAGGAAATGTAGAAAAAAATTAAGATTTAATCAGGTATTAATAGATGATAAGAGTACTTTCTCTACCTTCTCCCAAATCACAAAACAATCTTTTCTTTTTAAATTTATTTCCTAACACCACCCAGGTATTGCCTATGTAATTGATTTCCAAAATTGTTTCAATAGCATTAGAATGATTTCACATCTCGCCAAATGGGGTACATTTGAAGGAATAACATACAACTGAAATTCAAATTATGGCTAGTTTATTGAAATTTAAGTCCTGTTATAACATTGATATTGTAGCTTTCTAAATGGGGTTTCTGTCTATAGTTTATATTCCTGGAAATTTAAGATTTGCATTTAATTTTTGTAACGAGGATTTCATATTTCATTTGTGAGGTCTGCTCTTAAAGTTTTATTATTAAACATTTTATAATTATTGTAAAACTTTACAAAACAGGGCATACAAAAGTGTAGTGAAATTCTTTTTAGGTCCAGTAAGTGGTAGGATTAAACTTCAATAATTTTGTGACTTTAAAATATACTTTTTTATTATTTTTATTTTTTTAAGAAGATGGTAGTAGCTCATTGTCTTGGATGCATAGAAGCACTCATACTTAAAATGCTAAAGTTAAAAATTTGCATTATAATGAAACTGGTAACTGTCTGATGTCTTATTCTAAATCACAAAGTTCAAGCGGTGTACCTTCAGGGCCAAGAAGTCAAATTTTCTCCCTAAGATAAGGAGTTGGAAAAAAATCATAAAATTTAAATGCCTTTTATTATAATTTTTTAAGGAGGCCTATCTCATATTTTCTTATTTCTACATTGTCTTCATCAATGTAAGCCTGTGACATAAATTTTAATACATGATTTATGGTTACAAATTCATTTTCTCATCCTCATTTATTATGGGGTGTCACATTTTATCACGCCTGCATTTAATCATCTCCCGTCCGCCTATTAACGGTTACAAATATGATACCTGTGTAGACCCACGGAGCCAGGAGTTTAGCTGTCTCAGAGTGTAATGGTTGAGTGCCTTGAAAAGTGGGTTTGGAAAAAAACAACAACAAACCTTTAGATGTCTTTGTACATGCATGTGCATTATAGGGTAATTCACGTGGTGAAAAGGATGGTTTTCCACTATGTAGAGTCAATTTGTGTAGACTGATTTTTCATAAGCCCCCCTAACTTGTACATCTATAACTGTATTGAACATGTAATAAGCCTCATGTCAAAATGTGGTGAAATCATAAACAAGACACTAGTAAGTTTTAGTGTCAATTTTAGAGCAATAGCAAATACAGGAATGCCACTAGGTACGTTCATTCATAGCCACACATTTTGCATATCATTGGCTAAAATACATAAATGGAAAGGCATGTTTTTAGGAAGTTAGAGCTCATCTTAACTTGATGACATGAGGTTTGGGGAGCTGAGTAGGAAATCTGCAATCAATGGAAAATAGGAAACATGCTCCTACAAAAGCGTGAGTGCTTGCCCAAAAGCATGTACTAACTATATGTCTGATTAATGAATAAGTATCTCATTTTCTCTTGGCAACAAATAATACCTGGGAGCCACATTTGGTACTAAAGCAAACTGAGTTGCAATACTGAGGCAGGATAGAAAGAAGTTAAGAAAAACTCCTGACAAGTGTAAGGAGGAAGTAGAAGGGGACATCACAGGCTGACCCGCCACTGGGCCCTCTCCAAGCATGATCAAGGGAAAAACAGTTGATGGCAGGAAAGGAAACCCCTGCCGTGGTCACAGAACTCAAAAACAACAAGGGCTGGCTAAAACCAGATCCATCCAAGGTGGAGGAAAAACTGACCACCCTAAAGCACATTATACATCATTATAATGAAAACTGACCCCCCAAGTAGAAGGGGGGGCCAAAGGGGATAAATACCATGAGACTTCCAGAGGGAACCATATTAGGAACAAAGCCCATCCCCTCCCAACAGGAAGGTGGAGTCAGAATTTGGTGCCAGGAAGTTCAGTAACAACCACCCTTAGGAACACATAAAATCCCCCAAACGAACTGACCATATGTGCAACTCACTAGCAAGTCCCCCTTTGTCCACTTGGATGTGCACTTTTGCTTCTTTCATAGCAAGATTAGGGGGACTGCAGCAGCCACTCTCGGGCTCACTCCCTCATCCTGTCTCTAGGAACCTATGGCACATAGACTCATTCTTTCTCTCTACCTAAATAAAGCTTGCTTTTTCTGTCACCCTAACTCGCTCTTGAATTCTTTCCTGCACAAGTCAAGAGCCTGGAGGTCCCGGAACAAGCTGGAGCAGGGCCAGCCTCCAGCACAGAACCTGTTGGTGACAATACCATCCACAGAGATGGTATAGGCGGCTAGGTATGGAGGATGGAATGGGGCTGAGTTCTACAAACTACAAGAAAAGGAGAAACAAATCCTGGGCAGAGCATCAGGTGCAAAACAAAACAAAACCAGCCAGAAATAGACAAGAAGAAAAGGAATTATGATAAGCTTGAGAGGGGAGTACATTGGGAAGTAAGGTACAGAATGTTAACACAATCAGGGAAAAACTAAGTCTGTGACCAGCAACGGAGTATGGGCTGCTGACTAGGCAAACTGAAGGGAAGTGTGAGGACTTCAAGAACCAAGGAGGAAGGAGGGAATCAGAAATGGGAGAAGTTGTCATCTTTTGCTTCAGAGATGGCCACAAGGAACAACTCTCCTAACTCACAAAGAAAACCAGAAGACAAAATTGATGAAGATATTCTAAAGTATAGAAAAGAGAAGGTAGTTTGTCCTGGATATCTAGGTGCCTGTATTTAAGAATTGAAAATATAGGCCTCTTAACCTCTATTTTCAAAATAGACTATTGGTCTTTTTTAATTTAAAAAAGTTATTGATTTTTAAATATATTTTTTTTAGAGAGAGAGAGAGACATCGATGTGAGAGATATATCGATAGGCTGCCTTCCGCACATACCCCAACTGGGGATTGAACCAGCAAAGTGGGTTTGTGCCTTCACTAAGAATCAAACCCACAACCTTTTGGTGTATGGACAATGCTCCACCCAACTGAGACACACCAGCCAGGGCTAGTATATTGGTCTTGAAATAAATTGGACCAGCTTCCAAAATCTGTTACTCTAGTTTCTAAATAAGAAAAACTCCCTGACAAAACCTTCACTGTTGAAAAATAAGGCCCTTGGCCAGTCTTCTTTTGATTATATTTTTCTGTTCTTTTAAGAAAAAAAATTTAAGGTTAAAACAACAACAGTGTAATAAAACTAGGTCTATAAAGCTGATAAAGCTACTTCACTTATAGAAATGTATTATTTCTGAAAAAGAAAAGAAATTGTACTTTCCCAGATGTTCATAATAATTATCCTAATAATTATTTCTGTCTTTTCAGACATGATGAAGTTAGCATGAGTAATAACTCTTATGAATGTTAACAAAACCTACAATAGATTTGCAAGGAAATAAAATGCACAATTAAAAATAACAACAGCTATTAACAATATAACAGCATTGCTCTGTAAGCATTGTATAATTGCCAAACATATAATAAGCATTTTCTTATATCTTATCCTATATAATAAAAACCTAATATGCAAATCGACTGAACAGCAGAATGACAGGTCGCTATGATGCACACTGACCACCAGGGGGCAGACGCTCAACACAGGAGCTGCCCCCTGGTGGTCAGTGCACTCCAACAGGGGGAGCACCGCTCAGCCAGAAGCTGGGCTCACAGCTGGCAAGAGCAGCGGTGGTGGTGGGAGCCTCTCCTGCCTCTAAGGACCCCTCGGGGGATGTCCGCCTGCTGACGTAGGCCCGCTCCCTGTGAGAGGGCACAGATCGGGCTAAGGGACCTCCCCCCCCACCCACCAAGTGCACAAATTTTGTGCACTGGGCCTCTAGCATTTAATACCTTTCCTGTTGTCTTCTGTTCAAGAAAACACAACTTTTCAGGTGATCGTTGTCACCATACAGATAACTTGAATTTGCCCTATTATATAAATCTAATGACCATTGTTTGCTTGCTTATTTATTTATTTATTTATTTATCTATCTATCTCTAAAAATTAAGGATGTATTCATAGATAAGAAGAGCAGAGATTTAAAACTTTAAAATTGATTACATGTTGAAATGATAATATTTTGAATAATATATATTGTGAGGAAGGAGAAGGTGAGATCTGGTTGGAGGGAGCAAAGTGGGAGGATAAGTGATGGACATCCGTAGTAATGTCAATAATGACCATTGTTTAAAAATAGTTCATTGTGATGGTATAACTTAGGCCATAATATTAATGGCTGAATATTTCTCTCAAAGTTTTGCCTTTTCCTGAGGAAGGAACACAATGAAATTTTATAAGACTTATTAAAGCAAATTGTGAAAAATATTAATACTTGTTTACTTTGGTTGACAGGTATATAAGTGTTATTCAATATCATTAGATTCTTTGCCTTAAGCAGCTCAAGAACTTGCACACAGAAATGTAATCACAGAAATGTAAACTAAAAAATCACTGAAATATTCACTTTTAAATATATAAAATATTTCTTGCAATCTACTTTACCGTATCCCTGTTGAATATAGATGCAAAAATTCTCAACAAAATATTAGCTAATCAAATTCAAGAACACATTAAAGGGATTATACACCCTGACCAAGTGGGATTTATCCCTGGGATACAAGCATGATTCAACATTACACAAATCAATAAATGTAATTCATCATGTCAATAAATAAAAGATAAAAACTGCATGATCATCTCAAGAGATAACAAAATAAAACAAACCCCAAACAAACATTTAATGCAATCCAGCATCCTTTCAGGACAAAAACTCTTAATTGATGGTGTAGAAGGAACATACGTCAACATAATAAAGGCCATATAGGACAACGCCACAGCTAACATTATACTGGATGGAGAAAAGTGAAAGAGTTTTTTCTGAGATCACTAACAAAGCAAGGTTGCCCAACATCAGCACTTCTACTCAATATAATACTAGAAGTCCTAGGTAGAGCAATTAGGCAAGACAAAGAAATAAAGGCATCCTGATGGGGGAAGGAAGCGGCATTGTTGCTATTTGCTGATGATAGAATCTTTTATAGAGAAGACTCCCAAGAGTCAATAAAAAAACTGTTGGAATTCTTCAATAAATTCAGTAAAGTAGCAGGTTACAAAGTCAGCTTACAGAAATGAGATCCTCCTTGATACATAAGTGATGTCTAAGAAAGAGTGGCCTAACCAATATAAACATCAGTCAATCAACCCATTGGCCCATCAAAAAAAATTTAGAGAGGTCTTCTTCTCTGTGCTGGGGGGTATTGAATGAATGACCGCTTGTTCCCACTGATCTAAGCATGCACATATGCCACATCTCCTTTCTCAGCTACTGCATCAACTGGTTCCGTAAGTACTGAAATCAGAGACTTGAATTACTGTTGAGATTGCGCCTTGCTCACACACAAAACCACCAAGGAAAGGGGCAAAGAACACCTACCAGTCTCTACACCTTTGCCAGTACACACACAAATGACCAAACCACAAAAGGCCCTCAACACAGAACAACTGGCTAAATTATTTGAACTCCTTTGATGAGGAAACAAAAAATTAAAAATGACATTTTCTTGAAGCTTTTTAACAACAAAAGTTTGCGGGAGACTTTTAAATACCGATGCATTTCATTAAGTCTTTTTCACTACTGTTTTTTTAAAATTATTGATTATGTTAGGTGTGTGTATAAACATGTACTTTAAAAACACAGGAAGCAAAAGATGGGCTGGTAATGAGGCAATATAACAACAAAACAACTTTTGATTTATTTGGCTCACCATACATTAAATATATTTTGTAAGAAAATCAGATTACATTATTTTACATGACTTGATGGGGGAGGCCTTAGCTCTGCAGCCCTTGGCCCTTCTCCTCAGTAAAGGGAACGAGGAGAGATTTCTCAAGGCTTCTTTTGACAACTCAATGCCTTGGTTTTAGGATGCAATTTGTTCTCATAAAACTAAACCTGTCTCTATTTCCAGAAAGGCATTCCCTCTTGAAAGAGGCAATATTAGATGCTGTTTCCTTTCCCCACAAAATAATACTATTCCTTTGAATGTAGGAAATTCTAGCCCAATCCCAGAAAGCTAACACACACACACACACACACACACACACACACACACACACACACACACACACCTATAAACATACTCATTACAGTGTCTTAAGAAGCACAAACTTCCAGCTATAAAATAATATAAGCCATGGGGATATCATTCACAGCATGGTGGCTATAGTTAATAACACTGTATTGTATATTTAAAATTTACTCAAAAAGTAGATCTTAAGAGTTGTTATCCAGAGAAAATTAGTTTGTGACTATGAATGGTGGTGGGAGGTAACAAGACTTATCTTGCTGATCATTCTGCAATGCATGCAAATACTGAATCATTAAGCTGTCCACCTGAAATGGTATGACAAGTATGGCTCAATGAAAACACACACGACCCTTTTCTTCCACTTAACTTTCCTTCTAGAATCTAGATGGGGGTCACCCATTTAGCTGAGACTGAGTGAGGCTGGGCCCGTCTTCGAGCTGAAGTTTGACTCTACCTGCTTCATCTTTTTGGGACCATGGACTACCTGGGGCATATGCTTTCACCAAGAGGACAGAGACATAAGAGGACAAGAGATGGCAAGGGTCTGACAATATGTGATGAGATCAATTTCCTAGCATGGCGAATAGTCCTGTAACTTTTATTTTCTCAATTGTATTCTGTATTGGTTTCAGGTATATAGCGTAGTGGTTAGACAATTGCATACTTTACATAGTGTTCCCCTCGATATTTCCAGTACCCTAACCGCCACCCTACATAATCATCACAATAGTATTGACTATATATCCTGTGCTTTCCTTACTCCCTGTGACTATTTTGTGACTATCAATGTGTGCTTCTTAGCCCCTTCACCTCCTCCACCCAGTGTCCTGATCCCCCTACTCTCTGGCAAACCCAAGTTCACTCTCTGTGTCTATGAGTCTGAAAAATATGGAATTTTTTAGGAATCTGGGTGCCATCCGTGCGCAGGGGCCATGCTAATTGTCTTTGAATCATCTTAATTTTTTTTTTTACTTTTAAAGTACACTTTATTATTTTTTATTTACTTCAGAGAGGAAAGGAGAGGGAGAGAGAGAGAGAAACATCAATGATGAGAGAGAATCATTGATCAGCTGCCTCCTGCACTCCCCCCACTGGGGATCAAGCTCACAACCCGGGCATGTGTCCTTGACTAGAATCAAACCTGGGACCCTTCATTCCTCAGACTGATGCTCTATCCACTGAGCAAAACCAGCTAGGGCTGTATTGTTCCAATTTTAGTATACGTGCTGTTGTAGCGAGCATAGTCCTGCAACTATTTGAAGGTCGAAAGATTTGCTAATAGATGTGCTGGGTACCACCAGAATGTCATCACCCATAAATTGAGGATGATGAAACCATCACTGGAGGATTATTTTGGGACTCACCTGTGAAAATGCTTCAAAAATGCATAATTAATCATTAACTACAACATGGTTGGTCCTCTGACCCATCTACTTCTCGATTACTTTAATAACAGCTCTGCAGTAGTATGTAACACATAGGACATTTCAGTTTCATTTGTCTTGTTACCTCTCAGTTGTTACTTATCATGTGCTATCTATACACATAAAAGCCTAAGTGACCAGCCAACCGGCCAACCGGCCGACAGGCCAGTAGCTATGACACACACTGACCACCAAGGGGCAGACACTCAACGTAGGAGCGGAAACCACAGGCAAGAAAATATGGAACAGCCTGATGAATCTCAGAGGGAAGCGGGGAGGGGGAGGGCGGGAAGACATTAACTAAAGATCTTATATGCAATGCATACCAGAGGCCTGTTGCATGGATTCGTGAACCGGTGGGGTCCCTCAGCCTGGCCTGCGGGGATTGGGCCGAAATCGGCTCTCAGATATCCTCTGAGGGGTCCCAGATTGCGAGAGGGAGCAGGCCAAGCGGAGGGACCCCACTGGTGCACGAATCCATGCACCAGGCCTCTGGTACATGAAATAAAAGTATGTATTCAAATAAGCACATAATTGAATTCTGCCTGCATCATTTACTGGTTGTGAGATTGTGTTCAATTACTAGCATTAAGCCTTAAAGAAACCTTCTTAAAAAGCTGGCAAAATAATCCCTCCTCTCTCACAATTATTTTAAATAATGAAAGGAGCAGTATTTTACTTGTAAGTCACTTAGCCATGCATCTGGCACATTAATGCATATAAAAACTACTAGCTCTCTTTTCTTCCAATTTAAAATTTGTATAACTGGAGAAATGAATAATTTGTCACATGCACATTTTCAGGTAATAGCTCCAGTCATGCCCTCTCTGTATGTTAAATTGTAAATACTTTGAGTGAGTCTATGCTACAATATACATATTTTTGTTACCAGAGCTTCAAAATGCTAAAGATCAATAGATTTTTATTATGTGTTTCTTTTCCAGGTTTGTATGCATTGGAAACCTAATGAAGTCTATTTGTCCCCCAAAACCTGCTATGTCAACAGGAATGACTGTCAGGTTATTGTGGGGCAGGGGGGGGAAAGGACTGTCATATAGTGATCAGGGAAAGATGCAAATCCATAAAATAACATCTTAATTCCATTAGATGCAATATTATGCCAAGTAAGGTGTAATGGGTTGCAATTTTAACAGCAATTCATTCCGAATGGCACTCTGGACAATCCCAGGATGTGGACGACATATGCTAAATTCCTCAGGGTGCAGTGAGAGGGGCATATGTGCTTGTTCAGGATGTGCCGGGGTGTAGGCAACATATGTATTGGATGATTTCATAACTCCCGTGCTCTCAGGGGAAGGGAGGGGATTGCATGCAGAAAGATCTAGTCTGAAAGAAGAGTTTGCCTCCTTTCTCATACAGTTGGAAAAAGTGATAGCATTGAAAGCACACATTAAATTCATTTTCTCACCCAGAGGGCACCTCGGAACAGAGTTTGGAAACTCCTAGTGTAGAGGAAGAAGCACGGATTTGGAAGTCAAAGGAATTCTTCTCCTGTTATGATCACACTCCAGTTCCTTCGCCTCTCTAAGCTCTCATTTTCTTCCCAATAGAATGTGAGTAGTGAGAGCATGTTTTTACAGAACTGTTAAATAACTGAATCATAAGAATGGGAGCTAACATGTATTGAGAGCTTACCATGTGACAAGAACTGTTGGAAGTATTTTCCATGTATGATCTACTTTTATCCTCAGGAAAACTCTATGAAGTAGGTACATTATTTTCTCTACTTTCTTCCTATCTGCTTTACCACACCTGCCTCTCCTTGTCATTCATTAGAGAAGACTCCCAAAGTAGCAACATCAGTGCTTGGTAGAGTCGGGGTTTAACCCCAGGCAACTCATCATCAAATCCCTCACTGGGCCCATTAGCCTCTATGTGTATAGTTAGTAGCGAATTTACAAAGCCCTTGATCTGGAACATTCTCCGTAAGAGAAAATTCTCTCAATGTCTACTTTATGCCAAATAAGTATGGCAAATAGTCATCATTGCCATATCATTCTTATCGACATTCTACCCAACAAAGGCACATATTTAAATATCCTAGTTCCACGTCATGTTTCAAAAACCTCTGAATATTGATGAAATGATATTTGATGTGGAAATTGTGTTAACTGCACTCAAGTCCTACATTTTTATCCACTTTTATGAATATCCTGAATATTCCCATGTTGCCAAGAGTTGATCCTTCTTTTTACAGAGATGAAGGTGAGAAATTTTATAGAGATAAGACAGGAGATCCACAAGGACACCATATTACAGAAAATAAAGTTAGCATCTGTCACTCCTCATTGTATTTGACCCCTCAATGGTCTCAGATAGAGCGGACTTCTGCCCCTGTGCACAGGGATGTTTCTAGGTTTTCTCCTGCACACCCACATTTTCTGTCCCTGTCCCCATTACAGATCCTCTCCTCACACACATCCTTTACATGTTTGCCTTTCATGGTGGCCGGACTGAGCCCTCCTTTCCAGTTCACTCTCTAAAACTTACTCAAACTGGTGTCACCAAATAGCCTCCAGACCATAGCCCAGACCTCACCTTTGACATGTGAACACATAGCATCACAATTGACTAGTCCTCCCTTCAGTCTGGTGGCTTGAACACATGGGTCAGTGTGCGTGGTGGCCAAATGGTGTCACCTAAATGTGTTGGGTTGAAGATATGAAGAAAAGTTCATGGGGAGAGTATATATAGTAAAAAAAAAAAATTGAGTTCGGGTTAAACTGGAGAACCTATGGTTATTTTTTTCTTTCTCTCTTTCCCATCCCTTTCCTCCCTGCCCCTCCCTTCTCCCTCCCTTTCCACCGTTTCCTTTGTCTTTTCCTTTCCCTTCCCTCCCCTTTCCCTTCTCTCCTCTAATTCCAATCACTTCACTTGATATCCGGTCCCTTTAATGACTTCGGACAAGGCAGGAATTAGTCGCCTATAGACAACCCTAAACGTTTCCAAGTCCCATTCCTTTCCTTCCCTTTAAGGATGAGGACAGACGACCACTCCTAAAATGACCTCCACAGGCTAAGAAACCCAGCACCGGCACACATTCCTACCTCCTTTTCTGACTTACTGTGGTTCACTCCATTCACCCCCAACCGCACATCAAGCTTTCCGCCAGCCTACCTTGTCCCTTTAGAAACGTTGTCTACTTCTAAGCACAACTCAAGCTGATTAAATAAAGCCTTCCCTCCCCTCTCCCCCCCCAACCCCCATTTTAGTACTTGGGAATTCAAAGACAATCTTTGAAGTCATCTAGTTTATGTCTCTTCACAAACTAAATCTTTCTTGACATCTTTTTCCCTCCAGAGCAATGAATATTGAAGTCCCACTTAGCCCCCTCCCGCCCCTCACTCCAGAACCTATTCATTTCATTGTCCTGACTCCAAGCTGAGTGCAGAACTGGACGCGGTATTTGCTTTTACTTTTATAACCCAAACTAGGCCCTTCAACATAAAAGCATTTTCCTAAGAGCTGATCAGGATCCTGAGCTAAGTTGTTCCAGGAGATGGAATTCACCTGAGAGCTCAGACACATTCCCTACACTCAGGAGCTTGTATCGCTCATTGCTGTCATCAGAAAGAGTACTTCCTTCAAATTGGCAAAATCACAGGCTTTTGAGGCAATGCCTCAAAGCCTCTCCTAGCCCCTCTCTGCCACTGGGATTGAGGGGGAGGTAAGTGGCGGGGATAAGGCGCAACTGGAAGAGACAGACTTGGGAATCTGTCACAACAGCTTTAGGGGGTCAGTCGGGGGCCACAGGGGTGACTATGCATGAAAATCTCAAATGCCAGGAGAACCCACCTGTGATCACCAGTGCAAGGAAAAGGTACAAATCGCCAACTAGGGTTTCAACTGTGTTGATTGCAGGTGTTTTTCCTGCAAAAGGCATGATCCTAAACGAATACATTCAAAAGGCTATGCAGGAATACCAGATGAATTTCTAGCATTTTCCCCCAGCCCTTTGAAGGAACATAACCACGTGAAAATACGAAATGCTCCTTTCCAGGAAGTTACACTGCGGTTCTGGTATCTTAGGTATCACTGGATGTGATACAGTTAAATGAGAAGATGAAGCCCTGGCTACAAGGCCCCATTTTCCTTTGTTCCTAATGAACATTGACATTAGTGCTCAATTAACAATGACACGTATAATCACATGAGCCTTTGCTCTGATTCCAACTCAGTCCGCCTGGACCAGAAGGAGACCCCCCTGGGTGATCAGATCAAAGCCCCTATGCAGAGTGTCTTTTCAGAGCAGGGCAGAGACAAATTAATCATATTTATCTGATTTGAAGTAGCATGGTTGAAGGACCGCGGGGGGAAGAGTCAGGGGCATGGAGAAGTCAGACTCTAAACAGGTTTATGTCACAAAGAGACAAGGTCTCGTGCTAAGCAATATCTGTTTACAGTTATCTGCTTCCTACTTTTTTCCCCTCCTATTAAAAATTAAATGAGCACTTCTCTTTTTTCATAACAGATATAAAAAACATTCTTAGGTCATGATGCTTAGCACGTTAACTACACTTACATCACTATATCTTTCTCTGCCTCTTTGTACATTTTTTGATTTTTTTTTTCTTTCCACCCTCTTTGGGGAGCTCTTAGGGAGGAATTTTGCTAATAATTAATGAGGGGATTCTCCTGAGGAGACCATTTGAAATTGTTACGCGATTCTGATAAATTGTCATCTTAGAATCCTTATCAGCAAAATTCGGATTGGAAATGGTTGCATTGGCTCATTGCATCTGGATGGACTGATATGTAAATGCAACGAATTGTGTCGTCAAAAGCCAACATAAAGCAATGCTTATACATTCTTGTAGAACAGGATTCGAGTACATGTGAACTTTGAGGGAGAATCTGATACTGAGATAATCAAAGCGCATCTCTCAATCCGGGCATAAAGTGGTATGTTAAACTCAATCGCTCTTTATTCTTTCATTAGGCTCTGCCATGGCTGGTTCAAACATCTAAGCTCTTTCAACAATGTCACAACGCCCATTCAAATCATGTCAGTGTTTATCTCTGTCTGAAACATGTGAGAGCACAAAGCCACTGCCATCCAGAGAGCACCGGCTATTGTACATGCTCAGCAAAGGAGTCCCCAGCAATCCATGGGATGGTGACCAGCTGCAAATCACCCAGAGGTTTAATGAATGGCACCAAAACCAAGGCCAATCTGCAGTGGACAATCCAACCAGACCCGTTCTCTCTCGTTTTGATTAAGAAAAGCGTCTTTTCCAGCCTGTTATTAATGGTAGGTTCCCATGTAATACCAATGGCAAACTTTATGTCCAAACACCATTTCATGGGATCTTAACAGCAGGTTACTCTGCCACTCTTTTTGGAATGAGTAAGGTAGGCTAGGAGTCGTCTAATAGTTGCATGATAAAAACGTGCAGGGAGTTTATCGTTTACTTATTTTGTTGGTTTCTGTCTTCACTCAAACTCTACCCACAGAGGGTCTGATTTAACTGGGGGGTGGACTGCTGGCATCTGTGTTTCTAAAGCTCCACAAATCATGCTATTTTGCAGCCACGCAGAGATAACCACTTTTAAGTTGGTAGAATGTTTTATTTGCTGTGCCTCAGTTGTGCCTAAGTGAGCCTAATATTAGGCCAAAGGGGGATGCATTCCTCACCTCTGAGATAAGACAATGTTGATATGAACACCCATCCACATCCATGCATTTATTCAGCAAATATTAAATGAATACTTACTGTGTGCCAAGCATGTTCTAGATGCCTCCAGTATAGCAGGGAACCAAGCAGACAAGACTACTGTCTTCAGAGAGCTTGTCACCTGGTGGGAAAGACATAGAGTAAACTAGTCAACAAACCAATGAATTAACTGCCCAAATCATCTCCAGAAAATGGACAGTGCTGTGAACTAAATACAACAGTTTGTGAACCTAGGAAGGGTCTGGGACATGGGTCTGCTGTAGAGAAGAGAGCCAAGGAAGGCATCTGAGCAGAATGACATGTGAGCTGCAACTCGAATGACGGGCAGGTGCCAATCAAGCAGAGGTCTGGAAGAAATCTCCCAGACTGCAGACACAGCTGCACGCTCCCTGAGGTAAGGCCTGGCTTAGCGTATTAGAGGAACAGCTTCAGAGACCAGTGAGGCTAATGGGAGGGAGCAGAGTGGACAGTGGTGGAGATGGTTCCAGGATGGGGCCAGCTACCTATTAGGCAAAGCCTTTTTAGGTATGGGAAGGAGTGTGACTTTTTTTGTTCTCATTTGTAATGGGAAAAGTTTTGGCGTTAAGTAGGGAGGTCATTAGAATCACTTTGAATCAAGGTAGGAGAGAGAGACCTTAAGAGGTGGACCCATATTTCTCTATTAGTAATCACAAAGAAAGGGCTGGGTATAAGCTGAAGAAGTTTTTGTCTGAGCTTCGGGCTTTGTGATTTTTATTTCCAACATCCTCAGAACGTCATTTATTTCTGCTCTGTTCCTTTTAACAGCTCGTTAAAAACAAAAGCATATGAGGGAATCCCGAAATTTACATACCAACCAATCACTCTTATCTTCTGAGTTGTTAATATAACTATTTTCAGCAAGAAAATAACCCTTCTGTCCCCACCCCACATGCTTTGCGATATTTCTCGTACATAATTGAAGAGAACTAAAATCAGGTATTTCTCCATTGTAGACACAGTCAGGAGATGATGGGGGGATGAGAGCAGAGTGGCCATCTCAGAAAAGATGGAGAGAAGTCAAGCAGTGCTGTCAGGATCTCCCCGAGTTTTGAACCCATTTAACACCAGACAGCCCTGAGAGGCAGGTTTTTCTATCTTCAATTGACAGAAGATCCCACAGCTACTAAGAATGGATATAGTATTTGAGCCCAGAAGATTCTTTTTATTCCAAAATCAATGCTATTAACCAGTTTACTACATTTTCACCTGCCAGTTGTTTTGAGCTACAGTGTGATAACATGAAAGTATCTCCAGGGGAAAGAAGACAGAAAAGTCCACCTCATGGACGTCACTTTCCTCCTTCTCACAACCCCAGGAACCACCTTACTCACAGATTCCTAGAGCAATCTGTGACACATCGAAATGGGATAGTGGAGCCTGCCACCTCTCATTCTACAAGCAAGGAAACTGAGCCACACAGCTTAGTAAAAGCAGAATCAAGTCAAGAAATCAAAGCTCCTCGCTTTTAACACCCTGGGCTGCCCTGGGCTCTCCTGGAAAGGATACATGCTTCAACTCAGACTTGTCTCAACCAAAGGACTGTCAGTGCCAGGATGATGATCTGGGAATCTGTTTCCTGCTGCTACAGTGGAATCATTAACACACACAGATCCTGATCTAAGCATATTAGGATTCTCTACAATCTCCACTCTATGAGGATTGGAGCTATTCCAGAGCTCCAGAATATACCATGTTTAACCATATAAAGAGTCAGGGGAACTATGCTTCTTCAATCCACAATACTTATACCAGCCTTATCAGATTCATGACTTCTTCATGCTGTTATTCTCACCTAGAATGCCCTTCTGGTTTTTGTTTGCAGAGAGTACGGCAAAGCAAGCATGCTACCCAGGACTCTGTCATTATTTTATATCGTACTAGAAGCCCAGTGCGCAAAATCGTGCAGCCCCGCCCACCCACACCGGGCTTTACGGAGTTAGGGCCACGGGCTTTTTATATGTATAGATGTTACATGGTCTTGGCCAAAGGCAATTGATAATTTCTATGATATAATCAACCTTTCTGCCTGCATGAGGCACAGTCATTCATTCATTTTTCAAATTATCTGTTTAGGGCCTTTTATATGTCAAATAGAGGGTTAGGAATTTGGAACACTAAGAGTCATTAAGCCAAAATTCAGGGGAACGATTAATAGGTAAACAAATAATTACAAATAATTTGATAATCCTCTGGAAACCAATGAAGACATGTTTGCAGTCAGTTGAAGCCAGTAAGTATTTAAACCTATACAGTATGTCAAAGTCTATTTATATTGAAATTCTCTTCTGAGCTCAGATGATGTCCTTCTGTGTGACATTGCTTTATATACCATTTATTTATGCAACCTATTTAATAACAATTTGTGTTATTTTTGTACTTTGAAGTACAGTTATTTAAAATGTTATATATTTATATCTCATGTTCTGAATGAATCTTTGAGAAGAGTCATTGTGTCATATGTGTGTGTATATCCTCTAAAAACAACTTATAAAATAAATATTATTATAAATGTTCAATTTTTTGTTTTTATTTGAAAGTACACCACATAATTCACCAAACTTTACATAAAATTGCATATCTAATAAACTTGAACCTTTCAACAATGATCTGAATCACTTATAATTCACAAATATGATTTTCATCTCACAGAAACTTCAATCTGGCTGGTATTCATAGCTATAGATTTTATTTTCCCTTTTTAAAAAGTGTATCTACAGTACATGATAAATCCATTAGTTTAACTGAATTATCTAAGGATCCTGTCTCTATATAATGTAATCTCCAACCCCCTTTCAAAAGTGTTAATCACAACTTAACAACCAAATTACAATCTGAATATAGGGACAGGCAATAACTTTATTGGAAAAAAATATTGCATGCAAAAGCAATGCTGTAAGAGAAAAATAAAGTACCTTATTTTTGTTTATTCTAAAAAAATAAAAATTCTTGACATTGAACCCTTCCCTCTTCTATGCCAAGTTCTTCCAATCGGGATTTTATTTGCCATACTTGCATGCTATGAATGTTTGGAGTAATTGCTTACATGTGTCTGCCAATATAACTCACCATAATTGCTTTAGTAACAGATTGTGCTTAAAAAGAGAATCACAAAAAAACTCATGTTGTCTACCTCTATATTTGAAGATAACTAGCATAGGCAAAAACTGACCACCATGCTCCCATAGATTCTCAGGCCATGAATTTACTATTTACTACAGGATAATGTAGTAATTAGTTGTCATAATTATGATTGAAATATAAAACAATATCTTTAATTTTTATAACAATATTTTTTATCAATGGCAGCAAAAATTCTAGAACACAGGGATTTCTGCTCTCTATATTTTAACTATGTTAAAATAATCTGATGGTGAAGTAAAAGGGTGGACTTGGATTCATTTCTACTTATTCTTCCCCTAACTGCAGGAGGGATTGGGTTAGTGTCCACTTGCCCTGACTCCCAGTCTCTCTTTCAATGTGATCACCTTCTGAAAACAAAGGCATAGTGCCCGACATAGTCCTGATTTAATTTCATATATGCCATATCACCACTCTTTTTCTGATTAAAATGAGGAGGTGCCTGGCTGGTGCCTCAGTGGTTAAGCCAGGAGGTTATAGTTCAATTCCCAGTCAGGGCATATACCCAGGTTGTGGGCTTGATCCCCGGTAGGGGGCATGCAGGAGGCAACCAATCAACAATTCTCTCATCATTGATGTTTCTATTTCTCCCTCTCCCTTACTCTCTGAAATCAATAACAATATATGAATGACAAAATGAGGAACTGATACTAGATCTACTTAACCACACCCATGTGGGCACATCTCTATTCAAGGTCATGGCCATAAATAGAAAGTCTTTCTCTTATAAGAAGTATTCTTGAAGTTATTTGCAATATTCTATGTAATACAATTTGGAGCTTCAAATACAACTTTTCATTGAACTGTCACAAAGGGTTAAGGATGAAGTGATATAAAACAATATTTCCAACACTTTCAACTTCATTTTGGCATTGCCTTCTGAACCTTCCACATTTTCTTTCTTTCCTGTATGGAGTAACTTATCAAGTGGTCCTGTCATGAGCCAGTAGAATTACTAAGAGCTTTCTGATTTCATAGCTATTTTTTATTATATTTGAGAGCTCCTCTTAAGTAGAACTAGAACTCCAGGGCCACTATTTTAGAGTAGTAAAGATTGACATCTAAATTATGATCTAAGGAAAGTACCAGGCCATAGCTTTCATTGAATGCGGAAAGAAGTAAAAAATGGATGTGTCTCTGAAAATGTTGGTTATTGGATGTCTTTGAGAAGTTTTCTAGCATATTAAATTCCAAATCTCAGCAATGAAATTATAATGGATATTTGGCTTACAACTATTACTCTTAGCTAATTTCCAGTTAAAGTTCTTAAATCTAACTTTAAGTGATTCTCTCTTGTCCTGGGGAAAATATGCTGGCATATGATTTAAGAGGCTATGAATTTCTAGATTTCTTAATTTACTGTTGAAATAGAGTAGGGGAAATAATGTTCTTATACTCTTCTCCAACTTAGGTGTCATGGGACACAGACACACACACACACACACACACACCTCACCATTCAGGGTCATTTTCTGTGTGCATAAACTTTCATGAAGTCAAATCTTTAACCAATAATAATATTGTCTAGGTTTCTTTCTTTAACGTTAGGTATTGGGACAAATAACTGAATTGTGCCAATTAAAGAAGCATCACCTACATATTACTTCATTGTTACTGGTAATCTGATTCATTACTTATTTTGGAGACATCTTTTATTTCTGTTAACTATCACAGAAGCCTACATGACCATTCATCCTTGCCTGGAATATTCTAGGTTTTTGCTTTTGTCCCTGCAAAATGATTAATGTTCATCAGTACTAAAAC
Organism: Myotis lucifugus; assembly: GCF_000147115.1. Taxonomy (NCBI): domain Eukaryota; kingdom Metazoa; phylum Chordata; class Mammalia; order Chiroptera; family Vespertilionidae; genus Myotis; species Myotis lucifugus. The sequence continues at coordinate 1,891,310 of NW_005871227.1, read as the reverse complement.
TTGTACTCTCAAAAGTGACCTGGTTTTGTCATCCTAAATCCTAAATACTCAGTACTCTAACTATTGATAAGTATATCATTGTATTTATTGTTACAGTGCTACTTAATATTCTTAAGTATAATTATCGTAAAGTAAAATTACTATTGGCCTTGATTACAGTTGAGGCATAATGCAAAGATGAGAGCGGTTTCAGAGGCAAATAAATATATTCTGTTCTAAGTATTTCTCTGGTTCACAAAAGACAAGATAATATCCTTCAGGTTATTTGCTAGTTTTTTATGTCTCCATAAGCAGTCCTGGTAGTGGATTGCCCTATGCTTCTATTATCTCAATTGAAATATATATACTTAGACATTATTATCCAAATGCAGTGATTTTCAACCGCTGTGCTGAGATGCTGGTGTCCACAAGTCTTTTTAAAACATGCGACATCTAACTATTTAGTGAGAAGCACTGACTTCTTTTCCTTAGATTGTCAAATAAAAAATGACAATAGCAAAATTATTCCTATATTTTTGTCAGATCAGCAAAAAATATAATATATACATTTTGGCATGCCACAGAACTTTAGTAATTAGTGTATGTGTGCCTTAAGATGAAAAAGGTTTAAAATCGCTGTCCTGATGTATAATACAGAGTATAGCTCTATTTTCTAAGCCTGTCTTGGCAATGTGGCTTGTTATGCATTCAGAAATATTTGAAATGTGAAATTAAACAAAAGAAGCATGCAGATATCAAATGACTGCATTAAAAAAGTTTTGGCACTTTATATGCAATTAAAATATTTCTAAATATATCCAGCATATTTCTGCTTCCAATTAAAAAAAGAAATATAATTGGTGGCATTTTATTTCATTTTCTATAAATGATATTCATCTAGTTTTTACCCCCTGAGAACCTACAATTACAATTAGTTTCTATATAATGCCACAGTTCATAAAATATGCCCTTTAATTTAACTTATTAGGACTTTGACGAAACAGCTCAAAAATAAACAGACCCATTTTTGCCATTTTTTAAAAATGATTTCTCTTAAAAAATATAGATTCAACCATATATATATTTTGGAGGGTCATTATGGATTCCATTTAAACCAGAATCAACCTCTTTGTGGTGAGTAAAATGTCCATTTATTATTGAAACCTCAGCAAAATGAACTGAAAGCAGAGATGTGGAAATGCGTGTATAATCTGCAAGATCTCTGGCAGAAACTATCAGTTAAACACTTTATTATTTTATAATGAAAAAGACACTATCACGAATAGGTCAAACATTCTCCTGTCCTTGCATTCTTTTCTCTGTTTTTGCGATGGTAAATGCAGTGCTGTTATCTTTGGACAGGATGACAGCTTCAGGCAAGAGATACCACCCCAGGGACTAGCACTTTAATTTAAAAAGCCAAGAGGAAAAAAACAGAGGAGGAAATCAGGCAAGGCAAGGCTGGAAACAAAAGCTGCGTATCACCATGGAGAGTTGGACAGAAAGCGCCTGCTAATCTCAAGCAGGCTCCAGGTCGGATGTTCCATAGCAAAACCAGAAGAAATGGAAATAAAAGGCAGAAACTTCCTTGTTGAGGAGCTGAGGACAATCATTTGGCATTGGATGACACCCAAGTATTGCTTTCTGGAACAGATACATAAGGTATGGGCATAGAGCAGCAGTTCTTAACCTGTGGGTCGCGACCCCTTTGGGGGTCGAATGACCCTTTCACAGGGGTCGCCTAAGACCATCAGAAAACACATATATAATTACATATTGTTTTTGTGATTCATCACTATGCTTTAATTATGTTCAATTTGTAACAATGAAATTGGGGGTCACCACAACATGAGGAACTGTATTAAAGGGTCGCGGCATTAGGAAGGTTGAGAACCACTGGCATAGAGGGTTCTGGCTCTGTGGGTAGAAGCAACTACTTTCTCTAACTTTCTATAAATATATAGGACAGGAGTAGGTGTCTTCTATTCCTTTGTCAATAAACAGAATTTCCGAACATCTAAACACAAGAAGAAGACACAGAGATACGGAGACAGAAAGTCACGTTCTAATTCCACGTGTGAGAGCAGATTATTTGGGGACCCAAAGCAGTAATCAAGTGCATGAGATCTTAATACTGGACCGGGAACTCTTGAGAGCACATGCATAGTCACGTTGCTGTCCCTGCTGTCCCCAGGCCTAGCCCACGTTTGCCTGTTCGTTCCTACTCACACAGGCTCCTTGAACTAAGCCACTGAAAGATATGATGGAGAAAAACTTGGAGTGCTCTGGGAGGTTTAGGAGGGACAGGATGATGCTACTCAAAGGTGGAGACTCTTCCAGCTTAGTCTTAAAGAAGCAAACACTGAGTAAGTGTAGAAGGAAAGCAGTATGTGTGGTTACGTGAAACTTGTGTGTGTCTAAGTGCATAAAACAGAAAGAGGGGGAAATAATAAATGATGAAGGGGAGGATACAATGACTATCACGATGGCGATGATGATGATAAAACTGTCAACATTGAAAATTCCTATTGGCTTCAGTGACTGTGTGAAACTGTTCACAACATTAGCAACCGCTCATTAATCTTCATAAAAATCCAACGGAATCAATGCAATTCTCAGGACAAATTGTCAGTATTTTTAAAAGCCTGGAGGAGAATCTCAATGTAGTTACACCGGTTAAATAAAATCACATCTTTCAAATTTGAGGGAAGAAATGATATCAATTCAATATGGAAACTCTGGTTATCTGTCTTATGGTAATTGAATGTTCTGGTGATATATGTATGTACATGCTTTTGAAAAATCAGAATGGAGAAAAGTAGACATTGATTTAAAACACAGTTCATTTGCTAGACAGAAATAAAACATGAGTTTATAAAAAAGATCTCCCATGGTGAAACATTTGAAAACATAAATTCTATATAAACATTTTATTTTATAATCCCAAATTTGAAACAAATTAAGAGGCCTCGCAGATGAACATGACGCTGGACCCTAAATTCGCTGACTAGCATCCATGTTTTCTACCCTCTCAGTTGTACAACCAGAAAAAATTGTCTTTTTCCCCCCTCCAAGTTCTTAAATCAATTGTGTAGGTAATTGTTTATGATGTAGTCGAAGAAGTTCATTAATTTTATTTAATATCTGAAACGAAGAGGCCTCCTTCATTTGTGTTCTCCTTTGTCACAAATTAGCAAAGTAACAGCCACTTCCAAGTTCAGCTCCCCCTTCTCCTCCCTTAGATAATATTGATTCTCCCCTATTGCAGCCTACCTCTTACTATGTGCAAGGTTAACACGCTACTCTCTGCTACCCTTGACTCTGCTTCTCAGAAATGTGATGGTTACTGATGCAACTTCTATTTTACTTTAATTAATAATATATAAGATTAAGCCCTAGCCAGTTTGGCTCAGTGGATAGAGCACTGGCCCACAGAGTGAAGGGTTCCAAGTTCAATTCCAGTCAGGGGCACTTGCCTCGGTTCCATCCTGGCCCTGGCTGGGATGCATGCGGGAGGCAACCAATCACGTGTCTCTCACACATCAATCTTTCTCTCTCTCTGTCTCTCCACCTCCCTTCCACTCTTTCTAAAAATCAATGGGAAAATAATACTCTGGTGAGGATTAACAACAACAACAAAGATTAAGAGGAGTTTACAGAAAAATTCAGGGGATAGTACGAGTTCTTAAGTATTCCCTTCTCCAGTACAGTTCCCTCTCCTGACACCACTACTAACAACTGGCAGTATGTGGTACATTTCTAAAAAGCAATGAGCCGATATTGATAGATTATTAACTCAAGTCCATTAGGGTTCACTTGCATTAGGGTTTACTCTTTGTGTTGTATATTCCATGGGTTTTAACAAACATAAGATGACATGTACCAACCAATACAGGATCATATAGAATAGTTTCATTATTCCCCTAAAAATCCCCTGTTCTCCACCTATTCATCACCCACTTCCACCAAACTGACAATCAATGACCTATTTATTCTCTACAGTTTTGCCATTTCTGGAATGCCATAGAGTTGGAATCGTACGTTATCTAGTCTATTTAGAGTGGTTTCTTTTACTTAGTAATATTTATTTAAGGCTTCCACATGCCTTTTCATGGCTTGATATCTCATTTCTAGGTATTATTGAACAATATTCCACTGGATGGATGAACCACAGACAGTTTATCCATTTGCCTATTGACAAAAATAATCTGATTGTTTTCAGTTTAGGGTAAGTATGAATAAAACAGCTATAAACATGTGTGCAGGCTTTGGTATAGACAAATGTTTTCAACTCATTTGGATAAATACTAAGAAGCATGGTCGCTGAATCTTGCGATAAGACTGTTTAGCTTTATAAGAAACTGCCGAGCTGTCTTCTAAACTGGCTGGGCCATTGGGCATTCCACCAACAATGAATGAGCATTCCTGCTGCTCAGTAACCCACACCAGCATTTGCTGTTGTCATTTTTTTTATAACAGCCATGCTCATGGGTGAGTAGTGGTGCCCTGTTGTTTTAAATTTGCAATTCCCTAATGGCACATGATGTTGAGCAGTTTTTCTTATGTTTATTTGCCATTTGTATATTTACTTGGCTGAGATGTTTGCTCACATCCTTTACCCATTTTTTTAAAATGGACTGTAGTTTCTCTTATTGTTGAGTTTTAAGAGTTCTTTTTCTATGTTGGATACAAGGCTTTTAAGGGACATGGACTGAAATCTGGGCCTCGCCCTAGAGCAGCCGTGGGCAAACTATGGCCCGTTTGAAATGAATAAAACTAAAAAAAAAAAAAAGACCGTACCCTTTTATGTAATGATGTTCACTTTGAATTTATATTAGTTCACACAAACACTCCATCCATGCTTTTGTTCCGGCCCTCTGGTCGAGTTTAAGAACCCATTGTGGCCCTCGAGTCAAAAAGTTTGCCCACCCCTGCCCTAGAGACTGAAGAACTTATACAATTTCTCAAAATAAAGTTTACATTTTTATAGTTAGTCCATAATCACTTTGAGTTATTTTTTGTGCTAGTGTGAGATTTACCTTGAGGTTTTTTATTTTGCATATGGATGGCCAAATGCCCCAGCACTGTTTGTTGAAGAGGATATATTTCCTCCACTAAATTGTGCTGGCACTTTTGTCAAATCAGATGGGCATATCTGTGTGGGTCCACTTCTTGGTTCTCTATTCTGTTTCTGTTTATCTATGTGTCTATGCTTCCAACAATACCACATATTCTTAATCATTATAGTTATACAATAAGTACTGAAATCAGGACTGACTGATTCCTCCCACTTTATTTTTTTTCAAAATTATTTTAGTTATTCTAATTCCTTTTTCAAAAAATATATTAAGAGAAAGGGAGAGGGATAGAAATAGAAATATCATTGATGAGAGAGAGTCATCAACCAGCTGCCTTCTGCACACCCCACCCTAGGGATTAAGCCTGTAACCCAGGCAAGTGCCCTCACCGGGAATCTAACCCTGACCTCCTGGTTCATAGGTCGATGCTCAACCACTGAGGCATTCCAGTTGAGCTATTCTGACTCCTTTTGAATAATATCAGCTATATCTACAATTTTTTTTTTGCTGGAATATTGATAGAAATTATACTTAACTTACCAATTTAGGGATAAATGGCATCTTTATTATGTTGAGCTTTCTCACAAATTAATATGGCATATTATTTACTTATATATTGATAAGCGTTTTCTTTTAATAGCATTTTATAGTTTCCAACAGAAAGTCCTGTACATGTTTTTCTAGATTTACAGTTACGTATTTTATCTTTTTACTACTGATTACAAATAGTATTATATTTTTAATTTTTGTATGCACATCTTCATTACTATAGACATACAAGTGAACAATTGATATCTATATGCTAATCTTATATCCAACCTTACTTATTATTGCTAAGGAATTTTTTTTACATTCTTGGGGATTTTCTATGCATACAGTCATGTCATCTGCAAATACAGTCAGATTTCTTTCTTTCAAATTAGCATAAATTTTATTTCCATTTCTTGTTTATTGCAGTGACTAGAATTTCTAGCACTAAGCTAAATAAGAATGCTTAGAGAAGACATTCTAGTCTTATATCTGAACATCATTAAGTATATTGTTAGTTGCAGGATTTTTGCAGATGCTAGCTATTGAGTTGACAAAATTCCCTCTTTATTTTTCAGAGATTTTTTTTTATGAATGGGTCTTAAATTTTGATAAATGTTTTTTTCTATATTTTTAATATGTGATTTTTCTTTTTTGGCCTGTGGACATGTTGAAATATTATGATTGATTTTTGAATACTGAACTGGATTTAATCACAGGAATAAATCCCATTTGATCATGGTATATAATTCTTTCAGATATTTCTGAATTCTATTCTCTAATAGGTTGTTAATATTTTTTTTTCTATCTCTATGCATTGTTGAGGGAAATTGGTCTACAATTTTCTTACTTTGTATTATGTTTGTCTGGATATTTTATTAGAGTAAACTAGCTTTATAAATTGAATTGGGAATTTCTTCTTCTCCTTTCTGAATTGGTGTTAATTTTAATATGTGTTAAAATTCTCCAGTGAAACCATCTGGGTGTGGAGATTTCTATTTTAAGAGATTTTAATTTTGCATTTAATTTCATTAACAGTTATAGGGCTATTTAAGTTATTTATAACATATTGTGTGAGTTATGGTAGTTTTTACTTTTGTAGAAATTGGTTCATTTCATCTAAGTTTTCCAATTTGTGGGTATAAAGTTCTCAGAGTATTCCTCATTATCCTTTTTTGGTCTGCAGAATCAGTAGTGATATTCCCTGTTACTCCAGGCATTGTTAAGTTGTTCCTTCTCTTTTTTTGTTGTTGTTGGACATTTGAAATTTTGTTAGTTATTTTTCAAATAATCAGTTCTTTGCATCATTGATTTTCTCTACTGTTTTCTGCTTTCAGTATTATTGATTTTGAATATTACCTCTACTGTTCCTCTTTTGCTTTTTGGGTTTATTTGCTATTCTTTTTCTTGGATCTTAATGTTTGAGCTAGACTGTTGATTTAAAACTATTTTCTAAGGGATGAATTTAATACTATAAACTTCCTCTCAACAGTGTTTCTTTTGTGTCCCACACATTCTAATGTTGATTTTGTTCAATCTTTTTTTAATTGTCCTTTAAGACTTCTACTTTCACATAGGAACAATTTAGAAGTTTGTCATTTAGTTTCCAAGTGTTTGGACATGTTTATGTTTTATGTTTTTGACTTCTAGTTTGATTCCATTGTGATTCAAAAACATACCATGCACGATTTAAGTTCTTTTGAATGGGCTGAGATTTCTTTTATGGCTCAGAATAGGATTTCTCTTAGCATGTGTTCTGTGTGAACTTAAAAAATGCATGCTCTGCTACTGAGCGAAGCATTTTATAAATGTCCATAAGATCCTGTTGTCTGATGATGTTGAACTCTTTCACAGCTTTGCTGCTTTTCTGTCTAGTTTTATGGATTGTTGAGTTAGGGCTATTGAAATCTCAAACTATAATTATGAATTGTCTACTTCCACTTCATTTCTCTCAGTCTTGGCTTTACCTGTTTTGATGCTTTGTTGTCTGCTGCATACACATTTAGGACTGCAATGTTTTATTGGTGGATTGTTCCATTTATCATTATATCATGTCACTCTCTGTCTCCGGCAATTTTCTTTTTCTTAAAGTCCACTTTATTACATATTAATATATTCACTCTTGTTTTAATTGGCTTACTGTTTGGATGCTATATCTCTTCTCATATTTTTACTTTCAAATTGCCTGTTATGTGTGAAGTAATTTTCTTCTACACAGTAGATGTTTGGATTTTGTATTTGCCTCCATCCTGCCAATCTTTTTCTTTTAACTGATATATTTAGACCATTTACATTTATTCTAATTATTGACGTGAAAGGCTTAAGTCTGCTGTTTTATTTTTTAAATCTATTGGATTTCTTTTTTTCTGTTTTGTCTTTCCTGCTTTCTTATGGGTTATTGGACAATTTTTAGAAGTCCATTTTGACTTTTCTAAAGTGTTTATGAGGGTTTTTTGTATAGCTTTTCTTAGTGATTGCTGAAGGCAACACATTAAACACACACACAGGCATTTTATCAGTCTACCGGTATCATTTACCAATTTGAGTGAAATGTACAATCCTTTATTTTATTTCTCTTTCCTCTCTCTATTTGTAATATAATTTTCTTAAATATTTCCTTCAAATGCATTTAGAACCACATCAAGGAATGCTATAAATTTTGCTTCAATTGTCAAAATAATTTACAAAAGTCAAGAGGGGAATAAATAACTATTGTATTTACAGATATTTTTGCTTATTGAGTTCTCTTTCTTCCTCTCTGATATTCTGGGGTTTCTTCTTTGTTTATTTTCCTTTTATTTGGAAAACTTCTTTCATTCAGTTATTTTAGTGTCCATCTGCTAGTGTCAACTGCTCTTAGTGTTTCTATCACTGCTAATGTCTTCAATTCCCCTTTATTTCTGGAGAGTACTCTGCTGGATACAGGCTTCTGGGTTGAGAGTGACATTTCTTTTCTTTCAGCACTTAAAAAACTTTTGCCTCTTTCTTCTAGCCTCCATGGTTTCATACGGAAAACTCTCTGTCATTTGAATTGTTTATTTTTTCCCTATAGGTAAGGTGTTAGGTGTTTCTTGTTGCATTCACAATTTATCTTTATTTTTATTATTCATAAGTTTTACTGTGGTGTTTCTTGGTGTGTATTTCTTTGTGTTTGAGCTATGTAGGGTTTGCTCACCCTCTTTATTATTTAAGTTTATGTCCTTTGCCAAATTTGGAAGGTTTCAGAGATTATTTCTTGGAGAAGTTTTCAATCTCATGCTATCTATCCTCTCTTCTTGGATTCCAATGACCCGAACATTAGAGCTTTTCCTATAGTCACTAATAATGCCCCATTCCTTTTAATTAAAAACAAAAATTTAGTCCATCTCCTCCCTGTTGTTTATATTGGATAACTTCCATTCTTTATCTTCAACGTTACTGATAATTTTCTCTGTCCTCTTCATTCAGCTTTTGAGCACATTTGTTGAGTTTTTGATGGTCTCATTTTCAGTTTGGTTTTCTTTATATCTTCTATTTCTTTGCTAAGACTTTTTTCCCATTTGTTTATTTTAGTCATATGGATTCCTTACCACTGCCCAGGAGGATTGAAAGTCATAACTCTTTCATTGGGCTTTCTGACATCACCCCGGTGGGTGGATGAGAGCATATCCTGCTGGGAATGGAAGTCTAGCTCTCTACTTGGCCTTTTCTGAAGTGGGGGGAGGTTAGGGCTACAGAATTTTCTCTTTGGTTTGAGTATAGCATAATTTTATAAAACTTATCTTTCTTTCTAGGACCCCCCTTTCCTGTTTACTTGTTGGGGATTTCCCCCCCCCCTCCCCACCTGTTGAAGGACTAGCTTCATCAGCTCAAAATCTTGAATACATAAAGAAAATTGAAATCCAGGGAATTCACCATCATGTCAGTGCTTGGATCCTGACATATGTAGCTTGACTGCTTATTCTTTCCACCTTTGAAAATGTTATTATGTTTATTTTATGTATAATGCTATAAAGATATAGCATTTAGTGGGAAGAATAAGGGAAGGTATATATATCTCGTCTTCCATGTCTTTTGTATAAAATTTCTAGTTTCAACAAGCATATGTTTTGACTTGTTAGTGTTACAACCAGTTGCTCAGATGTCCCTACTCTTTTTGGCTTCAATAATATACCTGATTAGGGTCTGTGATTGGGCATAGAGTCATTGTCTGAATTACTAGTATACTAAGCTAGCATCGCCACTGGAATAAGGGTTATTTGTTTTCTTTTATAATTTTCTAAAATTAGAAGAGGGAAGGCTTTTGAGAAATCATATCACAAATATAGAAACAGAAAGCTGTGGATTTAAGGAGATACTTTTCCTTCCAAGGCCAACAGAACCAATATAGTGATAAAGACATGATGCATTAACCAATCTCTCAGGGGAGTTAATATATATGGCTCATATCTGATAAGCCCTGTAATTTGTACAATTCATCATGCCATGACCCCTTCTTCCCAAGCAATATATGAAATTCGGATTTAGATTTACTGGAAACTGTATTTGGAATATAAATTTCTATAGTCAAGTAGGAGAAAATTATTTATAATAAGAAACAAAGTTGAGAAAATAAAGTTCAAAGATGAATGGTGAGCTGTCTAATTATATATTACTGGATTTTGTTTGAATTGTAGGATTTACTGAGAATAAGAAAATGCACATGGTATTGGTACCAATGGGTGATGAGTTCAACTTTTGGGACATTACATTGTAAACTCATGTTTTATACACACACACACACACACACACACACACACACACACACACACAAATTCCTTGTTGCCAAAAAAAATATCAAATTTTGATAGGAACCTCCATTGCTAGTGCAAAAATTTTAGTTCCCAGGGTTTTTATAAGGTGAAATAGGCTATACACATTTATCAACTTGTTAAAATGCATAATTAATTACTTTTTTCTATAACATAACTGCTTCAGCAATAATTTGTTAAACTTTATGAATTTTGATGGCATCCCAGGACATCTTTTAGGTCACGCTTCTGTAAGCTACAATTAATATGATGAATGGAGGCCCATTAGACCAAGTCATACATTACACGCTGTCATTGGATGATACTTTCCCTGATTTTTAGATGTATCCAGAGACCACTTCATATGTTTTAAACTTTCTTCCTTTCCCCACATTGCCTTTCATATCATCAGAAACAATTTAATAGCAGATCCCTTGTACTTAATCCACCATTAAAGACTCTGAGCACTAACAGCTTGTAAATGAGGAACAGGTAGCACATAACCCAGGTTCCTGATCAGGAGAGTTTGAAATCCATCCCTTTCTAGTGTCACCTTGTTGACAGAGTTTGGGAAAAGAAGTATCAGCTACAATATGGACACCCATGGGCATCCCTGTCAGTAATGGGGGTTAAGTCTTTGTAATATTGTTCATAGATCTTTTGTTTTGTTTAAGACCTATTTGCCACACAACAGGTAACTGAGAATCAATAAAGATTTAATCTTTTTATAAAATATGGTTTCCAAAAAACGATTAACAGAGGCAAACATTGAGAACTGAGTGTTTGCTAAACAATTACTATAAACTGAATACGGAGACGGACCCTGCAGAGCCCACTCTTGTCTTTCATTCCTGAGCGTAGCCTTGGAACATGGTCTCTCATTCCTTTCTCGCAGATAAGCAGACTGAAACTCAGGGAAATCAGTTCATTTTACCCAATATCATGTATATGTTTACATATACTTTTTAAATCCTCAGTAATACCACTTATGACACGGGAAACAACACAAAGCTTTGTTTAAAAAAAAAAGAAGAAGAAAAGGCAATCACTTCCTTAGAAGCTGTTGCTACACAAGCATACTTGGGAACCAAAAGCATTAACAAAATTATAGAAAAAATAAAATAATGAATCCAGAGTGTTAATCTTGAGATATTCTTCTTTGAGTAGGGAGAACCAGGTCTGAGCTAAAAATATAGAATGTATGATTATGGCAAGAAGAAATATAAGATATTGAAACTAGATAATACATCATGAATAGAAGTCTGAGACGAACATGATTGAAGAAGAAAAGCTAACATTCATTGGACACTCACCATATTTGTCTCCCTTAATCTTCACAACAAAAAAACATAGGAATGGCTCTCTACATTTTATGAATGAATTCGGGGCATTTGACAAGTCTGAGAAGCATCGCACTGGCAGGTCCAAACCATTAACACAATAAAGTCTTGCCACATGTGTTTGACCTTTACTTGTGGGTTTGCTAAGGTGACTGTAAGAATTTAATAACAATAGAGATCAGTATCGAATTATATCCTTGACTTCATTCTAACAGGATTAGATGCTATCCTGCAGGTATTCTTTCATTTGCCTTGACCACTCATAGACATTTAAGTGAGAGGAGCAGATGTCCTTTATGGTATTCAGTTATATTCAGTTAGTTCCTGAAAACAGGAAATGAAGTTAGGAGATCACTGGAGGAATTCAGAGGATGGCAAGAAGCAAGCTGCCCCAAAGCGGGTAAGTGGCCAAAGGAAAAATGAATGACTATGTGGAATACTTTGCAAGTAAACGGATTAGAAAAACTACAGTCAGCAAAAGCGGTAGGAAATGTGGCCATTTTTCCAAAAATTAACAAAGTAAATAAGAACATTAACATTTCAAAAGTGGTAAAAAATGTGGCTAAGCTAACAGCCTCCCAAAGCTGATGGATTTATTCACATACATGTTATTTTATATATATATTTGATGATTATTTCAAATTATGTGACAGAAATGTGATATTAACAAGATGGAATGTTTCATAAAATTCATAAAAATCTCTTATACTTTATTAAAAACAGTGCACTAAAATTCCCAATAAATATATAGTAGTCATTAGGGTTAGTAATAAAATCTGATTATTTTTATAATATATGTTGATGACAGCAACATTGGTTTTGTCTTATTTGTATTAGCTGGTTGAAGCTGTACATTACTTACACTGGTTACTGTTCAAATTGGCATATTTATAACCTTCCTTGTAATTACGTAATTGGCTTTATTTTTATTATATCACATTCTTGTTGTGAACTTTTTCCTGACTGTTGGCTTTATTTCATTATGTATTATCCACCAAGGGACCTTTAATTAGTTCTGGCAACCTAGATGGGAAGGAGAACAGCTATTGGTGAAAGCAAATTACATATTTTTCTTCTTTTCCATGTAGCTCCTTGTATATTTCTTTGTCAGAGTCAGTTAACGTTAGCTGAGTGTCTACTCTGTGCTTCTGTCACAGGGGCGTACAAAATAGCCCTTTCAAAATCAATGTTTTTAAAGGATCTGCTGAAAGTTGCTCAGTAGAAGGTCCTTGAAATCAACAGTTTTGAGTGGACAGAGATGGGGGTAGCAAATGTGGGCCAGGTTTACGAACCAGTGAAAGAAAAGTTGAGACTGACTGAATTAGAAATCAATGAAGATTGGTTGGTTTCCATTAACTCGGTCTACACTTTTCCATGTTCACCTTTTATTTACCTCTCTTGGTTATTTCTCTTGAATGTGCCTTCTGTTTCCTGCCAGGACCGTCATCATGTTAAACTTCTGCCCCCATCTTCCCAAAACTTAGTGTATTATTTGTGAAATTTCCCCAGCTCTCGATGCGTCCAAATTTTAGAGGTTTGGGAATAAGAAAAAAACGAAACTAAAAGCTATGTATGGATTAAGAGCTAATTAAAGGCTTTAAAATAAAGGCATCATTAATATCCAACAGCAAGACACACAGCTCTTCGATTTGACCTTTAGAAGTAAAAAGGTACATATTTGTCTGCTAAGCCAGTGGCATCATCAAAGCTAATTGTTGCAAAATGTTATTTTTACTGAGGCACTAGATCTGTCCTTTAGACATCAGCTGTGACGGAAACTGACATGAACTGGTAGAAAGGGTAACATTAGAATTTCAAAGCCAGTTGTGAATTATAAATAAAATATAATGCCATATATTGAATTGTCACTCCAGATCCCTTGCTCAATGATGATAAAGAGATCCTTACCTGCTCTAAAGTTTAATCATTCACCAAAAGCCAGGTTAAGTTGCTTCCGAAAAAGACGACTGGGATGGATGGGCTACCACACATGCACATTTGCTCCTTTTCCTCAGTATATTTCACATAATCCCACTTCTCGTGTGTTTAACGATTTGATAAATTAATGTCAAGTATCACTTTCAAGTGCTCAAAATTATTCGTTTGGGTATGATATCTCTGTTATGCACAAGACAATTAAAAATAGTGACAATTTTAGTTACCCTGAAACTGTATAACATGTGTGCACATGTAGTATACATGTATCTGGGTGTATGCCTGAATCTTGCTATGCATTTATCAGCCGTCCTTCATGTATAAATCTTCTGGTGTAAGTGATAAAATATTAAAGTCTGTTTGAGAGTAACCTTGAGAATTTTTGCCACACTTGCCTTATGCATAGACCAAATTAGTTCATTATTCCTGCTTAAGGGTCCACAAATTTTCATTTTACTTTAATGCATTTCTTAGAATAAATAATGTGAATGTATTCTGACTGAAAGTCATTTCGATCAAGACTATCAGAACAACATTAGTAAATGGAATAGTCTGTTTATTCATAGAATTTTAAGTCACATATTTGCCCGTCCTTTCCCTCAGTCTGCACCCTTACAAAATGAATCCTATGGAGTTTCAATGCCCTTTTTGGTTTTTAAAGCACAGCTCGTTGTAATGTGGTAGAAAGAGAAAACCACTGGAAATCAAAGAGACCTAGGTTCTACTATTGGTTCAGCCTCAATTTTTTAAAATTCTCAACAGTGACAGATGTGATTTTATTCTGAGGATATCATGTACTTTTCCTCATCAATAGAATGTGAGCATTCTACTAAATTATCTGTTGCTTCTTGTTTAGTTCTGTCAATATGTGATTCTATGACACATACAGCTCCATGATGCTGGGCAGTACACAACCTTGGTGGGTATCTTACCAAGTGAGAAAACAGTGGTATTAATAACACAAGGCCCACCTAAATCTAAAATATTTTCTTGTTCTATTTAAGTCTCCATTTAAAATTTTTATTTTATACATTATAAGTTATAGCATATTGTTATTTCAGGACTCCGGCCACCTGAGACCATCTATCCATGAGTCTACTATGGTAAAAAGTGTGAAAGATTGTAAAAATGTCCCAATTCTTTACTACTTCACATGTTCCATCATTTTGATATATCACTTTGCATCCCAGTCTGGCTCTGGGGTTGGCCATGTGACATGCTTAGGCCAATTAAATGTGAGTAGATCTGACATAAGCAGAGGCTTGTAGGGACTCCCACCTTGGGATTTGTTTCTTTTTAAAATATATTTTTATTGATTTCAGAGAGGAAGGGAGAGGTAGAGAGAGAGATAGAAACATCAGTGATGAGAGAGAATCATTGATTGGCTGCCTCCTGCATACTCCCTACTGGGGATCATGCTGCAACCTGGGCATGTGCTCTTGACTGGAATTGAACCTCGGACCCTTCAGTCTGCAGGCTGACACTCTATCCAGTGAGCCAAACCGGCTAGGGCCACACTTTTGGTTTTACTGTTAATCTTAGGACCTGGCCAACACCATAAGAAGGACATACCAAACCTGGCCTACTGAGCTGTGAAAGAACATGAGAGACACGTGAAGCATAGCAACTAGCTGCCCACAGGTGCATGTTCAGCTCAACAGATGTGCAGACACTGAAGTGAGATGAGCAAATGTCAGCAGCCCCTCAACTATTTCAAATCCATGAAAAATAATTCCTTAGTGTTAACTACTACTGAAGATTTGGAGAGACTTGTTACACAGCGATTCCTGGTTGATTATAATAGGAAACATGCAATGCAAAGAGAAATGATATATTATTTTTTAAAAAAATATATACTATGTTTTTAATGCAGTGCAAAATTATCATGTCAGTTAGGAAGCAGTGAGCTCTGACTCTGTGAAATCATCCTGCAATATCTGAACTTTGATCTTTGATGTTTTATTATATTGAAATAAATTAAACACAGTTTAATTTATATTTTCAAAAGTGCCCACATTTGAAAACCAAACAGAAACAAATGATCCTTCTCACCTAATTTCGCCCAGTGATCTAGGATGCCAGGGAAGTTGCAAAGGAGGGATGGTTAAAAGAAAAAGAAAATAGTGAAAATATAATCTGGCAAGGCATTGGTTTTTGAACTTTAAAACTTCTTTATATATGAGTAGTTTTGTTTTGTTCATTTGTATATTTTCTATCCCCTTTTCTTATATCCTTAAAATATTTGTGTTAGCTTACAACTCACAAGGAAACAAATATAAACACATGCCAGCCTTCTCTTGTTTGACGCATTTGTCATATGTCTCAGACAGCACAGATCAGCTCAGAAAATTGACTTCTTGGTGTCAGCATTGGGGAGTTAGTTCCTTCAGGGCAAGGAACTGTGTCCCTTTTATTTTACTATTTCCCACAGAATCGCACAATAACTGTATGGCAAATTAAACCACATTAAATTTAAAATCTGTTGAAGGAAATTGCTGTCTATAGAAGTGCACAAAGTTGAGACCAAAGAGCATGACAGTTGAGTTATAACAAGAACCTCCTTCTCAATATGTGGCCATTGCTTGTCATGTCTCTCAGAAAGCATGAAGGAGTGGTAAAAAAATACTTCAGTATCTGAGAAAACATTGTTGATAAATTTTATAGTAAAAAATACATCGATGTTACCAAAGAGAATGAAATCAAATTATCAGTTTTAAGATGAGAGTTAAACCACACAAACAGCCACACACACACACACACACACACACACACAGCAGATAAGCACAGAGGTACTCTTCTTTCATTTGCCTTGACCATTCCTAGTATTTCAGTGGTAGAGTCTAGGGAATTCTGATTTTCTCTGATCATTTAATCTCACTTTCCTCCATAGCTCAAACACTCTTCCCAGTGCCAGGCACATTCATAAGAGGTAAAAGTTCATTAGATGCACAGGCAGGTGAATGGATCAA
Organism: Myotis lucifugus; assembly: GCF_000147115.1. Lineage (NCBI taxonomy): Eukaryota > Metazoa > Chordata > Mammalia > Chiroptera > Vespertilionidae > Myotis > Myotis lucifugus. The sequence continues at coordinate 1,874,712 of NW_005871227.1, read as the reverse complement.
CAAACTACCTGCTGGTGGAGATAAAGATGAGAATGCCTTCAAATTTTATAATATATATCACACATACAAAATAAATAATAGAGAAACTGATAGTTCCCCCCAAAAAAGTCACTGAATCTTTCAAAGTCTCATATCTGCATTTCTTATTACACTTATTATTGACTATTTTTATTCTTCATTGTTTTATCAATTGATATTTCTTTTTTACTATTTCTTCCTTTTTCTAAAACTTCATGGAGTGTATAACTGACAAATAAAATTGTAAGACATTTAACTTGTATGACATGACGATTTGGATTATATCTTTTGCTATATTCATGTATCCAAACAATAAAACCGCATGCTGTCTGCAGGTGCCAGGCACTGCCCTAGGCATCTAGGAGGAGGTGAGACAGATATGGACATAAGAATTGCCCCACTGGATGTCACAAACAAGCTACAAGAGCTAAGAGAGGGAAACGCAGAGTGCTGCAACAGTTCTGCATAAGTTCAGACAATATTTCCTAGGAATCTAGTCATTTGTAAGTGAAGTGTGAAGAATTAGGATGGATTAAGTAAGGCAAAGTGTGGAACTGAGAGGGTTCCAGGAAAAAAACAAGAACACAGGAAATACACATGCAAACTACCTCCAATCAAAGGTTGCATAATAGAATATGTAGAATGACCCTTTAGAGCAGTGGTTCTCAACCTTCCTAACGCCGCGACCCCTTAATACAGTTTCTCATGTTGTGGTGACCCCCAACCATAAAATTATTTTCATTGCTACTTCATAACTAATTTTGCTACTGTTATGAATCGTAATGTAAATATCTGATATGCAGGATGTATTTTCATTGTTACAAATTGAACATAATTAAAGCATAGTGATTAATCACAAAAACAATATGTAATTATATATGTGTTTTCTGATGGTCTTAGGCGAGCCCTGTGAAAGGGCGTTTGACCCCCAAAGGGGTCGAGACCCACAGGTTGAGAACCGCTGCTTTAGAGAGAGGTATAGACATCATCACGAGAAATTAACATTTACTAGTTGCCAGGCACAGTGATCAGCATTTAAAATAAAATCACCTAATTAATTCATCTATCATGTGAAAAATGTTGTATTATTCTTTCCTGTTTTAAAATGGAAGGACATTAAGGCTGTGAAGAGCTAACTTGCCCAAGTTCTAAAAATTATAAAATTTGAATTCAAGTTTTCTGATTCCAAAGGCTGCTTTAAAAAGCTACTTTGCAAGATAGTGATACTTTGTAAAACAGTGAAACTCACATCAACCACAGCCGATATAAGGATAATGGTTTTTTAAAAAAAAGTTTAGAAGTAAGTAACTTGTTCAAGTTTATAAACTTTTCTAGTGGTGCATTTTGAACCTGTGTATCCCAACTTCAAAATCAATGTTGTGACTGCTGAACTAGAGAGAAACATCTGGATTCCATCAAACATGGAGGTAATGGTAAGAGAGTTTAACTCTATTACCCTCGATTTATAGAGAACATTTAAGCCACTATATGTGTTTGGTTTTAATAACATCATCCCAGTAGGAAAGTATCTTTCTAATTTATAAATTCATTGTGCCGTGTAGAACTTCTCAGATCATATGCTTCTCTGTTGTAAGTCTCTATAAAGTTGCTGAAATTAGCCACCTTTGCCAGGATCTATCTAAAATCTGCCTATGAATATCATAACTTGCTACTTTGCTAGTTGATTTGATTAGCAACAAGTTCTTAAACAAAAGGGTATGCAGTATTAATAAATGCCAACTTTGTGCCAGGTTCATGTTTATGCATTCACATGCATGCTTGCTCATTAAACTTTTGCAACACTAAGAAATATGTTATTTCCTCGACTACAAACAAAAAATACATGATGTGTAGAAAGGTAACGTATATTCTCATGGTGATACATGGAGTTAAAAGTAGAATCGTGAATTGAACCCAGGTCAGTTAGATTCCAAAGTCCATTTACATTAGATTAAACCAGATTGCCTTGGCTATTTTTAAAGCAAAGCAAATTTTCAGAACTAGTTTTAAATTAGTTTGAAACTTATCTGAAAGCTCGAGTATACTCTACGATTGCCAAAGCATTTCCATCTTTATGTAAAACGGGTATAATAATGCATATAAATTATCCTGCACTCAATAGAGATAGTTCCTCTCCCATTTTCCTCTAGCATCTGTGATATGGTGGATGATGGCTGTTTGGAAGGTCGGATGACAGATGGGGGCCAACATGTCTTGTTTCAGATTAAGAATTACAAGTTGGAGATTAAAACCAAGAATCTCAAAAGGGGGGTTGGAAATCTTAAAGTCTCGGTGATGCTCTGATTCACATCAAGATTTAATTCTAAAATAAAAAGTCTCTCCATTTTAATTTGCATCTTCCTGGGGTTGAAACACAACTGCAGCATCACTGAAATGAAGAGTGGAAGATGCTTTTCATGATAGTACTGTGAGGGGTTCTTGGCCATCAGTGTGGCCTCCAAGAGGCATCTGTTCCCAGAATCACTGAGCTGTAAGGATTTATGAGCGATTCCTACAAACTGTGTGGCAGAGAAGGGCAAATCCAGCTGCTGTTTATTTTCATCAAACATCTTGATCTGTTCTTCAAATATTGCAAATTTGATGAAACCCCAAATACAGTTTGTCAAACACTTTTCTTCTCTAATTGGGAAAATGACTTTGAATGTTAAGAGAAATTGCAAAAGATGGTTCTGAATCATTCATATTTACATAAAGTCACCAATGTTGGAGATGTAGATACCCCAGATTCCCAAGGTCTGCCAAAATAAACAAGTCAAAATATACACAAACTCTCACACACTCACACACAAATATATCTTTCCTCTTAGTCTATCCAAAACTGTACAGAGGTTTGAACATTGGCAAAGTGTGTTTTGTTCCCTTTAATAAGTATGTTCATTTCCAAACCTACTGAATCAATACCACCATGATTGCTAATAATTGTCCTTACTCTGTACTCAGCATTTTTAAACTGTTCAGGGAATTCCTCAGGCATTATTGCTGGGTCTGATAGAACGAAATGATGGAGTTGAAAGCAATCTAGAGATCATGAAATCCACCCCTTTTATTAAAAAATAGTCAACTCATGTTATAATTTGCCTATAATAAAATGCATCCAATTTAGGTATAGTAAGAGTTCCATTAGTTTTGACAAATGCATATGTAATATAACCATGCTATAGTTATTTTATTTATGCCCCTTCCACATTAATCTCACCCACCCCTGTCCCAAGAAACAATTGATTTTTATTTTTTACTTAAGTTTGGCCTTTTCTAAATTGAATATAAATGGTAACTTTCAGTATATTTTCCTTTGTACTTGAATTAATTTATTTGACATATTTATGAGATTCACTCATCTTCTTTTTTAAGAATTTTAAAATTTATTTTTAGAGAGAGAGACAAAGGGAGATGGAGAGAGAGAGAGAGAAATATTGATGTGAGAGTGAAACATCAATTGGCTGCTCCCTCTACTGGGAATCGAACCTGAAATCTTTCAGTGAATGAGCAGATATCCAACCAACTGAGCCACACTAGCCAGGACTCATTCATGTTCTTGACTGTATTAAAAGATCATTATCTTTTTAAATCTTGAGTAGCATTTCATTGTACGGCTATTCCACAGTTTGTTTATTCATTCACCTGTTGATGATGTTCTGTTTTTGACAATTGTGAATAAAGTTGTTATGAACATTTCTGTACAGATATGTATGTGGACATATGATTTTATTTATCTTGGCAACCACCTCTGTGTAAAAGGAGCCAAGGGCTAAAACCTGTGAGTTCCCTAGCTCAGTTTATCATCCCCCAATTTAGTAAGGTCTCCATCCAACCTCATCACCAAGATCTCTAAAATGTTATGGGGGATGTTTCTTATGCCTGTGACTTAGAGTGAGTGTTCATGAGCCTCAGTCCTCCTAGCCCTTAAGGCTCATGTGAATCTTTCTGAGGTGACAGGCACTGCACAAGGCGTATGTTCTATGATGAAGAACAGAAGAGACATGGTCACTGTAGAACTAAGTTAAAATCAAGATGTGTGTGTGTGTGTGCGTGTGCACAACTTCACGGCATGATGAATTCAGTGAAGAATTTGTACCGAATTCTATAATTCTACTTTTGTCTAGATGATTGAAGAACTCTCTAGAGGGTGGAAATTAATCTCAAGGTTGAAGAATGAGAAAGAGCCAGCAATGTGAAGAGTTGCCCTAAGAGCATCAAAAAGAGAATAGCATGCATCAAAGTCCTGAGACCTAAGAGCATCAAAAAGAGAATAGCATGCATCAAAGTCCTGAGAGATTAGAGGCCGGAGTGTTGTATTTGAAGGGAAATGTAAATATATATATATATATATATATATATATATATATATATATATATATATATATTGAACAGTAAAAATTCATAAATCCAAAGTATATAGTTAGATTAGTTTTGACAAAGTTATACACCCATGTAATCAAACCCCAAATGAGGATGTAAAACATTTCTGTTATCCCAGAAAATTCCTGCATATTCTCTTATTTTCAATTGACTCCCCTACCACCACCCTCCAGAGGGAACCACTCTTATGGTTGTTATGGACATAAATCAGCCGAGATTAATGTTGTCTGTTGTTAAAATACACAAGAATCATATCATATGGACACTTCTATCTCTGGCTTCTCCTGTTCAAAGTGATGCTTCAAGATTTATCCATGCCTTGCCTTTATTGTTGTTGTTGAATAGCGTTCCATTAAGTAAAAATATCACAACTTCCTTTTTAAAATGCATTGACCTATCAATGAGAAAATAGGATTGTCCCAGATTTTAGTTAAGGCTTCTAAGAACACTCATGTATAAATCTTTTAGGCAAATGTGTGCAATTCTGGGCATTGGGATGCTGGGGCTACAGTATAGCAGTGCGTTTAACTTCACCAGAAACCGCCAAACAGCGTTCCAAGTATTAGTACCATTTTATTTTCCCAGCAGAAAGGGGTGACAGTCCCTGTTCTTGATAAAATTGCCAATTTGACATTTTTTTCTATTTTTCTCCTATTTTGACTTGTTAGCTATGCTTTTTTTTTTCTTAATTCGTTTTCTTTGTTTATTGTTTTTAGGCTTGCTCCAGGGACTACAAAACGCACCTCTATGTTATCACAATAAAATGTGAGATAAACTACACTATTTCATGCATTAAATAAGAAATGTATGAGTGTGTTTTGATATGCACTTTCAACTTCTGTCGCCACCACCAGATGCCACATGAAGTTTCAGGACTGCTACCTGCATCCAATCAAAAGTGGCAAATACTCCTTCCTACAGGCTGTGCCCCTCTCCTGGAGCCCCTCTCCTGGAGCCCCTCTGCTTCACCGTCTCCTGCCCCCTTAACTGGAGCCACTGTAAATTCTTCCAGAACAAATTACATCTTTCTTTCCCACAACATAATGTATAAAAGAGCCCATCAACTCCAGAACAACAGACGTGTTCGCATTTTCTATCCAGCGCTGCTCCTAGTGGTTCGGACCGCATGCCCCAGGTATTCCCTGGCTAGCATCAGGCTCAACGAACCGTTTCTTTCCAAAAAGCTTTCAGCCATGAAAGTTTCTGTTGAACATTTACAAGAAATTGGTACATACAATTCAGGAAGATAGAATATTAATTAGAGATAAATGTGTAGTCAGAAGACTAGTGAAGCCATGTCTAGGGAATAGAGAAGGGGAGTAAAGATGATGTTGACTCTATCAAAGAATTTTAAGAAGTTTACATGATTTTAGTTTTGAAAAATGCAGGTACGTTTCAGGCAGCATTGAGCAGGAGGAGAGGTGGAACATGTACAGAGTCTCAGATTAAAAAATAAACAATAATTCCCAGTGACACTAATTTAATTAGCTTGCTATTTCAAAAACATTGGTTGCATACAGAGAAACACTTTGACACATTCTTATATTTGGAGGGGAAAAATCCGTAGTAGTTACGAGTTAAAATGTAAGTAAAACATTAAAATATACTTCAAATTTGACTTCATTCAATGTCAATATATCTCAAATGAGATCCTTAAAGATAACTTTCCTTCTAATAAGTCTATGCTTTGAAACTGACAGGTTTATATTTCTTTTCCTTTTCTAATGTTTCATAAATATATTTCAGAAAAGTTGAATTATTTTATTTGCAATTTAAAGAAAAGAATAGTCTTGAAGTTTCTTGCTATTCAAAGTGTAGGTTGTGGATCCGCACAATCAATCTCATTTAGGTGGTTGTTAAAAGTGTAATAGCTCTGGTCCTCCTCTTGGCCGGATGAGAATCAGAAAGTGTTTTAACAAGTTTCTCACATAATCCCATGCACATTCCAGTTTGAGAACACTTTTCTGGTTGATTAAAATAGAAAGACAATTAGTTCATTCGACTTGGGGTTTTTGTTACTCTGTCTTTGATAAAATGAATCCGATCCTTCCCTCAGAATAGCAATTCAGAAACTAAGGCCTAAACAGGTCGGTGAATAGGAATTTCCTCTCAGAGCTCATATCCATTGGGAATAAATTTCATTTTTATTTATTACTTGGTATTTGAATTCAGATATTCAGGTGAAGGTGTCTAAGTCCCATCACTCTCTTATTTAATGAAAATGAATATTTCTGAATCCATATCTTGTCATATCTTTTCTTCATTAATTACTTTTTCCTTCCTGTGTGGCTAAGTTTTATTCCTGTTTTGTGTCCTGTGTTGAGTCTAGCTTCCATTATCTCATAAACACAAATGGATCTACACCACATAGGAATACTTCTACTAAAGAACCCACAATTTCATCAGAATGATTGAACCCACTGCTATTTGTATGTAAATAGAAAAATTATGAGAAGTGAGAATTCCTCTTTGTTTCACAGCAAATTGCTAGGGAATGTGTCTGTTATTTCCTTGGGTGTTAACAGGATGCATCTAACGATTCATGTGAAAATGAACAGCACCTCAATGCATGTTCTCCTCAGTGCATTTTGGTAGATTCCTGGCCATTTGGCATGGCATTTAACAAAATGCAAATGCATCTGTTGGTCCCATGGGACCCCTTCCTTCTGGCCTTCCTTTTTCCAGGAAGACTCCATTCTTCCTGAGAGGACCCCAGCTGTAGCTGTGATTGGGGTATTCATTGCACAGCTGGGACATACTTTCTGTGAAATGCAGCTGAAATAGGCATTTCAAAGGCCCATATTGTTACTCAAATGCCTCTATTCTCCATGTTAGAGGCAGAAACCAGTCAAGTGCCCAGACACACAGCCTGTCAGGATGGAAGAGAAATTAATTTCTCAAGACTATCATCATTTGTGCTTAATCTTTCATCTGGAAAAGTTCAGTAAAAACAAAATAAGACAAAACAAAAAAAAAGACATAAAACAACCTAATCAATAGATGTTACAGCTAAGTTGTCAAATAGAAGGTGTTATTTGTATTTCTTTGACTCACACCATGATTACAATAACAAACACACTAGGCGTTGCCTCAGGAGATGGCACCTGAACACCGAAAAGATAGAAGGGGTGCGGTCTAAATCACAATCACTGGTTTACCCAGTAAAACTAGGACTGTTTTAAAAAATGAAAACTCCAGGATCTCAAAACCTGTTTTCTTTAAACATTAAAATCACATAACTCGTTTTCACATACACAATTTTTGCTCACCAAGCAACTTTGGTAATTTTGTTTCTCAGATGTTTTTCATCTGAGGGGAGACTTACATGATTTGAAAATGTACTGCATACTAAGAGTGTTTGATGCCTGGTTATCAGGGATAGGGTGGGTGCTCAAAAATTATACTTGAAAAAAACGAATGGATACATTTGCATTCTAGTTTGTATTAAACGTTGTAGAAAAGTTGACATAAGAGGAGCCATTTTAAAAGAGAGTTAGTGATGCCACTGTAATAGCCTGGTTATTATTTAACAGGAAAGGAGAAAGGGGGAGATCAAATACTATAGACATGCTATTTATACAGTTTTGCTAAAAAACTGCATTTAACACTTTCCAAGTCTGTTCCCCACCGATCAATGGGGGAAGGGACTGGAGAGAAGCAGTTTAGATGAATGCCCAGTAAGGTCTGAATGACATGGGAAGGTGCCTACCTGTCTACTGGTCAATCACACCTGAAAGTGAGCCAGTGGCCAAGATGGGTGTGGCCACTGCAAAGAGAAATCTGAATATATAAACTTGCAAACAAAGGAAGTTTCTTTCTTTCTCTCTCTCTCTCTCTCTCTCTCTCTCTCTCTCTCTCTCTCTCTCTCTCTCTCTCTCTCTCTCTTATTCTCTAGGTTCCTGGCTGATCTGTGGGGCAGGAGGATGTGCTCCTCTGTGCCCGCATGGCACACGACCATGTTGACTCCACACATGGACTAATGGACTCTACTTAGCTTGGATACTGAACTACACCCGCCTGCAACATGGAACGGAAACTCTAGACACTGGTCCTGCTTCTGGCCTGCTGAACTCCCAGCTGCCCCTTTGTCAGGACTGGCTTAGGGGAAATGGGACACTGCAACCCAAGAAATGTAACTCCATGTCAATAAAGCCTTTGTTCACATCCCATTATCTCATGCAAGTCTTAGAAAATTCATTTTCTGAAGACATAGCAAGAATCTCCCTCCCACAAGTCACATGGGAGTTTGATTCTCAGGTAACACTAGGGCAGCCATTCCAGAGGAACTACCCTTGCAAGTCTTGCTCCTCAAATCTTTGGTGTGTTTGAAACGAGGCAAAATAGCCTTTAGACTGGGCCAAACCAACATTGTATTTCAAACAAGTATTTGCAAAGCTAACAAGAAAAAAACTACAATCTGACTACTACTGGACAGAAAATTAAAGATGTTCTTTAGAATTAGTACCACCATCTAAAACTAAGAGATAACTTAGCTTATTTGTACCTTTAGAAATTCCCTCCTTCTATTCCTGTAATTATTTCTCTTTCCTTTCTGATAAAAATCCCTTGTCTTCAGGCCCTAGTTGGAGAACTATTTGGGTTTCTTCCTGAATAAGAGCTTCCCCATTTGCTATTATTTTAATCTCCAAAAAAAGCAGGGGTGGAGGTGGGAGGGCTTGTTCCCTCTCACTTTGGCTCTTTATTTTCAGGTCAACAAGGCCAATCTCTAGTGACATTTGTTAGGGTAAAATGACCTTCTCAGATCCAGTCAAGTCTAGAACAATGAGAAGACTGCATTTCTAGCTACATGATTAAAGGCCAGTCATTTGACCTCCAAATAAGGTCATCTAACATGAACTCTGGCCTACATCCATATTCATACATAAAATGTTCCACTAAAGCCAGATTTCCCACTGTCCAGTATCTTATAAATCATATCTTCCTTAGCCAAGAGGATTTGAATAATTGAGCATACATGAATTATGTTTAACTATTAAAGAAACAAAATTATTATCAATTGATATCCTCATGAGGCAGGTTGGTAAGAAGCTAGGAAAATTCCTTGACAAGTGGAATGGGGAAACTAAGACAGATAGTTAAACAGCAGAGCAATTTATAGCCAGATAATAATTGCAAGTTCTTATCTTGCAGACCATGCAGAGGGCAGACTTGGCCCCTCTTTACTGAAATTCTTTGAAGGTGAAACTGATCAGAGAATGACCCTGATCCCTGTAGACACTCATTTTTATGCATCAGCATATCAAAGGACACACCTGGAAAGCTGATGATGATGCTATTGGGATCCTCCCCTGAGATATTCCCTAAAACTCCCACCTACAGAAAACAGAAAAAACAACACCTTAAGACAAAGGACCCAGTCTATACTCTCTCTTGAGCACACCTATGCCTTTCACCCTATTCTTTCCTCAGGCACATAACTTTGATTGCTTTCTCCTAAGCTCTAAAGGTTCCCAGGAGACGTGCAACCAGGGGAGAAGCGGGCAGCAACAGCTCATCCTGGGATAACCCCTGAACCTGTCTCCAAGGGCCCTCCAGTATCTTGTCTTCTGAATCCATGCAGCCAAGCTGGCTCACATCTTCTGGGGTTTTCTTTGAGATTTTCTTTCAAAAGGGCCAAGCAGCATGGCCTAGGATTGACTCTTCCTCACATTTCCAAAGGGCCAAGGCAGCACCCACTAGGCTCACTCCTGTTGCTGTGATCGTGCCTCTTCTACCATAAGCCCCTTCTTTGTTTCACTGTCCCCAGCTTTAACAACTCGAGTCCAGGTACTCTCAAAGGCACCTGGACTCATGTAGTGAAATCTTCCCTGCACAAAGCCAAGAACCCACATATTCAGCCCATGCCAGGGCAAACCCACCTAGGCCCAGGTCCCTTTTCAGTGGCACTCAAATGCCACTAGCCTGTTTATTTATTACTTCTATATGTAAGATGTATCTTGTCTTATCAGTCATAATTTAAGTTAGCTTAGAAGACACTTCTGTCTTAACTCTCTAATCAGCACTGCATTGACAGGACTTTATTGCTTCTCAAATCATGGTTTTAAACTTCTGATAGCATTATATTTTGCTTACTGATTGTTTCCATGGTGATTCTACGAATAAAATAGTAATGTCACCCTGGCCAGGTGGTTGGAGCATCGTCCTGTACAGCAAAAGCTTACAGGTTCAATTCTGGGTCAGGGCATATACCTAGGTTGTGGGTTCAATCCCTAGCCATGGTGTGTATGGGAGGCAACTGATTGATGTTTCTTCCTCACATTGATGTCTCTCTCCCTCTCTCTCTCTCTCTCTCTCTCTCTCTCTCTCTCTCTTCTTTTTCCTCTTGCTAAAATGAATAAAAACATATCCTTAGGTGAGGATTAAAAAAAAAAAAAAAAGAAGGTCTTTGATCAGAGGACCCTGATTTTTATCTTAGGAAGTTAGGTTAATGGTGTTGTACACTACATTTGAAGCTATTTCATTTTAGAGATGCAGCTTGACTTTCACCAACAAAATTTGAAATAAAAAGACTTTTCTGGTTATATTTGATCATTTCTATCTGAATAGTATGCTGCTTTCTATCCTCTTTAGAGAAGTCTGACATCACCCTTTTGGATACTTGTACAGTGTTATCTTTTTCTAGTCCAACTTGTTTTATCGAAGGACCCAAATATGCCCAAGAACAGATTTTAACTTTCCTGTGTCACTCAGAGGAGAGAGTCTGGGCTGGGAGTCAGGGGTCTTTATATCCCAAGATTGGCAGGGACATAAATGTCATCTGCTCCAAAAGCTCATGATGTGATCATTATCTTCAGTATCATTCCCTTTAATACGTCTTCTGCAATTTAGATTTAAAAATTTTTATGTTAAGCAATTTTTCAAAATACATATATCAAAAAGTCAAAACAAATTTAAAAAAAAAAGGAAGAAAGAAGGGAGGGCCTGAGTGTGCCAAAAGCTAGCAGAGTGATTGGATAAAGAAAGCCCTCCCCACCCTATCCCTTTAAGAACTGGGGATTTGAGCAGGAAGGTGAGATGGTCTTTGAGAAGGGAATCCACCATTCTCCCAGGTCCCAGCACTTGAATAAACCTCTTTCCTTTTGATCCAGATAATGTCTCATGAATTTGGCTTTTGCTGCCATAGGCAGCTGAACCTACTTTGTTTGGTTTCATAAGGGCTAGGATATTTAACAGGGTTAGTAAATTAACATTTATTTAGGACTAAGCACTTTACAATTTTTTCTCTCATTTAATTCTCATAGTAAAACAAAGAGATAAGCAGCTTTAGCATCCATTTTACAATTAAGCAAACTGAAGCTCAAAGAGATTAAGGTACTTGGTCCAAGGGACATTGCTGGTAATCATGTAGCAAATTAAGATTCAAGGCAGAGGTGGTTAGGGACAATTAGGCCAGCAGGGTAGGGTGGTTAGGGGCGATCAGGCCAGCAGGCAGAGAGGTTAGGGGTGATCAGGCAGGCAGGCAGGTGAGCGGTTAGGAACCAGTAGTCCTGGATTTCAAGAGGGATGTCCGACTGCCAGTTTAGGCCTGACCCCACAGGCCTAAACTGGCAGTCGACATCCCCTGAAGGGTCCCAGAATGGAAAGGGTGCAGCCTGGGCTGAGGGGACCCCCCCCCCCCCCAATGAATTTCATGCACTGGGCCTCTAATTATGTTATAAAAATTTAACAAACACTGTGACTAGTAAATAGCTGGGCTAATCTCTCTCAGGGCTGTGGAAGGGCCCAGGCCAGGAACTGACTATCCTGCATAATTTCACAGTAACATGTCATTTTGTCTCTAGAATGGTTGATGAAGGGATTTATTGTGCAGGAGATCTAACTCTTGATTGGAACAAAACTCCAAGCTACAACTCAAGAGACACATTCCGTTCTGCAGGGGAGGTTAAGAGATTTGCTGTTGTTGACCACAAGGTCACAAGAGGTCTGCCATACAGCTGGGAGAGTCAGGGTGGAGTGGAGTCTAATTTATAATGCAAAACACAGCAAAAACAATCAGAGGCAGACCAGACCTCACCAGCCTGCTCTGTGTGACATGAGAACATGTGGAGGAATGAAGTGTTCATAATTATGAATAGCGGCTATATTTCCATAACTACATTATTCATGGCTTCAAACCTTGAAATTCCGAGCCACTGTTTTATTCCTCCCCGCCCCCCCCACATACACACACTTTTAACAGCAATAATTTCTCTTGCTCATTGTTTAAGCACTCAACAAAGCTTCCAAATACCTAGGCAGGGGGTGGTTCTTTTGAAATCTCTAAATATGATACACTGGTGAGGTCACAAACAACAAGATTAATGAAAAGAGCTTTTGGAAAGAGGGTCTGGGCGGAGTGGGAGGGACCATAAGGCAATTAGCATCTCCAGGCCTTGGAGATGGGAGGAAGCTGGGGCTGCTGATTGCTGTACTCAAGTGCTCTCTCACCCCTGGGGGCCAGGGCAAGGGAGGGTCAGCAGAATTTCTGTCTGTCAACAAGATATTTATCTCCTTGTCTGGATTGTAGTTGCAACTTCTTGCCTTTAAAATGACTTAGGGAAATAGTCCCTGGAAAGCCTTAATTCTTAACAAAACACCCACACACTCACACTCACACACACACACACTTAACTTTTTTTTTTTTAAAGGAAAGTAAAGAGAAAGGGATAGATCCCTTCTCTCCCGGAGTTTAGTCTATAGTATATAAGATATTTTATTTTATTCTAAACACAGCAATGACAACAACCATATGAGTGGGCATTATTATACCCACAAAAATAAAATGGAGTATCCACAAAGTAAATAGCATTACCCAAGATCAGGTAGTAAAAATAACATAACAAAACTAAACTAAAAAACAGTGGGAGAGTTGCTATTCAATCCCAAGGCAGAAACACAGGAGCTGTCTATTTCGGGCTTTTTCTGCCATAAACAGAAAACCTAGAACCAAACCATTCTTAGTTTTGAAGCAGTTAACATGGAAATAATAATAAAAGCACATTTCCAACGGGTCAAGAAAATTAAACTTCTTAAGGGCACAATGATAGCATATTTTAATGAAAACAGCTTTACCCTACATAATCTGTGCTGAGTAACTGGACTGTGTTTAATAAAGTACATAATGAGAAGTGTTTGCCATGGCTCTGGAAATTTACATTGCTTCATATGTTTCCTTATTGTAAATAAGTCTAAGTAAAAGAGCATGTGCAAAAGGTCACCTCATTCCCATCTTCCTAGCAACGGGCAGAAAGAGAAAAACAGTATCATGTCTGTCTTATTTATTTAAAAAAAAAATAAAAGCAACACATCTACTCAGAATGAGGCATTTGCCCCAGGCATGAATGCTTTCCTCTCATACACAGAAGGTTCATTTAGTTGTTTGAGAGAAGGTGAAGGAAATGTAAGTGCCTATCTTTTTCTATTCTTGCCCAAATCATAGTGTTGTATGGGCCATGAAAAATGAACCAATAATACTCTGAAAAACGATTTATCAAAGACCTACAGCATCTGCATGCATTCCTGCATTCTGTATCACAGAACTCCACAGATGAACTTGGAGTTATGGTTGCAAAAGGCAGGCGATAAACGCACGGAGATAACCTTGGAATAAGCGCCGGCAACAATATTGAATTTCAAGTCCTTGGTCAACAGCCTCATAAACATAGAGTCTGTTCCTTACACTCAGAGGTTTCCTGCAACGATTTTCTCGGCCGAGGAAAAATGAACTGTTTATGGAGAAGAAAAACCAAGGAGATATCTTTTATTGTAAAACTGACTCTGCTGGTCAGTGTTTCGAGTTGGAAATAATTGATTCTGATTAATTTAAGAGGAACTTAAATTTAATGGTGGATATAGGATAGATCATCTAATTTACCTTTGTGTTTATTTGTTTTGTTAATCCTCATGGGAGGAGATTTTTTCCCATTGATTTTTAGAGAGAGTGGATGGGAGAAGGAGGGGTTTGAAAGAGAAAGAGAGGAGAGAAAAACATTTATGTGAGAGACACATTGCTTGGTTGCCTTCCGCATGCACCAGACCAGGGCTGGGGATTGAACCTGCTACCCAGGTACGTGCCCTTGACCAGGAAATGAATCTGAGACCCTCTTGACCAGGAATTGAACCCGAGACCCTCTGGTGTGCAGGCCAACACTCTAACCACTGAGCCAGGCCGGCCAGGGCTGAACATCTAATTTAGAAGGCCAGAGAGTAAGGCTTCGACATAGGCAGGAGCCAGAGAGGCTTGATAGCCTTGCCATCGCCTTCAGGGCCAGCTTGTTATGACCTATGACCACTGCCACCAGCCAGTGAGGCTACTTCTGCCTCTTCACCAGCCAGTGAGGCTACTTCTGCCTCTTCACGCATGATCTATAAACAATTGCCTGCTCCTTTGAATCACCCTCTTCAGATTCAAACTCCTTAAAGTTAGAAGTGTGCAGACATTTTTGGCTTTTGCACTGGCAGGTAATTGTGTGGGTTTGGTTGGTTGGTTGGTTGGTTGTTTTGTTTTTGTTTTTGTTTTAGCAAAAGGTGTTCAAATATCATGTACAAAAAGGGCAAAATGGAGAGAGTAAATTCCAATCTAGTTAAGAGACTGCATTGTCCCAAAGCCTTCCTAGAGGGTCCCAGCCCCTATTACCTGTCTCTTACACTGCACTCTCTCCCATGGGACCTACCATATCTGTCTAAAGTGACACTCCAAGGTTTGTGTCTTTGATAAAGTGAGTACCAAGAGGTAGGACTACTTCATTTGTAGGCCACATAGTGTAAAGAACATACAGAAAGCCCAGCTGGTGTGGCTCATTCGTTAAAATCCACCTATGAACCAGGAGGTCATGGTTTGATTCTAGGTAAAGGGTATGCCTGGGTTGCAGGCTCAATCCCCAGTGTGGGGCATGCAGAAGGTAGCCAATCAATGATTCTCTCTCATCATTAACATTTCTATCTCTCCCGCTCCCTTCCTGTCTGAAATCAATAAAAATATATTTTTTAAAAAAGCACATGCATACTGATTAAGACAATGCATGAATTTGAGAGTCTCCCCATCTCACAGAATCATAGTTTGTTGAGGAGTTTCAATGGTGATATTCACACTTTACTTTACTGTTTCAAACGATTCAGTATAGGTAAAGTAAACATCCAATATCTGAAACCTAATTTAATTGAACTAGAAATATTGCTATTGTGACCTGCAAGTTTTATTTTGAATTCTGAGGCTTGGTTTATGTAATGTATTTACGATAAATTCCTTTTCTACTTAAACAAAATTGGCTTCTGTGTTTGTTTATTTGCAATGAAGCTACCCAGGCTAGATGTACCTGCCCACCCCACCCTCCTTTTACTGTTGAAAAAACTCAACTACTTTTGAAGATGGCTTAATTATATCTTTCCTGGAAATCCCTTCTTTTTCAGATATAATTATCAAGATCTTACATTTGTTAGCTTTGTGTCTTAGTCACACCTCTGTTACCATAACTTCAACACTTCTTGGCACTCCATTTACATGTGTGTTTCCTCCCTGAACTCCTTGAGGGCAGAAACTCCTTCTGACCTATTTTGATATCCTTAACACCTAGCTTAGGTTTCGGCTCAGTGGAAGTCAATCAATGTTTGCTGAATTAATGTGAGGCTAGGAATGCCAGTGTCAGGGGTGGGAACGTCTGGCCCTATAAGGCCTGCAAAATCATTTGGTCTGGCCCTGCCAAGGCGTTAGGGGTGAGTTAATTAAATGTTTGATCAAATACAGGCAGATAATTTTAAGTTGATAATGTTATATGGCCTGAGAATGATGTTATAATTATCCAAATGGCCCTTGGCAGAAAAGAGGTTCTCCACTCCTGGTCTATGTCAGGTTGCCCACTGTGGCGCTTGGCACCTAAGGAATCTCAAGGACTGAATTCAGAAGTAAACGGGAAAACTTTCTGCTTAGCTGAGCTGATATCATCCTCAACTTTTTGCATAGGATCTGCATAGATATTTCCTTTATCTAATTGGCTATAATATCTGCTTACCTATCATGTCTTCATAAAATCATATATTTATTGAAAACAAAGAATACATTTTAAGCCCTGGCTCCACCCTGACACACAGAACACATCCCTGTGGGGTTGCTATAAAAGTTAATTGAATCAAATTTGATAACTGTCAGAGTTGGAACATTATGTGTATTCTATCGTAGGGAATTAAACACATATCACAGAAGAAATTAAAACCTTTCCACTGTGATCCTGTAGCTCCTGCTTCATGTCGTAAATGTAAGATTTGGCAATTACAAGGTATCACATTCTCACAGAGTTGTTTTTTTTTTAATCTAATGCAAATGCCTTTATCATTATTGAGATGCTAAATATACCTTTAAAATGAACATCTGCAAGAAAACACCAAGCTAAGAAAGAGAAATAGATATCTACAACTTTTGGCAAATGTGTGCAACCTAATTTTAAACAAACATTTAAAGTAATTGAGTTGTGAAATTTTGTTATTTTTCTTCCCAAGTCCACGTTCTAGAAAATAGTTACCAATGGAAAGAAAAACACTTTTCCAATAATATGGAGATAGTATGACATATTTTTATACATCCTAAGACATTTTCAACAAAGAAAAGCTAAAGAGAAATCATCTGCACAATACTAATTTTTAAAAATTGCTTTAGCTCCCCTTGTTAGTACATGCAGGGAAAACTATAGGCATCTAATCTATTCATACCTCAAAGGTGGATACTTGTGTTTCACCAACAAGCAGTTTCTTTAAAATTGATCCAAAATCTTTGAATATACATCATATTTGATGTGTCCATTGTTCCCTTGAAATACAAATTAGAAAATAGAATAATTCTCTGCCTTTCGTTCAACCCCGCTGCTATTGGGTGACATTTCAAATTATATATTTGCCATTCTTTTTCTTGCCTTTTGTATCACAAGTAGATTGGGAAAAAAAAGTAAAGAGAATATATTTTAAATCTTAGGTATTTCCTTTGAGAGGATTTTCATAATAGAGGTCATTGCATTTTAATTTGTAGTAATAGCAGTTATGAATAAAACCTTTACAAATGCATAGAACATGCATTTTCAATTCTGACTCAATCTCTTTCTCTCTCTCTCTTTATTCCTCCCCCTTCTCTCCTCCCAATACAGTCATTTTCCAGGTTGTCAAAAGATGGATGGTCTCCAGGGCTAGTTTGTCATAAAAGGTAAAATCAAACCAATGGAAAACAAATACAATGAGCTTGTACACTGAGCCAAGTCCTGCAAGAGTCAGTGGCTGTTTCTCCCAAGTAATCTGACAGACTTCATTTGTCTCCTTGTTGAGCTAGCCAGGGTGTCACATATCCTGACTTCCCACCATGCCCCTGCCTTGCTCCTCCCACCTCTGCCCCAGGTGCTGCCTGCTGAGGGTACCACGGAGGCCAGAGAACATGTAGAGAATTTCCCAAATGAATCTGACTTTTAGGAGCATCCAGAAAGGAATGCTTCTCTGTTCACCTCTCTGCCATAGAACTGTCACTTTCTTGGAAAGTTAAATTTGTCACACGAGGAAAGAAAATTTCACCGCGGTCTGTTTAAATAAGTTAGGAAGGAGAATCTTCTCCCCGATGCTTTTACCACAGCAAGCAATTGTATCAATCATTTTATTCTCTGAAATAACAATTTATTATCCATGCAGGAGGCCTCAGATTCAATCTGCACAGTGTTCTGAGTGTCGCATTGGATACTGAGACCTGTCATCGGTCTTTATCAGGGTAATCACTCTGCCCTCGTCACCAGTTTTTAATAATAAAACTATTTATTACCTCCATAATTATTTATGACAAGAAGTCTGCCGTTGGCATCACGAATAAATATTGATAAAGTGCTTGGTTAATAAACTGATACTGTTTAAGTGGCTCGGAGAATGTGGAAATGAGAGTGGCATTATTACCCAGCGTTATTACAAAGAATTGTGAAATGTTTATCTGCTGTTGAAAAAAATGATATTTGCCCAACAGGAATGCCATGAAAAGAAAGTGAGAAATCTAATTTGTGAAAGTACAAAGATTCAGCATGACAGACTGAAGAACAAATATTGAACCATAAAACATACATATCAGGCATCTTACCTAGATGCCAAATTAAACTAAATGAATTGGACTCAGTTTGAGGCATTGCTAATATATACATATATAGATATTTTAAGTAAAAATCAGAGATTTGGAAACTATGTTAAAAACATTTTTTAAGTTGAGATTAACTCCCCAGAGCCACAGATTTTTTTTAATGCCTTTTATGACAGGCTGGAAACATGAATTTCAAATGTGTGTCTGAAATAGTATTAAATCTCATCCTCAGATGAGCTGGTAGGAACATGGGCATAATCTTCCCTTCCAGAGACTATTTCCCTTAGGCCCATCTTCTGGAAATCACAGAGGACTCAAAGCATGACAAACAGTTGCCTGGTCAGTGATGCCAGATAATAGAATATCCAACTTAAAAGTCAGAGTGGCGCCCAGCTGGGGTGGCTCAGTGGTTGAGCGTCAACCTATAAATTGGGAGGTCATGGTTCGATTCCTGGATAGGGCACATGCCCAGGTTGCAGGCTCGATCCCCAGTGTGGGGTGTGCAAGAGGCAGGTGATTGATGATTCTTTCTCATCATTGATCTTTCCAGCTCTCTCGCCATCTCCTTTCTTTTCTGAAATCAATTTAAAAAAGAAAAGAAAACATATTTTTTTTAAAAAAAAAAGAATAGTGGGGAAGTTGGGTGAAAAGATCAGTGGAAGCCCTGTAGGCAGAAGTAACCACACTAAACAAGACAGTGTGAGCATTTTGAGAAATGTGAAGATCATCATTATTGCTGGGGAATTGAGCACAGAGGACAGTGGTGTGGAAGATGAGGGTCTGCCAGATTCTGGAGGGTCCAGTGAAAATGTTTTAAGGACACAGACCATTATTCTAAGCATTAATAAATGATTTTAAGTAAGAGTTTTTGGAAGATCACTGGATGAAGCAGCAAAGATAAAAACAGCAGATGATGAGACGGCTGCTCTATATGAAAAACTGTCTTAGTCATTTTCATATGTCATAGGCCTTTGGAAAATGTTATCAGCCAAGCTGTTTGAAGTAGTCAACAACCCATCTGACCTCATAGTGCCTGACACAGAGCGAATATTAGCTTTACGCTGACTGATGCCAATCTGATGATGATCACATTGGCCCTGCCAACTCCTTGTGGCTCCCTCCACTCACCCCTCTGGAGGTCCATGCCGTGGCTCTGTGATTGACTAGAGCTGGTGAAGAGTGGGGGCGAGGCTGGAGCTTGGGTCTATCAAAGTCAGAGTTCCCATTTTTTGTTGTTGTTAATCCTCGATCGAGGATATTTTTCCATTGATTGTTTTTAGAGAGAGTGAAAGGGAGGGGGAGAGACAGAGAGAGAAATATCGATGTGAGAGACATGCGCCCCCACTGGGTCCGGGGATACAGTCTTCAACCAAGGTACATGACCTTGACCAGAATTGAAACCAAGACCCTTCAGTCCGAGGGCCAATCCACTGAGCCAAAAGGCTATGAGCAGAGCTCCCATTTTGATAAGAATATAATCATTTAAGACACTTTAAAACAATCAGAGATTCATCCACCTGTATAGAAACCGTAGTATTCTGCATTGATTCTTGGACTTTTTTTTTCACAGTTTACCTGTGTTTTTGTGTGTTTGCTTGTTTGTTAAGTTGGTTGTTTGTTAAGTTGGTTGTTTCTTTCTATTGAGAATTTTCTGCTTCTCTATCTCCATTGCCTGCAAAATTCTGATTTCAGAGACATGGGGGTGGCTTAGGTATCTGCATTAGAATAGAGCTTTCCAGATGACTGTAGTTTTGCCAGCCTCACCCACTATACATTGAGCATTTAATTAAATTGAAACAACATGAGGGGAGATATCTTAGTGGTTTGTTCAGCCAGCATGGATTAGGCATCTGTTCTCTTGCTCTCTGTAGCCACGATGGAGAGTGGGAGGAACCAGAAATTATTTATATGTGAAAAAGGGAAGAAAGCTGAATGCAAAACCCCAAAGAAGATATGCCTTTGAAAGTGGACGGAGGAGGAAAAGTCAGAGATGGGAGGAGAGTGAATCCTGTCAAATACTTCATCATAATTACGGTGCTTTAATCACTTCTAATTCCTGCTTTTATCCTTATTCGACCAAAATGTTCATAAACATTGTGAGATGGGACCTAATTTACATATTGTGCCAATTATCTGTATTTATGGATAACCACTCGGGGAGGTTTTCCCCCATTACCCCGAATAATTGAGAACTGGCTATAGAAGCAGGTTCCCTTCCCTGCTGAATAAATGTGCGGTGTTTATATCATCCATTACCAGGTGGCAGACGTAATGCTCAGTGATGTGTGTTACTTATCTGAAACTTGAAACTCCTTTCAAGGTTCAAGCGCACCGGTTAATAGAAGATAATCTGTATGGAGCATAAATTTCAAGGAGATGTCTACAATATATCTCTCGTGAGCCTCCCGTTTGCCAAGATAGCTCTTGCTCGGGTTGACTTTATTAGTAGTAACCATTTGCACTAGAATGCCCATGACAATGATAAAGCTTTTACATGATATGAATTATATTGGACATATTCTATTCTTTCACATTCATTTGTTTACTAACAGAGCTTAAGATAGAAAGCTTTCAAATCATTTGGCAAAATATAATTAAGAATCACTCAGACATGTAATTTAATCAGAAGAAAAGAATACATAAAGGTTATAAATGACTTCACAAAGAATTCTTATTCATACTGATTCTTTTATGATGGAGATTAGGGAAGTGAGTTAGATGGATTTGAAATGTTTGGTTTCCATAGTATTTTAATTAATTGAAACGAAGTCCACGTGGCTAACCTAAGTTTACAAAGAAAACAATTATAATTTAATCCCTTTAATGCCCAAGCCTCTTAACCGTGTCTTAGTATTTTGAACATAAGGAGGTTTCACACTGAGATGATAATAACATTAGTGGATATGGAATGTCACTGGTGGGACTATGTTTTAATATTGTCTTTTCTTCCCAAATCTCCTTTTAAATGGCTCTTCTATTATGTAGAGTTTTAGATTATGGACATTCTTGTTTATTTCTTTGTCATTCTTCCAAAGCACATGAAACCACAGATCATTTTATGCGAGTTTTAATTCTGCTTTTCAGAACAAGGTAAACCATATCCCTGTTTATTTCCCCTTGTAATAGAAAATGACTTTTAAGATCCAATTCTTATTTGTTAAGTCAATCGAATTTGGTTACTAAAGCAGAAAAAAATAAGCAAATCATTCAAATTTGTATTGAAAACATTAAATATGTAATCTGAGGAGAAACACTATCTTGAGAAACCAAGTCTGAGGTGATAGGCTGTAAGTAGAGTTGTCATATGAGAAAACATTCAGCAAACTGCTGAATCCATCTGCTTAGACTTAATCAAACATAGGCCCGCCATCTATAGACACAGGTTAGGGACACAATCCAGTATGACAAAGGGAATCGTCTAGACACCTCAATGCTCAATATGACCGATGTCTTTGGTTGAAATGATTCTGCAATAATTCCCTTGTAATTCACTGTGGTTTGAAGGAGGTTTGGGTCTCTTTCTTGAGGTATGTCTCTCCTTATTTTACTCGTGCTAAAGTATTTGTTTATCTGTCTACTAGATAATATGGTGGCTTAATGAAAAGAACATTTTCTTTGGAGACCAACAGTCTTGAGTTTGAGCTAAGCTCTAATACCTGCCAGTCATGAGATCTTAGTAAATTGATTTTTTAAAACTGCACTGGGCCATTTCTCATCACTTGTAAATTCTAGAAATGTTTGGTAGTTAATGGCCCTGGCCAGGTAGTTCAGTTGGTTAGAATGTCTTCCTGATACACATAGATTGAAGGTTTGATCTCCAGTCAGGGCACATATAAGAAGCAACCAATGAATTCATAAATAGGTGGTAAAACAAATTGATCTCTCTCTCTCTTTCTCTCAAGTCAATCAATAAAAAATAAATTAAATAAAAATGGCTCATTGTAATTTCATTGGTAAATTAGTCAGGCCTTTATCTTATCTTGTCTTCTATGTGCTTGACAGTTTGCAGGTAGAAGGAGAAAGTGCTGAACATGTAAAAAATAGCCCCTTGCTCTCCCACAAAAGTCTTGAGTCACTGCTACCTAGAGTAACTAAAGGGATTTAGTTATAAAATATAAAATTTCATTTAGAAGAACGCCATTTTGAAAACAGGTACAACTAATGCTGTAACATAAACATAATCTTTGTTCTCTGTTAAGATAAAGAGAAAGGTTCGTAGTAGTCTTTCATGGCATCTTTTTTTGTTTCCACTGCTAACTGACATTTCCATCTTCTATAAAACTCTTCACATTTATTTCAGTTAATTTGTTGGGATTCTATTGGGTGGGAAATCAAATTAACAAGCTTGATAAGACTTACAGGGATAATATCAAAGTTAGAATGTCATTGCCAAAGAAGAACCATGTGAATTCTTGCTTCTGTTGTCAAACACAGTAAGATGGAAAGAGGCTAGTGTAGGCTCTAGGCTGCTTCTTATACTACATTTGCATCTACACTTGACACTTGGATTGTTTCCTGATAAAGTATTTTTGAAGCACACCTTTTCTGTACTTTATCAGACACTTTTTTTTTTCAAATAAATATTTCCTGGGGAAACAAGACAAATATCCTATATAATAAAAGGGTAATATGAAAATTGACCATAACAGCAGAACGACTAGGAATGACTGGTCACTATGACACACACTGACTACCAGGGGGCAGACGCTCAATGCAGGAGCTGCCCCCTGGTGGTCAGTGCCCTATCACAGGGGGAGCTCTGCTCAGCCACAAGCCAGGCTGACAGCTGCCAGTACAGTGGTGGTGGTGGGAGCCTCTCCCACCTCCTCAGCAGCGCTAAGGATGTCCGACTGCAGCTTAGGTCTGCTCCCCCCTGGCAAGTGGACATACCCCGAGGGCTGCCGGGCTGCCAGAGGGATGTCTGACTGCCAGCTTAGGCCCAATCCCCCGGGGAGCGGGCCTAAGCCAGCAGGTGGTCATCCCCTGAGGTGTCCCAGACTGCGAGAGGGCACAGGCCGGGCTGAGTGACCCCCCCACCAAGTGCACAAATTTTTGTGCACTGGGCCTCTAGTATTTATATATTTGCTAATATATTTAAATATATTTTATTGATTTTTTACAGAGAGGAAGGGAGAGAGATAGTTAGAAACATCGATGAGAGAGAGACATCTATCAGCTGCCTCCTGCACACCTCCCACCGGGGATGTACCCGCAACCAAGGTACATGCCCCTGACCGGAACTGAACCTGGGACCCTTCAGTCTGCAGGCCGATGCTCTATCCACGGAGCCAAACCAGTCAGGGCAAGACAAATATATTAATGTAGCTTAACATGAAGGCAGTATAACATATGGGTGAAAAGCACTGACTTCAAGTTCAGACTAATATGGATCCAAATTGTTCCTTTGTTCAAAAGCATGTACCTTGTCGAATCTATTTAACTGCTCTAAGCAACAGTCTTCCTTTCTATTAAGTGAGAATAAGTAAGACCTACTTTAGGAAATTGTTGTAAGAAATAAATGAAGCATTTTAAAAATGTGACTTACAGAATAATTGGTAGATCTTATGCATTCAATAAATAATAATCATAATGATACTCATTAAACAATTCATTCATGTAAAAAGTATTATTTAAGCACATATCATGTCAGGCTTTGTTACACACATGAGAAATGTTAAGATTTGAACCTCAGTTTCTAGAGAGATAGACAGGTATGTAAGCAAAGTTGAAATCTGTTCTACATTTCTTTTTTTTTTCCATATAATTTGGACTCTGCTTTCTCTGCTTTGCTAAGTTACTTGTATCCCATCTGATTTCCATTTTCACAATATGTGCCATTTTGCTGTTTTTTTTTCCCCCTCTGATATTTTATTTGCCTTTTGGTTCACATCTGTTTAAAGCAGTGGTCGGCAAACTGCGGCTCGGCAAACTGCGGCTCGCGAGTCACACGCGGCTCTTTGGCCCCTTCAGTGTGACTCTTCCACAAAATACCGGCTCTTCCACAAAATACTGACTTCTGTGCATGGGCCATGAAGTTTCAATCGCACTGTACGTGCGCACCCGCATGTGGTATTTTGTGGAAGAGCCACACTGAAGGGGCCAAAGAGCCGCATATGGCTCGCGAGCAGAGGTTTGCCGACCACGGGTTTAGAGGATAAGAATGTGGTTTTCATCTGGCCTTGTTTAATTGCAAGGCTAATAAGTGCGTTTAAAGAAAACCCAAAAGTCCATTGTAAAAAAAAATAGATCAATATTTTTGTACATCAGACACCTCTGTGTTGAGTCTAACAGGGTGAATTGCAGTTACACAGACTGGAAATAGGGTAAGAAGCAGAGGAATTTTTAAAAAAATATATTTTATTGATTTTTTTGCAGAGGGGAAGGGAGAGGGATAGAGAGAAACATCGATGAGAGAGAAACATCGATCAACTGCCTCCTGCACACCCCCTACTGGGGATGTGCCTACAACCAAGGTACATGCCCTTGACAGGAATCGAACCTGAGACCCTTCAGTCCGCAGGCCAATGCTCTATCCACTGAGCCAAACCAGCCAGGGCTAAGCAGAGGAATTTCATATTTATTTGGGGAATGGGCTTCATCAGGAAAAGCACTGCAGGCATGGCATTCACATGGGAGGGTCTGGAGATGCCGGGGTTCAGCCCCGGCGGGTCCAGAGGTTCCCAAAGGTGTGGACTGAGTCGGCGAAGAATGTTTTACATGGAGACAGCGTTCAGAACTCTCTACCTCTCTTTAGTCTCCGTGGATCTTCCTGTGCCTGGCTGAGGCCACAGAGAAAAGATCCCGAGGCAAGCTGAGCCTTTATTTTATAGTCAGAGGTAAACATAGTTACACTGTTATTTTGAGTTTCACTTGTTTTTGTTTTTGTGAGTTTCACTTGTTTTTGTTCTTGTTCTTGCTGCACTTCCCTCAGCCCATTAGCTTCCCAGATAAGATCTAGGGAGCTTCATAAGGTCAAACCTAAATATGCCAAGAGGACTGTGCCCTCTAAGCTGGAACTTGTTTGTGACTTTGCCAACAGGTCAGTCCGAGGCTTAACCCTATATCGGCTCCCCACATGGAGAAACTCAGGAGTTCAGACATTGTTCTTACGCCCATGGAAACCAGAAAAGTTGGGATGATAACAGTTGAATTTACACTTCAAATAACAATTCTTAAAACATTGTGAAGAAGAAATCACTGAGAGAGAAAATGCAGGTGTAGAGGATAGGTAAGAGGCTGCTGAAAGAGACCTGACCAGGCCTGAAGAGGGCTCCGGTGCACAGTCTATCTTATGAGCATTACAAATTTCATTTTTGGTGAACTCATTTTGTAACCCTGGGGGTCTTTAGAGTGATGCGTTTCTCTGTCAGACTCAATTCATCTCTCTTGGTTTTTCCTCTCTCCTCCTTCCCCGTTCCCTTCCTCGAACTATCTCTATAAATCCTCGCCAGGGAGGTAAGAGGATGTGGATGCTAATTTATCTTGGCCTTATGCTCATCCATGTTGTATCATAGTGTTAAACAAATTTTTCAGCTCTTACTACCATGGGCACGAGGTGATATGCGTAGACCTTACACATTAGCTTCTTCCTCTGTTCCACCCAAAACACTTCTCTCTGAAACTGGCATTTCATTATGGCTCCATCCCTGTCCAGAGTTCCAGATGGTGCACCCGGTTTTTACCTCCTATTGGCAAATGGCATCTTTGGGACAAGTTTATGCCTACATAAAATTTCATTGGCAAATTATTTGACACTCAGATAACTTATTAAATTAATTGAGCTTTTAATCTACATTGTTTTATGCAAAACAGTCTGTTTAATCTCTTTTAAAATCTGGATAGTTAAAAGGAAAGCATTTTTTTTGCTTTTTCCTCATAAAAACCATTAATTTCTCAAACATAACTAATTAGCCAATAAGGTACCATAAGAGATGAACGCCAGTTTTACAAAAGTTTACACTCTTGTAGGTTGAAATGACTTTGGCATTTATTTCCAATAAGCCACACCCTTTGGAACTTTGGCCAATAGTCTAATGTTTATGGTGCATATATTTTTAAGATTTCATAAAATAATGTGGGGCTTACCAGAGGTACTTATTTGTAAATCAAAACTCAATCATATTTGAGTTCATATAAACTCAAAAAGCAGGGATTTGATTAGTTGCCGGGCCTCCTGAGGTAGATCTATGTTCCCAGAACAATTTTTTTTTAAGTGCTAATAATTCATAATGGGTGATTCAGACATCTGGTAGACCTTAGCCCAGATTTTGTAAAAAGAAAATCTTCCCAACATCTGTGATCTTTGCTCTAATTATGTCAAAGCGATAGAAAAATAGATGAAAATGAAAGCCTCCCAGGAATTGAGGTCATTAGGGAAAACATTTTAAGGTGCTTGGAATTGTTTTTTTAATTAAAAGTATTTAATTGCTTTCAAAACAGTTGTTCTCTGGGTAGGTGGCCTTTGCTAAGAGGATATATTCCTGGAAAGATGGTTTTGTGAAGTAATGCTCCAAGGAAAAATAACAGCTGTGTTTGAATCTGATGTTTCCCTTCTCTATCAAGTGCTAATTTTTTAATAGCACATTCGAGATAGATGAGGGTGAAAGTAACATTTATAAGTGAAAGTTGACGCATGGTCAGATCTCTCAGTTCACACAGGAAGTGTTCAAACATAATGTGACTTTCATAAATTGAGAGATATGAATGAGTTATGAACGTGAGAGACTAAAATTCTTCTTTGATGACTGGCATAAGTTTGAGAAGGTGGGTCTAAATCATGGACCACTGGGGAAATGAGAGAGCATCCATCAAATGGCTCTAGGGAAACTATCACTGCTACAGTGCTTTAAGTAATGGAATGGATTGAGCTCGCCTGAGGAAAGGTTACATATTGGCGGTCATTCAATCAAGTAAATTTTAGGCCTGGTAGGTAGTATCTAAATAGCTGATGTGATCCAATCATGTGGCAGCAATCATTTTGGTATAAACACACTTTTAGGTATTTTACAATTACATCTCTGGGTTAGATGTTGCCATGTGTGTGTTTCTATTTTCTGACTAAGGCTCTGGTTTCAACTACAGATGTTATGTGGTCTTACCATGTAATGACCTCTTAATTTTTCAAATAATTTTTCATGATATTTGCTAAGAGGGACATATTTATGCTTGCTTTTGTTCAACCTCTTTAACTGGATTTATTACCTCTGATAATGTACTGCTAGCAAGAGCATGACTTTATTCCTTCAAATATAAATATTTTTGTCATATGAATAGGTTTACTATAGGAATCCCCTAAAATGAATGGGTAGCAAAATTGATGCTATATAATTGTAAACTTAAGTACTCTTTGTTGTCAAGTTAATGAAGTAAAATAAAAAATTATGTAGTTTATATTACAAAGATTAATGTTGCTGATGACAATCTATATATGTCCTGTGTAAGATATTAATATAAACTAGGTAGTTCCTTTGTTTGTTTGTTTTTTAGAAATGCCATCTTTAATGACCTGGAGAGATTTAATTGTCCCTGGTGATTGAGTTGCTATAGTCTGCTACACTTTAATATACTTTTACTGATTTCAGAAAGGAAGGGAGAGGGAGAGAGAGATAGAAACATCAATGATGAGAGAATCATTGATAGGCTGCCTCCTGCATGCCCCTACTGGGGATCTAGCCTGCAACCCGGGCACGTGCCCTGACTGGGAATGGAAACATGATCTCCTGGTTCATAGGTCAATGCTCAACCACTGAGCATTACCAACTGAGCTAGTCTGCTACACTTTAAGTATCAGAGTCTTTATTAGTATGTGGGCTTTTCTGTAATGGCACTGATAAATGCTCAATTACATCGGTCAATTTGTTAATAGAACTCACGATTGAAATTCTGTAACTTTGGAATTTAGTGAGGGTTGGAAGGGCCATAAAAACATCTAGCCAGCATTATTCCTACGTTTTTGTCCCAAATGCTATTTCTGAGTCTATTAATAGGTGTTACCATAATGAAACATAGGACAGTATGTGATCAAATAAATTAGGGATATTTAACCAAAGTTAAATGTTTCCTTATTGCAAAATCTCTTAGTGCGTATACAAGGATAAGATTTGAAGTGAAGATTTGAGTGAGTACATAGTATTCAGTGATAGGTAAATTTACCACTTCTCTATTTCCTTTCTCTCATCCATTTTTACTTTCCTGAGATATTTCATGGGATCAGTGTTTTCTGGAATGTGCCTAGGTCAGTAATGATGGATTTCATCCAACCCTCTTTTACAGATAAGGAAACACTTCATATCTGTTAAGGAATGACTTTGTGGGAGGATGGGAAGGACTAGGTGCATGAAAAGAACTAAAAGGTGAAAGAAACATATATTCTTACAAAGAACATATGACCTGAGACATAAAGATCATACTGTAATCAATCAATCAATCAACCCATGGCCTTGGTTGTTGTAGTTGGGGGACAAAATAAGAACATGCCATGTTGATGCCTGATACACATACCAAGTTCAGGAGAGTAAGTTAAGAAACAGAACTGACTTGACAGAGCCAAGAGCTTGAGGCTAGAGTGAGATGCATAAACTAACAGGACACTAGACATGACCAAAATTTAAGGAGAGGGCAGAATATAATGTTCTCCAACTCTACTTGTAAAGCAAACATATTTTTTAAAATTCAAGATTTAACATAAAAACTCCCTCTTTAGGTTCTGTTTACTATAAAACAATAATAATTTTCCTTACTTCTTTATCAGGCAGACTGTTCTTGAGTTAGAGAGAGAGATACTAAGCTTTTAGGAGGAACACAGGATAAAGTAAAGGGACTATACCCTCTGGAGAGAAGAGGACTTCAATGTTAGATAAGGCTGTGCCTCTCTCTAAATCCGTCTTGGGAGTGGATCAGGGACTGTCTACTCCAGCAGGAGGAGGCTTCCCTCTCTAGTTTCTACCAATTTAATCACCCTGGCCATTTTTAAATTTTCTTTTTCCTTCTTTCTCTCTTTCTCCTTTCTTTCTTCTATTCCTTCCTCCCTCCCTCCCTCCCCACCTGACTACCTTCCTTTTAAATAGATATTGAAGTCACTGCCCTATTCTCTCATGTGTGTGTGCATTGTATCTGTCCATTCATTTTACGTTTGTTCACTTGCCCTGATGCTTATTGGCATAGAAACTAATTCTGAATTTCCATGCAAATGTGAACAAATGCTTAGAGCAAAAGAGAAAGTCCAAATGATTGCAAATTTCGAAAGCTTCCTGATTTTAACGTAGCAAACTTCGGAAGTCTGGTAGACTTTCCAGATGTAAGCGAATCTATCACATTCTCACAGCCAAGTGCACTTGTGATGTGTGTTATTATCTATTCTGTTTTCAAAACTCTGTCCAAATACAACAGTAAAACAATACAAACCAAATAAATAACATTGCAAAGCCTTCCGGGGTCTTTCTTTTAAAAACGGGGACGTTAGAAACAATGTATGTCTTCTCTGTTCTTCTTAACCTTTTTACAAAATTTCATTCTTTCTGACACACATATTTCTTTTACACTCCTGGGCTTGCATATAATATGTAGCAAAGTCTGGAGAAAGAAGCCTAGTTAAGTCAATAACTTAAAGGGACTTTCTATTATCCACTCTCTCATTTTGTGCATCTGATTCTGTGGTCAGCAACTCATTCAACACATCAAAAAAAAAAAAGAAAAGAAAAGTTGATTCATTTATTTAGTCAACATGAGTTAATTAAGCAAATTTATGTGCTAGATATTGCTGTCACTCCTATACTCACAGAGCACTTTCTAGAGTGGGGAAGAGAACAGGCAAAGAGATAAATGAATACTATTATTTCACATATTGATGAGTAACACTAGAGGGGCATTGGTCTAAAGAGGATGATCAGCATACGGTGGGGGTTCCAGGAGTGCCTTGCTTGGGTGCCTTATGAAGAGGGTGATTGTCACCTAAAAGGCAGAAGGAACTAGCCACAAGCATCCCAGGCAGAGAAAGCACAAGCGCAAAGGCCAGGAATCAATGTCTGTGTTGGAAAGAGGAAGTCAAATGAGCGTGGGCCAAACCAGGCAGGTGCTGGTGAGATATTGTAAGCAGCCCATCTAATTCTACTGAGAGGGCTTTAGGATGTCGAGGAACATAATATTATTTATGTGTTTAAAAAGACTTTACTTCATTTCAGATACATATCTCATAATTTTCTGAAATATATTTAAGTCTGGGATACATAAGAAAAATGTGAGTATTTAAGAATAAAAATGCATATTCTAGAGAAAAAGCTGTATATACGTTAGTTCTTTGTGGTGGGGAATATACATATATATATTTAACTTTTTAAAATGTAATGTGCATAAATTATTCACATTTTAATATCACTGAAATTCAAATGTGTTAAAATTGATGGTATGTCAAAGTCAAATGTGCAGCACATTCTTTCTTAGGGGTAAGTAAAAAACACTGATTTTACAATAAATATTCATTTTATATTGTATGGATTTGGGGGAACAAGTGTGTATGTTAATATTTACTCAATGTTTAATATGTCATTCTAGGCACAAAGTACTTTACATATGTTGATTCTTTTGGGGAAGGAGTGAATTCTTTTGGGGGAATATTTCTCCTTCCTATGTCTCAAATGGTGCTGTTCCATCATCCACTCTTCATTCCCAAGGGGATGTGTGGCCAAGACCCAGGGCACCAGACTGCCAGTACAAAAACTGGGACAGTCACAGAAAACTGGGATGACTGGTCACTCTCTCCGTTCTTTTATACCATAATTGATCCTGAAACCGGAAAACAAACCAGATTCGTTTAGCAACAGTCCTCTTTGGAACTTGTATTAGTTCCATCAAAAAATGCATGTTTTCTTTTTACACTGATAGGTAGAAATGAGGTCATTGTGTTTAGGGTAGTAGCTGACCATCATTCCAGATATCAAGTAAGACCTTGCTTAGAACAAAAAACAACAGAAAAGCAGAAGAGCTAGTTGTCTGATGAAAAATATCTAGATGGTATCATGTGCATTGCTGGATGAAGGTGAACCTATAGACATTAAAATATATCCTATCTAATACAGAGGGAATATGCTAATTGACAATCATACCCTCACAAGATGGCAGCACCCACAGCCAATAAAGAGGGAATATGCTAATTGACTCCCACATCCTCAAATGTGGCAGCGCCCACAGCCACAAGATGGTGGCACCCAATCCCCTCAGCCCCGCCGGGGCAGCAGGTGCAGAACAGCCGGGCCCGCCCCCAGGGGGTCCGGTCGCTCCTTGCGCCTACCTCCGAAGTCCCCCAGTCCCCTCAGCCCCCCAGCAGCCCAGGGCTGGCCCGAGGTGCAGGCAAGCCTCGGATGGCGGCTACCCATCTGCCCAGGGACGCCTGAGGCTCTGGTAACCAAGGCCAGCCGAGGCTTGCACTGCTGGCAGTGGCAGCAGCAGAGGGGAGGCGTTGCCTTCCCCTGATCGCTGGGTCGCCCTCCACCCCTGAGGGCTCCCAGACTGTAAGAGGGGGCAGGCCGGGCTGAGGGATGCCCCCCTCTAGTGCATGAATTTTCATGCACCGGGCTTCTATATATATAGCTTTTCAGACAATGAACTTCCTTCTTTCCTTACATTCTCTGAGTAAGGATATATTTAATAAATATATTTAATAAAATTGTGAGGCACGATTCCTCCTGATCATAATTATATTCACACATACACTATGTAGTACAATAAACTTATTTCTTCTTTCAACTTCACAACAATTAATGAAGAAAAAGTTGAACAGGAAAATTCCCAAGAGAAATAATCAGTGTGGTGGGAGAAGAGAGATTTTGCTATAAGGGGAATATAAATGATATATATAGCTTTAAACATTTTCAAAGGGGTCTTGTTTTAACTATTTCAAAGTTAATGTTTTAAGCATAGCATTTTAAGATGTTTTTGTTTGTTTGTTTTGCTTATTTCAGCATAATGAAATAACTAAGCTAAAGATTTTATCTTTGAGGAAGTAGTTTTTATAAAAAAGTGTTAGGCATGAGAGTTGTGGAACTAATTGCCTTGATTATTATTTTCTTCTTTGCCAGTTCTTAAGATGACATAAAAGAGGCAACAAAAGGATTAGGCAAATATTTTTTACTGCGTTTCCAACTAAAAGTCTAGTGAAACTTTAGCTATTCTAATATCTGACATTCTTATTAATTAAATTTCCTAATTTATTCAGATTTCCCTACTTTTTATTTATCATCCCTTTTTTGTCCCAGAGTCCCATCCAAGATACCAATTGCATTTAGTCATTATGTCTCTGTGGGCTCTTCTGGGTGTGAGGGTTTCTTAGACTTTCCTTGTTTTTGATGACCTTGACAGTTTTGGGAAGTATTGCAAGTATTCCGTGCACTGTCCCTCCACTGGGATTTGCCACATGAATTCAATTCCAGGTCTCATCAGAGTGAGTGATTGTTATTATCACTTTATCACAAAAGAAATTTTGTTGGTAAAAATTCATGGGTCAGCTACATTAATCTCATCACAGGAAGACTTAGGTCCCTTGGTGATTTGAGAAAGTTGGTGGCATTTACTCAGAATGAGGTCAAAATATATTTCTTAGCCTCATGATTTTTTTAATTGAGATAGATTGGTCTAATATTATATAAAATTCATGGATTAAGATAGTTAATTTATAGGTGCGCATATGTGTGTATGTGCATGTTTGAGAGAGATACAGAGAAAGATATCAATCATCATTCAAACAATATTGTCACATCCTCATTCCCCCCACCCCTAAACAAAAGGCCACTGTTTCTTTTGAACTCAATCACTTTATTTTTCTGAATTGAAAGAAACCTAAAATAGCTGCCCTTTGGAAATTAGAAATTAAAGCTCATCACAGATGGTGGGCATCTCCTCTTATCTGGTCATCTGGCTGATTTTGAACAAATCACTATTTAATTCCTTTCTTCTGGAAAATTTCTAATCAAACCTTGGAAAATCAACTCCATTAAAAATCCCCCCTCCCCGGCCCACTTCAAAAGGTATTAAAAGAGGAAGAGAAATTCGTGACCTTGAAATGTGAGCAAAACATCATCCAATCACCACTGAAAGGAACAGAACCTTCGCATCCACAGAACAGGTGGTAAGACAATTACAGGTGTACAGCTGTTTTACACCATTAAATTCTCCATGGAAAAGCCGGAGGTGATTGTTATGTTAAAAAAATGCTTTATCTCCACATAA
Source organism: Myotis lucifugus (assembly GCF_000147115.1). NCBI lineage: Eukaryota > Metazoa > Chordata > Mammalia > Chiroptera > Vespertilionidae > Myotis > Myotis lucifugus. Next base: position 1,841,006 of record NW_005871227.1, on the reverse strand, counting down.
TATATTTAATAAAATGTGAGGTATGTAAATTTGCCAGCCAGAGGTAGAAGCATTTTGAAATTTGACTGTAGTTTTGTTTATATTAAGAAATTACACTTATTAGCGTAAATCATCTAAATCATAAATTAGCATAATAGAAACATCTCTGTAATAAAAAGCTGCCATTCTAGTACCGCATAGCTTTATATCTGTAAGACTTTATTAGCAATGAATATCAAGCAGGCCAGGAGATGTAATATATTGCCTAATGTGGTATTGTGGAATGGAAAACATACTCCATGAATATGCAAACTCTATTTCCATACATAAAAAAAATAGGTCTATAAATATATGTCCAGCAACACCAACATGGTGGCTGTTATATTATTTTCTTAGCATACTTCATATTACATATACCTGTAATTATAATATATTCAAATGGAATCTTTGCTCTTCAGAAAATAAAATAAATAAAGACATTGCACATTTGGGCCTGCTATAGATATTGCATTAAGAAAGACATTATGGAAAAGGATGGCTAGGAAGAATGGGAGAAAGGAAAAAAGAAAAACAGATGCTGGAGAAAGGATAGTAAAGAACTAAATGAAGAAAGGGAAACATTTCTGGCTGTTTATGTCCTTGAGGCCTTAATATGACCCTTGTGGAGGTCATATTCCCATTGCAAAGATAAGGAGCAGAGACCCAGATAAGGGGGGACCCATTGGTGGTCACCCAGGAAGTCTGAGTTTGAATCTAGTCCTTCTAATCATGAGCTGCCTGCTCATTTCTTATATCAGAGTTTTTTTTAGAGAAAGAATGGAAGAGAGCAGGGTGGTTTCCTGCTTCCATCTATTATAAGAATTCCATATAAGAATTCTGTATACCTTTGTGTTTGAAAAAAAGTTTTGTAACGACTGCACTAATTTGGCCATACCTCTTTGCTCTCTGTGAGTTTGTTGTCTCATCGATATAGCAAAACCACACCACCCAGAATACCAAAAACTGCCACAAGTATTTCAATAAGGGTGAAATGGAATACTTGTGTAGCACTGAGGTGTCAGTGAGGAAACTTGTTGAGAAGATTGAAGGAGGTGGTACTTGACCCAGGTCCTGAAACATGGTTAGAGATAGGAGGGGAGAGGGAAAGAATTAACTAGTAGAATTCTGGTGCCAATTCCAATATGTGGGCTTTTCCACTCACCAAGCAATTCTCCAGCCAGCGGGGTGTTCTAAAATTCAACTCAATTCTGACACTATCCACTTAGGAGTTATCATCAGATCCCACAGATTAAGGGCTCAGTCTGACAAGACTGCCCACACCTACTTCAGATGTCAATCGCAAGTCCAGATTGTCACCTGTGCTTCAGCTATAAATTGGAGGTTCCCAAGACCCCCTCCTTGAGTTCAATTAACTTGCCAGAAGAGCTCACAGAATTCAGGAAAGCTTTTACTCAGTAGATTACAGGTTTAGTATAAAAGAATACAACTCAGGAGCAGCCAGATGGGAAACACACATAGAGCAAGGTGCATCGGGAGAGGTACTTAACTCGCATGCCCTCCCCAAGTTCAGCACTTTCCACACATTCACCAACCCCGAAGCTTTCTGAACCCCATCCTCTTGGGCTTTTATGGAGGCTTCCTTACATGGACAGGATTGATGAAATGATTGGACACTGGTGACTGAACTCAATCTCCAGCCCATCTCTCCTCCCAGGAGGTTGTGGGTAGGGTTGAAAGTTCCACCTCTCCCCTGACAACCAGCCCCCATCTCTAGGTAATTTCTAAAGGTCATCTCCTTAACATAACAAAATATATCTTCCTCACTCTCAGCACAGGAAATGTCAAAGGTTTTAGGAGCTTTGTGCCAGAAACAGGAACTGAAGACCAAGTATATATTTAATAGTAGGGATCACAATAGCACTGCTGATAAGGGAGAAGGTTTCTGATTCCAAGTACTCAGGTTTTCTTACCAAATAATACTTATTGCAAGTTTCATTAGGAAAGAGTCTTCTCTTAGAATGAGGGAATAGAAGTAGAAAGAAGAAGTATTTGTTTGTGCAGAATTCCATAGACTGTTGGCTGTGTCCCCATCAAAATCCATATATTAAAGCCTAATCCCCAATGTGACAGTTTTAGGAAGTAGGCCTTTGGGAGGTGATTAGGTCATGAGGGTGAAGTCCTCATGAATGGGATTAGTGTCCTTATGAAAGTGACTCAAAATAGTTCTCTGGCCCCTTATACCATGTGAGGATTCAGATAGAAGATGGCTTTTATAAGCCAGGAACCAGTACTACAAGATGTGATTAAGAGATGGACACAGGGGTGGTATTGCAAGATGCACCAGACACTGAACCTGCCAGGGCCTGGATCTCGGACTTCCCAGCCTCCAGAGCTGGAGAAATAAATGTCTGTTGTTTAATAAGCCCCATAGTCTACTGTACTCTGTTACTGCAGCCTTAATGGACTAAGCCATATTACTGAAGGAGAGTAAGGGAGTAATGACAACATTGTCGATGCATGGAGTGATATTTGGAACAGATCATTCAGTCTCATCCATTCTTGAAGGGGGCTTACTACCTTAGAACTAAGCCATTCAGAATTGTTCTAAGATGATCATACTAAGGCAATTTGATTTAATAAGGACTGTGTGTTGAAAGGCTTCCTTTTATGAAGCCGAAGTTGGTCAAAGGCCCCTACTGTACATGGGAGGTCTGCACACCATTGGACAACAGTCACTTGATCCAAGGTCAATCTCCAGTTTCCATCCTAGCAAGATGATGTCCCTCTCTGATTCCACCCCTATTCTGGACACACTTCTCTGTTGATAGAATATGGGGGTTAATAGCACAGCACTGACACTGGGATTACATTGTCTGGATACAGGTCTCATCTTCAACACCCCTCGCTGACCTTGGGCACTTATTTAATCGTGGGTGCCTCCATTTCCTCACAGGAAGATGAAGACAATCACAGGCATCTCAGTAGGAGGTGGTGAGGAGGGAGTGAGATGGTGCAGGTGTTTATCCCAAGCCTCTCACAACACAAATGCTTTATGAATGTGTGTTGTTGTTTCTGTTAAAACTGGTACAGGAAATGTCATATTACATAGGATTAAACTTAGTTCTTGTTTTCTCATATGCCATAGACTTCATACAAAGCCCATCAACGTAGTGCTTGCCTCCCCTTCCAATTTGCAAAAACAAAATGGGATTATGAGTGGGGCACATTTCTCTGGAAATAAAATCACGCAGCTTTTCCTGTGTTGAATGGTAAAGTGCCTTTTCAATCTCATCACTTTGTGATGCTTAATGCAGGAAATTAGAGAGGTGATGAGATGTCACAGCTTCCACAGTCTCTCTCTCATTGCACATGAAGCTGCGTCTCCAACATGAATCAGGTGATCTTAGGTGAGCTGCACTCAGAGTTCAGCAAGATGCAAAAAGTAACTGTGTGTGTGCCAACTCTCCCAGCATTATTCTGCAGTTGGCTACCAGGCACACTCCTGCGGCATGACTTCTGTCTCCTGGGGCCGTACACCATATCTGCTTTCATGATGCCTCTTTGCAACTTCAATTGTCAAAGGTTATTATACCTGCTCCCCCCTCCCCCCGGGTGAAAAACAATGTGGTGATGTGATTAAGCGGCAGATACTGGGATTGTATTGGCAAGATTCACATTTTGGCTACTCCCTTACTAATGTGTGATGTGGATCTGAGCAGCATTAACTAACCCCAGACCCATAGTTTCCTCATCTGGGAACTTTAATAGTATTTTCTTTGAGGAATATTAAAAAGACATAACACACAAACATGTTTAGTGTCACATACGCACACATACAATTCATTCAGTAAAGGTTACTTCTTGTTATTAGGAACAGTGAAGTGGGCAGAGAGCTTGGATCCCAAAAGCACACAAAGATCTAGACCAGATTGCAATAGGATGGGTGACATGCAAGTTTCTCATACTCTGTTTAGAGTGTAAAGTAGAAGACGGGGGCAGGGGGGTGGTGGCGGGGCACCACACGCTTACAGAGGCCCTCACTAGGCACTGTCCTTCACAGTTCTCTTGTATCATATGCATGACCACTTATGAAGTTGGTACTGTCGCCCCTGTTATGGAGGTGAGCAAGCTGAAACTATAGCTGGGATTAAAGCCAAAATTTGTTTAGCAAGAAAATCAATGCTTCTGATACTTCAGTCTAATTCTTCTATTTATCCTGTCTAGAGAGGTGTGCTCAAAGCCTCATGGACCTACAAGAATTGGGCTTTGGACATGGCTTGATCGGTCATTGAATTATGAAGGGGGAGATAATAGAGACATGATATATATATTATATATATAATATATATATGATTTTTAAATTATTTTTTTGAAAAAGGCCATTATTTTATCAAAGGTTATATACCTATTATTTTTTGTGATGTTAAATAAGGGTTTTTTTAAGAAAAAAATAATGGTAGAACACAGTAGATGGTAGATTTTTTCCTTCTCCTTGGTATTCACTCTATCTGGCTGGCCTGTGCTTGTTTGCACACACACCATGTTTTGTTTCTAATAATATTATATGTTATTATTGAAAATCCCCAAATTCACTTTCTCCTTTAACACTTATTATAACTTTTTCTATGAAATAATGCACGAGTCCTTTAGACTGTTGGAAATAATGGTGAAATGAGTTCTGAGAGTCAACCTTGGAAGTAATGATGATTTTTAGACTCTTGAAGGAAAAATGTAGAGACCCCAAATATATAATAAATTGATGATAGTCTTTTATGTTTGATTCAGGGAGGGAGGAAGGGAGAGGGTGAGGGAGGAAAAGAGAGGTTAGAGAGACTGGAAGAATTGATAGAAAGCAATGTGACCATGAATTTATGAAAGGTACAGAAAGGAGAGGGAAGAATGTGAAATACTGGACACAGCATAACAGCATCAAGATTCAACAGGCCAGAATTCCAACATAAATCTCCTAAGACAGTGATGGCGAACCTATGACACGCATGACAGAGGTGACACGCGAACTCATTTTTTTGGTTGATTTTTCTTTGTTAAATGGCATTTAAATATATAAAATAAATATCAAAAATATAAGTTTTTGTTTTACTATGGTTGCAAATATCAAAAAATTTCTATATGTGACACAGCACCAGAGTTAAGTTAGGGTTTTTCAAAATGCTGACACGCCGAGCTCAAAAGGTTCGCCATCACTGTCCTAAGAGCTAGCTTTGTGACTGCAAATGGTATAGTTGGTCTCAAATAGCTTGTGTTTTGCTACTTTTAACTCCAAATACATACATTTTACGTAGCACAGTTCAATGAGTCAAGGGATTTCTTTCCTTCTTTCTCTTTCTCTTTTTAGGTCTTTTCTTTCCCTTTCTTTTATTGTTTTTTTTTTTTAATTTCCTTATTTAACTTTTACTCTTTTTTAAAAAATATATATTTTATTGATTTTTTACAGAGAGGAAGGGAGAGGGATAGAGAGTTAGAAACATCGATGAGAGAGAAACATCGATCAGCTGCCTCTTGCACACCCCCCAGCTTGGGATGTGCCAGCAACCAAGGTACATGCCCTTGACCAGAATCGAACCCGGGACCCTTGAGTCCGCAGGCCGATGCTCTATCCACTGAGCCAAACCGGTCAGGGCTAACTTTTACTCTTGAGTGCACATGTGCATTTGCAAACTTATGCACTGTAATAGCTTCTAGTGCAAGTTTAAAAGTGCTTGCACTTGGCCCATGACCAATGTGGCTCAGTTGGTTGGAGCATCATCCTGTACACCTAAACATGGTAGGTTCAATTCCAAGTAAGGGCATATGCCCAGGTTGTGGGTTCGATCCCCAGTCAGGGCTCAAGCAAGAGGCAGCCAATGGATGTTTCTCTCATATACATGTCTGTCTGTCTGTCTGTCTGTCTCTCTCTCTCTCTCTCTCTCTGCCTTCCTCTTTCTAAAATCAATTTAAAAATGAAAAGTGCCTGCATTTAAAAAAATATAACAGCTGTGGCATTTGGATGTCTCCTACCCGGGGTGACATTCTGCATTCCCCAAGGCAACGTTAGCCTGCCCCACCCCTCACGGGGAAGCAACATCCCTAGTGTGGCCAGAAACGTGAAGCACACACCATCCTGAGAGACGACACGCTTCCAGCACGGCTGCTCTGAGGAGCTGCCATCTCCCTGAGTGGATGAGTATATTATGTGATTCGATCCAATTATGACAAAACCAGCAATTTAATGCACATTCAGTTAACCATTAGCTTCAATAACGGTGATGGCACTGGATCTGTAGCGTGATTGGCATCCCCGGCACCTGAAACGGAGCCCTGCCGGGGCTGCTGCCGGAGATCCCTGCACCAGCTGCTGGGTCACCCTGTGGACGCCGCTCTGCCTGCGGGAGGCCTTTCTGTCTGGCAGCTTTACAATGCTTCTTTGTTCAGAGCAGACACTAGATTCCTGGGGAAATCGCAGTAAGAGCCAACTGCGATTCTCTGTCCTCGGTAGAAAATATACAGAAGCCATAATTTCACATTCAAATTTGAAAGTGCCAGAAAGGCTCCCTCCCTCTGTGAAATGCATTGTAGTAAACGGTACTTTTCTGTAAGGAGACAGGATCCCAACACAACAAGGCTCACACACAACAAGGTTCTGTGCTCTATCCTCTGGGATAACCAAAGCCAGGGTGTGTATCTTTATCTTTACGCATTTTCTTGGGATTGCAGAAGATTAATTTCTACCAGCTTGTGGTTCCTTCATTCTGCTTTGTAATAATCTCTCCCTGATATTTAATAAGAAGCATCAGTGTGTTGATGGGAACACTCATTTATTTTCCAGTGGTCTCCTCACAGCTGAGTCCTGCTAGAGTCTCCCAGTGGGTGGCCCTACAACATCTATCTGTAAGGTTGTTAATGTTACTGTGATTCAGAGGGAACGCTGGCTGATCAGGCCAGTGCCATATATACTAAATGTTAGCAAAGTCACCATGGGTAAGGATTCTGAGTAACAATGGGGAAACAGGACCAAGTTTTTATGCTACTGAAAACTTTGTTTTTTTGATGGTACAAACAGAACTTATTCCAAAATGTAACCTTTTCTCAATTGCCCTTGTTTTTTCTTTGTTTTATTTTTGGTACATGGCTTTTTAAGCACTTTTGGTGGTGTTTGACCAAGTCCAAAAGCTAAGTTCACTTCTTTCTTTCTTCTTTTTTTGTAATATATTTTATTGATTTCAGAGAGGCAGGGAGAGGGAAGAGAGAGATAGAAACATCAATGATGAGAGAGACTCATTGATCGGCTACCTCCTGCACACCCCCTACTGGGGATCGAGCCCGAAACCCGGGCATGTGCCCTGACCAGGAATCAAACTGTGACCTCCTGGTTCATAGGTCAATGTTCAACCACTGAGCCATGCTGACTGGGCCACTTCTTTCTTTAGGTACTAACCACTTTGGCCTCTTTAATAGTTTCCTGGCAAAAAGGTTTGTATTGAGTGTGTCCAACCCTTGGCCACAGTGCCCTGGGGTGTATCAGATGAGTATGTTATAATATTTGATCCAATCATGACAATGGTCAATTCTTATTCATTTAACCATTAGCTTACAATGATTTTTTTCTTGTAATTTGTAATTAGGAAATAGGGAAAACTGATCTAGTCTTCTGTAGCTATACATGTAAAGTATAAGCTTAGGTAAGTATTGTCATGCTCTTAACACATCAAAACCCCTGTCTTTAATGAAATGAATCTTTAATGTATGCTCTTAAGTTCTGTCTTTCTGAAACCTTCTGTGAGACATTGCCTTAGTTCTAATGTCTTGACAATGGATCTTATATTTCCATCCTAATATTAAGCTTGGTCCAGAGGACCTTTCTTAATTTGAGAACGTATTGCTGTCTGAAAGATTGTTCTGATCACTTAATATATTATTAAACTTATACTTAAGAACGGAGTAGTTCATTCTTTAGTTTATCCCTGTCTTATTTGATTACACAAGAAGGCAGATGCATCTTCTTCTCTATTCCATTTGGAAATATCCATCACCATCTCATCAAGTTAATTAAGTGCATTTCACATATTCCACATAACTCAAGGTGATCGTTTTACTAAATTTTCTGCAACTTCAGAAAGTGTTTCCATTTCTACAGCTTTTGATAATATTTTCTTCCCAGTCTTCCAAGGGTTGACCAGTCAAGGTCCTTGTAGCTTTCCCCATAGTTTCCCGAAGGCTTTGCCTGCTTCCGCTTGTTCCCAAGCCAATGCCACATTTAGGTTTTCATTGTGTAGAGTGTAGTATAGTTAGCTACAGCATAGTATTATATAGAATATAGAATATTTTATAGGACTTTACTTTCAAGTTCAAACTTTCTCTTCACTTGTCACTGTTGCTTAACAACCTACCCCAGTACTTAGGGACAGAAGACAACCACTTTACTATGATTATGGATTCTATGGGTCAGTAATTTGGACTCAGGACAATCATAGCGCTTACTTTTACTTCACAATGTCTGGAGACTCAGCTTGAGAAGACTTGATGTTTTGGGGCAAAAACATCTACCAGTAAGGTGTCTTAATGCTCAAGTATGCCTATTGACTGGAGATTTGTGGCAAAGAATGTTGCTCACTCTTTGGGAGAAATATTAACCAGTTCTCTCCCATTGTACACATATTAAAAAATAATATATTTATAAATAATATCAAACTTGCCATTTCCTGTTGTAAAGGAGAAAGTAACATTCTCATCCTAAGTTTTCAGCCCTTGTGATCGACAGAGCCATCCACTTAGATGTTCACACGTGAAAAGTGGGTGCCCTGTTTCAATCTCTAACACAAAGTCAACCACAGACTCTTGTTGATTCCACCTCCTTCATAACTCTGGAATATGGATACTGTTTTTTATGCCCACTTCCAAGGTGTTTTTTTTTTCATCCTACGTATAACAAACATCATCTATATTATCTTCTGGTCTCTGCTATATGTATCTCACATCCATCTCTCTCAGAGCCTGCAAGCATAAATTTCTAATGCAAACTAATCATAATGATCATAATAGTGCATGTTACTCTCCTGCATATAGAGCTCTGTTGCTGCCTTTTCCATAAACATTTCCATAAACAATTCAAACCCTTTCTTAAGTTCATCTACAGGAAGTTTAGAATCTGACTCTTTCTTGAAATTTTAGCGTCTTTGCCTGATACTCTCCCACACATGCTCCTGTCTACAGATACACAGCCAGCCCTTCATGGGGACAACTTTTTCAAGGGAAATTTTGTTCTTGGGTCTTTACCAGACTAAATGTAGAAGCTGTCATCTTTGCTGTTTATGAAGAGTAAGAAAGTCGCGATCTCTCAGGAAAGGTGACACCAGCTGAGGGTCCCTGGGTTGGATGGGAAGTTCCCTAATGCCAGGGACAGGAAGTGAGCCTTCCCTGGGTCTCTGACAGCCTTGGCAACGTTCAGCATCGCACGCTCAGAGCCAGACGCCACCTTCATCTGCTTGGCAGAGGGAAAGAGAGTCTGCGAACCGGCTGCCAAGTTTTAACAGAGGGGCTCGGGGATCCGGAGCGGGGACCCTCAAGGACCAGTGGGTCCAGTCCGCCAAGTTCATGCCCAAGGATTTGGCAGGCAGTACGCTGTCCTCATTAAAATCCAGCTTGGATCATGTCACTTTCTCATGCCCACGCAGCTGGCAGCCAAGGAAAAATACAGATAATAGGGGATCACACACACAGAGACACAAATACGTACATACATACACAAACACGCTGCAGACCAGCCATTTAAATTGCCATTGAAATAGGCAAAACATCAAGTTCACGTTGAATAGCGGTCAACGGAATGCTGTCCAGCAAACTCCACACCTCCAGAGCCTTTTGTGAATCATTTTCTTGTTTCTTTTTCTTTTTCTTTTGTTCTTGCTGCTCTAATTACTCTCCATTTTTAATATCCCCCCACTGGCTTTAATTAAAGTTGCTGTAATTCCAGCTTGTTTGCCAGGCAAGTTCCCTCTCGAAGCTCAGCCCAATTCTTGTCCCAGGCAGGCAAGGTTATCAGGGAGGTTTTTCAGATCCCAGCTTCCTCAGGAGTCTCTCTCATCCTCACCCTGCGCTTTCTGTGATTAGTCAACGTGTGCTCAGCCCCGAGGAGGGACTCTGTTTTCTGAGATTAGAGAGACTAATGCTTTGCACACATTTTCTCCCTTGTCACCTCCTCTCCTCATTCCCTCCTAATTGAAACGTACTTTCATCTCATTTTGATTTCACAAAATCTATTTAATCTTCTATTGAGTTGGCTGTGGCTTTTGGGCTCTTGGAGGAAAAAGCTGCACCAGCTCTGGGAGGCTGGGTGTACTGCTGAGTCCACGGGGAAAGGAGACTTATTTTTATTACTGGTGCAAACGCGATGCTGCTACCTGTTTATGCTCATTATTATGCCACAACCACAAAGCTATTGCTAAGGTCATGAAAGAGTTTCCATTATAAAAACTATGTTGCAGGTTTTATGTTCTTCATCAAGTGGAATTTTCTGAGGCTAAATTCTAATGGGGTTTGTCTCCTGATGAGCCTATCTTTTTTTTAGGAGAGTTGAGAAATAATATCTTTAGGGAAAATGTTGATGGTCAAATGAGAATGGAAGGAAATGTTTTGCAGTTTTCTTACTGAAGGAAACATTCATTCATTTATTCATTCAAAGTATACTGATTAACTATTTCAGCGGCAGGCACAGTAATAGGCATTAAAGCGAGAGAACATGAAACCGTTGCACCTTTCAATATGTTCACAGGAAGCTGGGAGACAGATAGGTAGAGACATCAGTACAACCTGGTGGGGTAGGTACTGAAACAGAGGTAGGTAAATGGAGACAGTAAGGCAGGTAAATATAGGCAGGTGGAAGGTAAGAAAGATCATCCATAGACCAAAAATGTGTGTGTGTGTGGGGGGGGGGGCGGACAGGGGGTGGAATTCCTGGATTATAAAAAATAGATAGACACAGTCAGAAGTGGAAAAATACTCTCAAACATTTACCAGAAATGCCTGGTGCATAATGAAGAGTTGTGTGGGAGAACTCTAAGCCAACAGTTAGCTTGGAAAGTGGAAGTTGTTAAAGACAAGACAATTGACTCAAAATGGAGTCACTTAAGCTAAGCCTCAAACCACCAAACTGACACTTACAGTTCCAGTCTCTCCCAGAAGCAGAATCTTAAGCCAGCCAATCAGGGATCGTCCGATCAGCAGGCCCCTTGGAAACAGCTTTGTTATATGTCTGACCAGAGACATACAAGGGACTGCATCCCAAGAAGCTCACTCTGTCCTTGGACAGTTTGACTGAGAACATTTTTATTGCTATTGGACTTAAGTCAATATTCCTGAAAAATATTGGACAAATATTATTCTTGAATAATTTATCAATACCAGTACTTATGAATTATAGTATATTAAAATCATAGATACCCAATGAAAATAATGATAGATTTTAAAAAACCTATAATGGTTGTAGCTACTTGCCGTGTACCCTACACTCTCACCATCTCCCTCTTCTACTGCTTACACATCCCTACCATCTCCAATTATTCCATTGTACTTTTCCCTCAAAAAAACATCTCATGATGCTAATTCTTCTATTATGCACAGATTGTAATATTTTAGTTTCCCCTTCAAGGGGGATGCTCTGAACCCAATAAAATGGCAACTGCACATTTAAGTGTGATTCTGGGATATGATGAATGCTTGTGCTTAATAGTCCTAAGAACCTTTCTGGTTCTGATATCCTGCCATTCCTGACAAGACTAAGAGCATCACTCTAGTGCCCCTTGACATGGCTTCATTTTCAACATGGAACAAACTCATAACTCCATGATACATAAGCATAACACCATGCCAGAAGACATCAGCTGTTGCTTTTCCACAGACATGGCCAATAGCTGTTTGTCTGCGAATGTAGAATACAGGGTGCCCTGTGTGGCTCCAGAGTCCTGAAGCAGCTTTCTGTCTCACACATAAAGATGACCCTTCACCCTACGGAGATTCAGATAACATCCCATAAGGTAGAAACAGGGTTCGGAATGATAATAATTTTGAAACATTGCATTTCCCCTTCCTAGCCTGGTGAGTCAAAACCATCTGGTTATTGGCTTCCCTATGCTATTGTTAAAGGCTGTGCCTTGTATTAGTCTCAGAGAATTTTTATCTGGTCAATTATTTTTATTTCCTATTTAAATCTCAGGGCACATATTCTCTTCATTGTGTCACAGCTGTGTAAGGCTGTGGTTTCATCTAGCAAGATATTAGCACATGATGGCAATGGTCTCTGATATCCTGTGGGTAAGGTTAAATACATGTTGGCTAGATTCTTATTCCTTTGGATGATGTGATGATGTGATATTCAATGTTATGTGACAACTTGACTGGATGAGGAGTTGTCCCGATCTCTGGTTAAACATTATTTCTGAATGTGTCCCTGAAGATGTTTCTAGATGAGATTAGCATTGGAATTAAAAAACAAACAAACAAACAAAAAACTGAGTAAAGTGAATTGCCCTTCCCAAGATGAGTGGGCCTTATTCAAGGCCTTGAAGGCCTGAATAGAACAAAGAGGTGGAGGAAGGGACAATTCACATTGTCTCCCTACCTCACTGTGGAGCTGAGCCATCCAATCTGCTGAGCCAGCTACTCCTGGTTCTCAGGCCTCAGAATTGAAGGACTGCATTCCACAGCATCAAGCTCTCCAGCTCTCAGGCCTTCTAGCTGTGTCATCTGCTCTCCTGTGTCTCCCACCCATTTCCAATGCCCACGTTGTCAAACAAATGAAGTGCGCTCCACTTTTATAATTCTGTCCAATAAGACCGGATTTTATTCATTGAACAGAAAAAGATATACATAAATTAAAATGAATAGATAGGTGAGTATAAATGCCTTCTGTATGCCAGACTATGTGTTAGGCTAATGAGAAGTACAAAAGTGACCAAGAATGATCCAGGCTTTGCTCCAAAGACCTTATTCTGTAAGGGAGGAGACAGATTATTTTACAGCATAGAAAAATAAATAAATAAATAAAACAATGGCACATTGTGGTAAGTATTAAAAATAAAATTTAAAAAGTTAACATAGATAACAAGAGGGATGATCTATTTTTGACAGCATGATGATAAGCCCTAAAGTTGTGTGTAGGTGCATGGAGATGATTTACATACAGAGGAGAGTCTCATATATTCAAGAAACTAAAAGAAGATGAGTAAATATGAATCGCACGAGCAAAGGACAGTGGCACAAGATGAGGATGGAGAGGTAGACAGAGGGAAGACCATTCACAGCTTTTTGAGGTATAAGAATTTTGTCCCATGCTCAATGTGAAGCTACTAAAGCCTTTATGGCTTGCTTTATTTTAATTGCTATACAATGAATATAAAGTGAGATCTTAAGCATTCAGTTAGATAAGTTTTGACACTTATCACCCATGTAACCACTATCCAAAACAAGGTATAGGAAATTATGACCCTCTCTGAAAGTTCCCTGTGACACCACTCCAGTCAATTTCCTTCTTACAATTCATCCACTAACAACCATCTCCCTCACAGCAAACATGATTCTGATTTTGTTTATTGTAACTAGTTTTGTATGTATTTGGATTTCAAATAAGTGAAATCATATAATATGTAGCATGATCTACTTTTAAAAGCTTAAAAGATGACACTTGATATTTTTGAATGTAATTTTATCAAATAAAGGGAGTGGGCATGCTATTCATAATATAATACCAACTGCACACATTATACTTATATGTTTATATATAAAGAGTTTCAAATCTGTACAGAATGTATACAAATCTGTGTGTATACATGCATATCATACATAGACATATTCTAAATTAAGGTGGTAGTAACAGAACTAGAGAGAACTAGGCATATTTGAGAGTTCTTTTGTAACAAAGTTTCCAGAACTTGTTCATGATATATAGAGCATTTCAGTGAAAAAAAGGGGTGGGAGAGTAAATAGGATGTCACCTTGGACAACTAGATGGAAGGTAGGTTGTGGTGGTGAAAATCAAAAGGTAATTTGGAGATTCATTCAAAAAGATGATGGGAGATTATTCCAGGGCAGGATTATACAAAGTAGGCAGTTTAGACAAGCAAATATGAAAATCACAAGGAGGTGTGGTCTGAATTTATAAATCTAGACGTGATTAGCATGCCAATGGTGTGTGAATCCTTCATCTTTAAAGACATTATTGGAGGGTGAGGTGCAGTCTGAAAAAGTGCCTTGAACCAAAAGTGACTTGTACATATAGGTAAACACTATATGTACATTTGGGATAGAATAGAGCCAGTGAAGAAAAATGAGAAAGAGAAAGCCAAGGAATGGAAAATCAGTAGAGAGGGGCGTTCCAAAAGTCAAGATAGAAGAGGGTTTCAAAAAAGAAAGTAATGGTTTACTCTTTTGAAAGTTAATGGGAAACATAGTTTACTGAGGGCAGAGAAAGCCATTCATTTAGCAGCATGAAAGGCTTTAGCGACTTGGTAAGAACAGTTTCAGGAGGACAGATTAGCAAGGCTAGATCAGAGTGGTCCGGAGAGTGATAGGGGTGTAAGTAAATGGAGAGAGCATGTAGAGACAGTACATTGGAGAAGAGTGACTGACAGCAGAGGACACACACACACAAGAGATGACCTCTGAGCTTTAACTTCTGGATTGCACTTAACTAGGGAGAATCATAGTAGGTCATCTAGACAGAGAAAATCGAGCAAGAAAGCAGGGGGTGCACCAGAGGTGTCTTTGGGGAAATGTCTGTCATCGATTCTGAACAGAGAGTAGATGGGGTGGGTAGTGAGTGGAGAAAGGCAGGAAAGACGGTGAGGTTATATTTAGCAATGCTAGAGAAAGCAACATATACCTATAAACAATTAGTATAACAGCTTCGATGGGGCTCTGGACCTTCGCCTTAAAAAGCACATCTCTTAAAAATTTCACGTTGGCTACTTTGTGAGTTTCTACGCCAGTGAATATGTCCCTCTCTGTCCTGTTTCTTATTATAGCCTCTAGGTTTCCTGCAGAACTGATCTGAATAAAATCCTGCTGAAGGAACAGATTGCAAATGCCACCTTTAGTAGCTTCGAACTTTCCAAGATTTGCAAAATTTCCATTGTCTGGTGATTAGCCAGGATGCATTTTATAAGTCTCAATCTTGAAGAGTAGCAACTACTTTCTACTTCCCTCAGAAGAGCAAATCTGTTCCTTGCAGCAGACACCAGAGACAACTTTGAGGGGAGTTATGGAACCCAGAAGAAAAGGATTCCTGGCCAAGCATGGGTGTCTTTGCCTGACCAGAACTGTGTCACTGTGATGGGGGCCATGGGAATAAGAGAGGGATGTTCTGCAATTCCCTAAACTCTAGATTTGAACTACAGACATACTAAGTAAGGTACATCAGAGATTAAGAAAATTGTAGTTAACTTTATTAAAGTTCCTAGGCAGTGATGCAGTCAGGAGTTAATAAATGTATAGACCTGAGTTCTTGGTATGGCTAAATTTAATTATATGGTACATGCAAGCATTCAATTTTATGAAGGTGAAAATAGAATACCTTGCAATAAAATGAACACTGGCATCAAAGTGTTCAAATTTGCAGACTTAATGTGCTTCAAAATAGCTTCATTTTATCACCATTCAATTGCAAAAAAAATCAAACTCATCTAGGAATTAATATCTGAAATAGAGAATGACGACATGAAGTTTTCTTTCCTATTTCCGAAGGCATGGGAAATAAATGGTAGTGAGAATGATCATATGAAATTTATTTGATGACAGTTAACAGCTTCTCCCCAAGTGGTCTTTAAAATAAATACACATACATCATTTAAGGTCTCTCTAGAATGAGAGAAAAAGATGCTAAATTACAATAGAAGAAACGCATTTCAGTCCTCTGACCTCCCTCTTCCTACTTCCCTCACCATCTAACCTGCTACTGTGATACCTCAAGTTCAAATTCTGCCATATGCTCAAATATATACCACAGCCTTTGAAAACGGTTAAGTAGCTGTCTAGGTATGCTGCAAAATAAAATATAACAAGCACATTCAAAATTTAAGACAAAATATCCAAATTTTGTACCAGATTGAATGAGATAAAAGAATGATATATAGTTGAGCAAGATTTTGTGAAGATTTCTGATTATTCAGTTCCTTCAATAGATTTTGACAGCCAAATCAAAGTTTCAGGCCAAATAACATTTATTTTTAAACCTGGTGGCTTCACTGAAATGAACAGGATTAACCAGATAATTGGCAAAATTTTGTTTCTGTTTGCGTGATGGGAAATGGTTTCAGGTGACACGGCTGTCCCAGATGTATATTAGACACAGCTGGGATGCCATCTGTGGTCCTCATTACCTTGTTACGTGGGTTGCAGAAGCATAGCTATCTCTGTTTGTCTTTTCTCAGGAAGCATGGCATCATTGTAATGAGCAGATTTGCATTCAGACTGTTCTGGGTTTCATCACTATTATAAGACCTTGGACAAGTTTCTTGATCCTCTTTGGTCTTCGTTTTCTCATCTATAGAATGGCAGAATATGATCGCACCAACCCAATAACGCTATGTCATCGTATGTGGAGCATTTTGTAAAATATTATGCATGTACACAATACCTGATGGATGCTGTTGCTATATATTTCTCATTATAGTTGTTATTAATACACATATGAAACTTAATTGCCTTTTCACACATTACTGAGTTTCCCATACGTAACAGTCTTTGAGAACTTCAAAAGCTAAAACCAGTGGATTGGCTTATGTTGAGAGGATGCTAGCCAATTCAGGAAAGCAAGTCAATTTTTAAATGAAATTAAATGCTTATTGATATCATATAACCTAGGACTATTTATTGTTTAACTACTGTTTTCTCATTTAAAACTAGAGGCCCGGTGCACAAAATTCATGCATGGGCAGGGTCCCAAGGCCTGGCCGGCAATCAGGACCGATCTGTGGGGCAACCAGCGGTATGATCGGGGCCCCCTGCTTACACCCGCCTTGGCTGGCCTGGCGCCAAGCCCCGCCCCCCCCGCCCACGACAGTCAGGTCCTTCAGGCTGGGAGCAGATCCAGTGTTGAGCGTCTGCCCCCTGTTGGTCAGTGCGCATCATAGCAACCGGTCATTCAGCCGGTCATTCTACTGTTCAGTCGATTTGCATATTACGGTTTTATATAGATAGAAGACATGTATGTCCAGTTATCACTTTAGAAAAGATAGATTCCAGACCTCAGAGTCAATTTTAGCAGCATAGGTTAAAATAAATCATATATATCAGCATTTTCAGGCATTAAAAATAATAATAATAAAATATTATATGATATTTGTTTCTTTAGAATCACTTCTTCCATTGTGCATATAAAACGTGAAATATTCTTTGTAAAGAATATAAAATATTTAGACTTAAATTTTTTTATTTTAATAGAGAAATGTAAAAATGGAATTCTAAGTCTTCCTCTTCCTGATTTGCAATGATCGATAACCTAATCAAGTAACAGTTCCAATTGATTAGAATATCGGTTGGGATTGATAATCTGATTCCAATTCCAATGGTCAACTGAAGTTACAAGCTGGAGAATAAAGGCTGTGCTGAAAGTCACGTGGTTTGAAATCACTTTTTGTAGGTAAGTCTCAGAAACAATGTTGAGCAAAACAGATCAACACGAATGAGCCTGCCATTAGGTTTCATCTAGGTCAAGTTCAAACATAAACATTCACCTATGCTGTGATTACCTTGGGGAAGGAGGGTGGGAAGTAAATGGAAGAGGGTAGGAGAGACTTTCTGAGGGCAGGTAATAGCCTTTTACTTAAATTGGGGTGCTGATTAAAAGGTGTGTTTACTCTGAAAAAAAATTCATTGACCTATTAAATTATGATTTGTGTCCTTTTCTGTATATCAATAAATCTTATAAAAATAAAAACAGCTCCCCTCCACCCCCATTTCGACAAAATTCTGTTTTGTTACATGGAGAAGTTTGTCTTTTAACCTTATTCTGTGTTTCCCCATCTGTGTATTTCATGCTCTGGATATAAAGCCTTGCTCCATTCCTTCCAGGGGTTTCTGATTAGATCTCTTTTTCTCTGGCATTCAGGTTTCTTTTGTCTGCCCCTCACACCCTCTCTTCCCAGGTCTCTAGCCTTCTGGGCAGGCAGCCCATTCCTGCATTTTTCCACCCACTGCCAATCAGGGAGCTGCCAATCCTCCCGCCTCCCATTGTCCCGCACAGTGTGGCTCTCAGAGCCACCAGGTTGGCAGCCTTCAATGGTTCCCCCTGGGGCTCTGCAATCTCATTTCTGCCATGGCCCCCAGGCCTGCCAGGCCTGGGTCATTTCCAGGTCTCCTGTGAGAGGTTCTCTCCCTGGCACTGTCCAGCCGGGCTTGTATTATTATGATTATGGGTAATGGGCTTTCCATCCACCCTTCTGCTGTCAAAGGCTCTCCCACACTTTATTCCCACTGTCTTTTAATTTTCACTTTTAACTGAAAGCAAAATAAAACAAGCGCGAGGTTTATAATCACCTCCATTTAACATTTGCAGTGGCAAAAAACACATTAAAAAAAAAAAAGAATAGCAAAAAACGCAAAAAAAAAAAATTTGGCAGTATCTGAGTGCCCTTGAAAGCCTCAGCTGCCTGTGGGCTTCTCTTGTTTTGTTCTGTTTCCCTCTTTATCCCCTTCCCTCTTCCTGGAGCCTGAGGACTGTCCATGTGGTGATAGTTTTCAATGCCTCTCCCCCAGTCATGTAACCACGGGCTTTAACCTCTGGTTTCTAGCAGCTTGGTGCACCATTAAATCAGTCGTCAGGAGTTGGAGAGCTATTCAATTCAAAATAACTGTTTTGGAAATTGTGATTGCATGCTGCACCCACTAGTGAAGTCATAGTCAAGAGAGCATTAATCTGTGTTTCCTCTGCGACCAAGTGTTTTGCAAAACTTTGTCACTTGACTTATTCCATGACCCAGGCCAAGCACATGATGAGAGTTCTAAATTACTCCTATCCTTTCATATAATCAGGAAAATAGACATTCCAACATGGAAGGAAATGGAGCTTTAGAGTGGGATGCATGTCTAGTTTGCCCTGAGCTAACTATTTAAGACGTATTGAAAAGAAGATGCCTTGAGCAACGCTCAGAATTTTAGTGCAGGGCAATTTTAAGAACTGCATAAAAATGACTATGGTAGCTCAGCCAGCATGGCTCAGTGGTTGAGCATCAACTCATGAACCAGGAGGTCCCAGTTCCATTCCTGGTCAGGGCACATGCCTGGGTTGCAGCCTTGATCCCCAGCAGGAAGCAGCCAATCAATGACTTTCTCTCATCATTGATGTTTCTATCTCTCTCCGAAATCCATAAAAGTATATTTAAAAAATGACTATGGTAGGCAGCCTCCAGGATTATCTCCAACAGCCTCCACTTCTTGGAACTCGCACCCTTGTACAATGCCTTCCACTTAAGTGTGCTCGAGCTTATGAATTGCTTCTAAGGAATAGAATAAAACAAAAATGATGGGGTGTCTCTTCCAAAATGAAGTTACTAAGAGCCTGTGGCTTCTCTCTGGGACACCCTCTCGGGCACTGTCGCTTGCTTACTCAGAGGGAAGTCAGCTGCCATGTTGTCAGCTGCCCCATGGATATTCCCACAGGACAAGGAATGGAAGGTGGTCCCAAAGGATAACCTCTAACCAGGAACTGAGCCCTCATTCCAGCTGCCCTCAAGGAACTGAGTCCTGTGAACCATTATGTGCCTGACCTTGGAAGTGTAGACATGACTGCACCTTAATCGCAGCCTTCTAAGACACCTGGGACCAGAGAACTCTGCTAAGCCACACCCAGATTCCTGGGCCATAGGAGTTGTGAGGTCATGTATCTTTATTGTTGTAAATCACTATGCATTAAGATCATTTTCCATTCAGCAATAAACAAATAGTAACAATAGTAATATTGATTCCTTACCATTGTTTGCCTAGTGTTTTTTAGTTTGACATTTTTATGTATTTTTACCTCATTTCATCTTCAAAACAAACATAATGTTAGAAATATGACCACTTCCACTTTTTTGAGATGAGAAAACAGGCTCAGAAAATTGTGCAGGTTGCCTGTGCTCACCCAGCTTGTAAGTGGCAGAGCTGGTGTCAGAACCCTGATAATTCTGAACCTTGTGTTTTTCCAAAAAGAAATTGCTTTGTGAATTTAAAGGTAACTCATGCACAGGTTCTGGGGGAGTAGGGAGTGGATATCTTTGGGAACCATTGTTCTATCTCCCATAGCACTTTTTTTGCGGGGGGGTGGTGGAGGGTGGTGGTGGTGGTGGTGAGAGAAATAAGAAAAGGAGGTCCAGGAGGAAGCCTTCTAATATGAGAATCCACGGAAGTTTATTTGGATTAGGGAGAAACCACAGGGTCATGTTTTTGTCTGACCCTCCTTATGATGGCAGGGGACTTCTTGATTGACAAGCCTACACATGAATGGCCTTGAATGGCTCACTCATACATCCAACGTCACATCCTGACATACTCAAGGTCATATACTGCCATCATCTATTCAAGGGAAGTAATAAAGTAAGTGCGAAGTCACTATTCCTGTCACCTACCATGTGTCTAGCACTAGCAGGCACTGGGCCTCTGAGGATGGGATTATTTTCTCCTAGAGGCAATGGAATGTACTGATAGTCCTCAAAAAGTTTTGATGCCTTTGACTTTGCAGATTGGGTATAATTTGGCCCATTTGACTTTAAAGGATAGCTTGAAATAGAAACAAGACTTAAGAAGATGCAGTTGATTTATATTGCATATAGAAGATAGAGTGGAAAAGGACTCCAGGATTAATCTGTCTATTTCTCTCTCCTCAGGTGGGGAAATTGAGTTATCTCATGGAGAAAAAAACTCACTGCTCATAGAAGAACCAAAATTAGTACCTCCTGTTGCCAACTCCAATTTGTTCACTTTATAGGTTTGGGGAGAAATAACTCAGGGTAAAATAACAACAAAAGTCTCCTAAGAAGCTCCATTTTCCTCACAGAAATAATGATCTAATAGATTAAGAGGTTGCCTAAAGAATTCAAAATTTATTGATGATCTGTTCTAAGGAAAGTAGATACAATTTTTTTAAATCAAAGAGCTGATGCTCCCCCTCAGTGATCTCATTATGATCAATAAAAATTTAACACCTGACAACAATGGTATTAAAGATTCAAAAGAAGAAGAAAAAGACGCAGAAAACCATTGTTTCTCTCATTATTATGTTTTATGGTTAATCAGAGAAAACAAGAAAATGTGAGAAGGTTCTAAACTCTGCCATTTACCTATGTGTTACATAGGTACATTTAATTAATATCTTGAGGTTTTATTATTGTCTTCATCCATGCTCATATTTACAATCTCACTAGAAAATGCAGGTAGCTCACTCAGATTAATTCCTCGGAGGGCTTTTGGCCAGGGTTCATGCTGTTTAAAAACAACAACAACAAAATGTACCCACTGTGCTGTACTTTAAATTTAAATCAGAGAATAATGTTAGTTTGATTATAGAATATTCTCTAAGACCTCCAAAAAAGAACCATGTTCTTGTATTTGAAATTAATGAATTTTATAGTTATATAATCAAAAGCCTATTTAATCCCAATGATGTGACTAACCCCCTACCAAGTGCCATGAGGCTACAAAATTATATGGGGGCTTGACTTCAAAGAAAAACAACACATGAAAATGCACCATAGGTCTAAAAAAAAAAAGTAGAACAGATTTAAAGATTTAAGAGGAGACCAGGAATTTTGATTCAGTTATTCCTTAAATACAGAAGAATTGACCTCCTTATAGTTTCTCTAATTGCCAAGCTCTTTCGCCTACATCATTTCTTTGGCCAGCTATTAATTAGTAGGAGCCAAGTTCAATTTTCTATAAATATCAGCTTTTTATTTACTCCTTTTTAGTATTTATCATAACTTATTTTCAGTACTTACTCTAGGTCAGATGATTTTGTAATTAATCTGCAAATATTTACTCATTTTATTATCCACTTACATGTTTTTAAAACATATTTTTATTTATTTCAGAAAGAGGCGGGGGGGGGGATAGAAACATCAATGATGAGAATCATTGATTGGCTGCCTCCTGCACACCCTCTACTGAAAATCAATCCTAAAACCTGAGCATGTGCCCTTACCAGGAATGGAACCATGACCTCCTGGGTCATAGGTCAATACTCAACCACTGAGCCACACTGGCTGGGCTGCTTACATATTTTTAAAATGTGTATTTATCTGCCACTTTCCTCCCATTATAGCTACCAAAAAACTCTAAAAATCAGAGAAGCCCTATCTTCATTGAGTGAACTAAGTAAGAACAGAAGGAAATTTCCAAATTCTCTCTGGAGAAAAAAAAAAGTCACATGTTAAATGGTCCAATATTTCTTAATCAACTCTGTTGGGTGGTACCCATAAATTGTGTACAATATTATTTCTCCAGCATCTAGCATGGTATCTGACATATACCTAGTAATTAAATGTCAGTTCTTTAACTAAGTGATGAAGTGAATGGATTTTTTAAATATACTTAAGGTCATATAGATCAGAAGTATAGGATTATATTTTATTTTAAAAATTAACTACATACAATGCTTAATAATATATTGGTTTTCCTTTTGAATTGGTTCATAATGATATGCCTATAACAAGTTTCCCAGGACAGTCCTCAGCCAATGACTTGCTGATGTGACAATGCAAGGAACAAACTCCCTGGCCAGTTCTTGGAACAAGTCTGAAGGACCCCCCCTCCCCCCGGTACCTATGGTATTAAAGATCCCCCCGGGTTTCGGACTCCCACGTGGAGATGGCAGAAGCTCTGTCCCATCTGAGTTACAGCTCATCTGGTCCCTCTGGCCAACCCTCCTTTCTTTCCTTCCATTGCACAGGTGGTGACTCCATGAGTGTCTCCTAATAACTCCCCAGGAAACTCATCTCTGGGTCAGAGTTTGCTTTTGGGGAGCTCAAGCCATTTTTGTCAGTGCCAGGAGGATTCTGACAAAGCAGATTCTAGGATGGGGTTTTGGAGCTGGATGACGTGCCACCAGCTGGTGATAAAGAGACCCCTTGCTGACTGTAGGTGGAGCACAGAGAGTCCCTGGCACATAATATCAGTGCAACTGTCAAAACTGCCACCAGTAATGAACTGAGATATTACACTGGTACAAGCAAATGTATTTGCTGCTGCCATGTATCCAGCAGGAGAGAACTGGTAACTGGAAGAACAGTAGAACTGGGTGATGATTGCTTGGGGAAAAGACAAGACATATGGGAGAGTGATTAATCAATGATTCCAGGCCAAGTGTCATTCACTGTTTAGAAAGACTAGTAGCCTGAGGTTAGAATTTACATGAATCTGAATAAGGCGTAGAAGCTGAGGGACAAGAAAACTTGGGGTAGGAGCATGGGGAAAACCAAAAGGGACTAGAGATAAACTGGGAAGATCTTCAAATCCTATTACAACACCCACCAAAGAGCATTCACCATTGACAACCAGGAAGAAGACAGCCTACATGTTCAGGTGCGTGTCTGCATTGCCCGCCAGAGGGCGTCTGCCATCCCCATCATCATGCAGGGTGTCTCACCTGCCAATATAGAGCGTCACTTAACCTCACTTCATGCCAAGGGAACTGCTCTACAGCAAAGGTGCTAGAGGAGCGGGCCCTGGACTATGGGTTCCACAGGTCACATGATATACCACACAGCCCAGAAGCTGCCGGACAAACTGAGCGATGAAACAGGCACTTTAAGTCACCAGCCTGAGGACAATATCTTGAGATGATGTACAACCATCCTCTAGGGCAGTGGTTCTCAACCTTCCTAATGCCTCGACCCTTTAATACAGTTCCTCATGTTGTGGTGACCCCCGATTTCATTGTTACAAATTGAACATAATTAAAGCATAGTGATTAATCACAAAATAATATGTAATTATATATGTGTTTTCCGATGGTCTTAGGCGACCCCTGTGAAAGGGTCGTTCAACCCTCAAAGGGGTCGCGACCCACAGGTTGAGAACCGCTGCTCTAGGGTGTAATGTACATTTTATGTATGTATGTATGTATGTATGTATGCATTTAAATAATAAATATTTAGAAAGGAAGGCAGGGAGAGGGCAGGAGGGAGAGAGAGTCACACACACAGGGTGGGCGTGGAGAAACAATGATGTAAGAGTGATGTCAGTTGCCTCCCGTACTCAACAACACCGGGAATAGAACCTGCAACCTAGGTATGCGCCCAGATGGGGAACTGAACTCAGGACCTTCTGGTGCATGGGCTGTTGCTCCAACCAACTGAGCCACACCAGCTAGGGTTATAATGTACACTTTAAAGCATACATCCAGGAACCCAGGAATGGCCCCAGTTCCCATTACTCCCACTTATTAAGAAAAAACAAAATAAAAAACAAAACAAAAAAACACATTTTCTGACTTGTTTTTATCATCTTTGCAACTTTTAGCTCTGAATTTAAAAACCTTGATTTCCAAAAGGAAAAGTCCTCCTTCAGAGAACACCAGAGTCCTATTGAGATACACACTACAGCGCCCACCTTGGTCCTTCAGGTTTGATGAAAAGAAGTGGCCAGAACTCAACAAGCAGAACAATCATCTTAAGAAGGGATCATTAACCCTACTCATTAAAGGGAGGGGGGTGGCTGATGTGATCAGTGCAATCGTCAAACTGAGGGCAGAATGAATGAATTTGGAACACACATACGATTCAACTGGGTGCCTCTTTGAACTCTCTTGCCCAATTTTGATAGTAATTGGGCAAGTTCAGTAACCCCTGCCTACAACAGGTATGGTGAGCTTGAGTTCAGCTGTCTCAAGAATACAGAGCTGGTCAGGCCACCAGGTAAACCAGAGGGAGGTCCCAGCCGAGGTCAGCAGGAACCTAGGATGGGCATAGAGGAGAGGGACAAAGACTTTCAATGTATTCATGCTATTATTCCTTAAGGAGGGGTTGCAATTCATCTTCACTAACCTTCCTTGTAGTTTTTCTTGGGAACTCTGGGCCACCTACTTCTAAACCTTATTCCAATAAAGGTAAGCACAACCCATGGTAGGTAAGGTCAAGGTAAAGTGTGAACAGTACTGTATAGGAGGTATGTCACCAGGTCCTCTTTTAAGAAAGAAGGAGCAGCAAAACAGCCCTCAGTCCCCATCCCTCTGTGGGGCTCACTTTGGGGTAGGAGCATGGGGAAAACCAAAAGGGACTAGAGATAAAATGGGAAGATCTTCAAATCCTATTACAACGCCCACCAAAGAGCATTCACCATTGACAACTAGGAAGAAGACAGCCTACATGTTCAGGTGTGTGTCTGCATTGCCTGCCAGAGGGCGTCTGCCATCCCCATCATCATGCAGGGGTCTCACCTGCCAATATGGAGCATCACTTAACCTCACTTCATTTCAAGGGAACTGCTCTACAGCAAAGGTGCTAGAGGAATGGGCCCTGAATATGGGTTCCACAGGTCATATGATATACCACGCAGCCCAGAAGCTGCCAGACAAACTGAGTGATACGCTCCCTCAAGGATACGCTTCCAAAGCAGGGCATTCCTTTCCTGACAATTAATCAAGGTGGAAGCATTCATGCCTTGTTCCCATGACTCAACGTGGGACAAAGCTGAATGAGTCATCCCAGCTTCAGAGTTCCCCGTATGGAGGTCTGAGGACTTTGTGGGGACTGCATTATGGCCAACATCTTCCTTTCCCTTACACAGGTAGTCACTCCAGAAGGCATTTCCCGATAAACCTTTATTTCAGATTCTGCTTCCCAGGTAACTCAATGATCAACATCCATTCTCCATGACACAGGATCATACATCCTGCCCCCTTTCCAATAGGCCATGTTCTCAATGACTCGGTGTCTTTGAACTCTATCAGCTTGACTCTGAACGTCTGAATCCTCTCATCTTGCAAATGCTCCCACTCTGTCTAGGGCATCAGTTATGACAGATGGGCTGTATGGCTCACAAGCCAAAAGTACTTACTATCTGGTACTTAACAGGGACATTTTTCCAGTCCCTTATTTAGATGATGTCCCTTCTACAGTGTATAAACATTTCCACAGATGGAAAGTTTCAGTTCAACATTCTCTTTTTATTTTGTTCTGCTATGAATTTTTATGTTTTTGAATTTGTATTTGAATTAAAATAATACATCAGACACTTCCCATTCCCAAGTCCATAACCACTGAAATTACTTCTAGTATTAATTATCCTTGCATAATGCTACTGATTTAACATCAACTTTTAAGAGATAAAGAAAAAATGCTGTCTGTCTGTCTCAGTCCTCTACCAAGTAAAATGTACTAACAGAGAGGCATGGAAAAGAAAAAAATAAAATAACCAGCATAATTGCTTCTGAGACCTATTAGCATAAACCATCAGAAGCTTGACTTTCTGTTTGCTAAACTGTTTTAGACAAGCTAATTACATTAAAGTGCTTGGTATTTCCAAGTTACTGCATAATGTCATGAGTCTTAGATGATTTAGTCTGGTTGTGCACTTGATAGCTGAATCAATGAAAATGCGCTGGAATTAAAGGGGGAGATTTTCAAAGACATATGTGGGAGGTCTGAGCAGAACTGCCTTTAGTTCCAGACTGTGGGAACACTGCAGAATATTATCAGAGAAAGCACAGACGAAGTTTCAGTGTTGCTCTTTTAGTTACAAAAGCCTGGGGATTCTACGCTCTTGTTTAAAAAATGGAGTTTAGGCCCAGCCACTGTGGTTCAGGGATTAAGACTGGACCTATGGTTCAATTCCTGGTTGAGCCACATGCCCAGGTTGTGGGCTCCATCTCCAGTAGGAGGGTGCAGGAGGCAGCTAATCAATGTTTCCCTCTTACCGATGTTTCTATCCCTCTCTCCCTTCCTTTCTGAAACACACACACACACACACACACACACACACACACACACTAGAGGTCCGGTGCACGGATTCATGCACGGGTGGGGTCCCTCAGCCTGGCCTGTGCCCCCCTCACAATCTGGGACTCCTAAGGGGGATGTCGGACTGCCGGGTTTGGGCCTGATCCCCACAGGCCTAGCTGAAATCTGGTAGTCCAACATCCCCCCGAGGAATGTAGCAGTGCCAAAGTGGCAGGCGGCCAGGGAGGAGCCCCAGCCAGGGCCGGGTACAGCTCTGCTGCCGCTCATCCCAGCCCACTGCACCTGCCACAGCTGCCACTCGGAAGTGCCACAGTTGCAGCTGCGCTTGCCAGCTGTGTGCCCAGCTTCTGGCTGAGTGGCGCTCCCGCTGTGGGAGTGCACTGTCCACCAGGGGGAATTTCCTGTGTTGAGTGTCTGTCCCGTCTGTCCCCTGGTGGTCAGTGCACATCATAGCGACCGGTCATCCAGTTGTTTGGGTCATTCGGTCATAATGGTTGCCTAGGCTTTCATAGATATATAGATATAGATATAGATATAGATATAGATATAGATATAGATATAGATATAGATATTGATATCTATATCTATATATCTATATCTATATCTCAGAGGGGGTGACTGGTTTCTTTTTCTGTAGAAGTTTCCAAAGATTCACCAGCAGTAGACATAGTAACCTGTGTCTTTCCAGGAATAGAATAAGAACTCAAATCACATGGGTTGTTGGGGTGTGGCATTCTCTGAGCTAGTTGGTTTGCATTTTATGCACTCAATTTAAAAATGTCTGTTGGAGCAAGTGTTAATTTTTATGAGAATCAAAATCCCTGGCAAACTAAATGAAGCACATAAAAAATACTTTCATATTTATTATGATGTTTCAGTTGACACCTAAATGTGATGATGCCAATCTATATGTATGGGAAACAGTCCCATAAATGCCACTACACTAATAAATAATAATTTCTCCTATAGATGCATGTGAACACTAAAATATAAGAGTAAGTTAATAGGTTATGATTACTCTGAGTAATCAATTGCTTGGCAGAAGACAGTTTGAATTCACCTTTCTATACAGAGGCATTTCCAATGGAAATATTTTTTCCACTAAGAGGTAAAGAAAAATTGGCTGCTTCAGCTCAGCCAATGTGGCTCAGTGGTTGAGCATGGTCTATGAACCAGGAGGTCATGGTTTGATTCCCAGTCAGGGCACATGCCCAGGTTGTGGGCTCAATCCCCAGTGGGGAGTGTGTTGGAGGCAGCGATCAATGTCTATCTCATCGATGTTTCTATCTCTCTATCCCTCTGCAAAAGATCAATTTAAATAATTGGCCGCTTCAACACTTAGTGAGCAAGATGTTTTCTACATCACTGAAATTGTTCAAGGAATGTGTTTATTGGATGCAGACAGACCTCACACACAGTCTAGAACCCCACCTATATGCCATACAGTAGGTGTATGTTAATAACAATTAGCATGTTGACCGCAAAGATAAATACATGTCATAATCTGGTTTATCTGCAATTTTACCATGGCTGTTCTCTCTCTTGCTCACAAGTGACTTGGTCTTGTAGAACTTTCATACAACAAACTTTGAAAAAGCAATAAACCACAGGGGAAGAAGTTCAGACCCAGAAAGGGACAGATTTTCTGCAGCAGATTTATGAACGTATTAAATATTAAAGGGATAATCTCTATTGCTTTGTAGTTTAAGCGGCAACAAATGAGTGTTAGGATTGATTAAATGCTTGCACTTTACTTCAATGTTTAATTTGTTTTGAACTGTTTATGGAAAGGATATGTAAAAGGAATAGAAATGTGCTATCAAGAAGTATTTATTCCACAAGCTGCACTTGGAGGTGGTATAGTCATACCTACATTTTTTTTTTAATTAGGTGAGTATGGTTAGCAAATCAAAATCAAGAAGTAGATTGCAATAAGCACATGAATCAGATTTAGATCACCTGGCTTTTTTGTTTGTTTATTTGTTTTGTCAATCCTCACCCAAGGATATTTTCCCATAGATTTTCAGAGAGAGAGGAAGGGAGGAGGAGAGACAGAGAGAGACAAATGATGTGAGAAAGATACATCAATTGGTTGATTTCCGCATGCACCCCAACCAGGGCCTGGGATTGGGCCTGCAACCCACATATATGTCAATCCTGCAACCAAGGTACATGCCCTGGATCAGAATCGAACCCGTGACCCTTAAGTCCATGGGCCAATGTTCTATCCACTGCGGGCTGGATTGGCTTGATTGCCTGATTTTAATTTTGGTTTGATCATCTTCTGAATACATAGCCTTATGTAATTTCCTTAAGTTCTCTATTTAATCATCTGCAAAATTATTGCAAAACCCAAAGGTGAGTATGTGTGTGTATGTGTGTGTAACTTGAATTTGAACCCTAATTAATTAATCCTCATAAGTGATTGCAAGAATGAATGTATGATCGATCAATTCACAAAACAGCAAATATTTGGAGCATTTGCTTGGTGACAAAAAGGAAGCCAACGTATGGAATAAAACAAACATTTTCATTTACATGATAAATCATATTGGATATCTATAAGCCAATGCAAACTTTACACTAATAATTCCACTACTAAAAAAATTCCAAAGGAGATAAGAAATATATGTAAATTCAGAATCCTCAGCGATGACCAAAAAATATGTTTTTTTTTCTATTTTGCATGATTAAATTTAATTTTTGTTACCTGAACATGTGTTTGGTATATTGCTGTGAAATAAATATAAAAAAAATAAGCCTAATTATCTCAACAAGCAATAAATTAATTAGTCATTCTGTACTAATATAGAGAATATTTTATAGCCTTTGTTTTATTTTGTTTTCTTTATTACGCCCAATTTTGACTATCAATTTATTTTAAAAATCAATTGCCAAGGCTCTTTGTAATGATCTATTCATTTGTATATTCATGCATCATTACCAGTTTAGTCGCTGTCCCTGTATAACATATTTTAGTGCACTAGAGGGATAAAATGAGATCATAATCATTTAGTAAGTAAACTTGTAATGATCTAAAGTGATAAGTAGAGTTTAATAATCATAAGTAGAACAAGGCAGGATTTCCAGAAAAATAATCTTCAAATTATTTTTGAGGTTATCTTATTATTAGTATTACTATATCTACTTACTATTTTTATTTTCCACATTAATGTGTTAGAGATAATTTGGGTTAAACAAAATTATAGAGGTACTTGATTGTAAGACTTCTAGAACTTGCACTGTGGTATCAGATATTATCATTCGTATCAAGCAATAGGTTTTCATACATGTGATCATAAAATTATTGATTTTTTTCTTCTAGTGAATCTCTAGAGATTAGGTTTCTGTAGAAAAGCACTGGAAATCTCTTCTATAGCATTGAGTAACCATATAACTTCTCATACACATACTAACAACAATGAACCATTATTACCAAAAATATCAGGACTATACTAATAGTAGCCAAGTTCTCATTCTAAAATATATCTAAGACACTTCAGAACTCATATTAACATTCATTTGAAACACACCAATGATATATTTAAAGAAATCACCTGTTTTGTTTTCCCTCTTCAAATACCAGCCATTAGAGCTATTTTATCCTCCATAATTGTTCACAGAGAAGGAGAAGCCCCTTTTTGCACAAAGCACATGCGTGAAAAGAGAACTGCCTTTTACTGATCAAATTATCTGGTTTAATATTATGGACCTCTGTTTTATAAATCATATCCTTCCTTAGCTATACTGTTGCAACTTATTTCAAATAAGCCAAGTGGTGTTTGGTGATGAGAAGACAGAGGTTTGGGACGTTTTCCTCACCTTGCTTACTTACTTATTTAATCTTCACCAGAGGATATGGTATTTTGGTTAGTTTTCTTGAGAGAGAGAGAGAGAGAGAGAGAGAGAGAGGTTGCCTTCCATACTCACCCCAACCAGGGATTGGACCACAACCTGGGTATGTCCCCTGACCTGGGATCCGACCCACAACCCCACAACTCCACAATCCCACAACCTTTTGGTGTATGGGACAATGCTCCAGCCAAATGAGCCACCCAGCCAGGGCTCCCCTCAAGCTTTTAAAACGCTGGGGTGTGCTAAAGGTAATGTACTGAAATGGCTTAAGGGGGAGTTGGTCAATGTGATTAGGCCCTCTGAGGTTCAGTGCACTTATCTATAGAAGAAACAAACTTTTCACAGACTTAGGACAGAAAGTAATTTTCCAAATTGGCCACAGGGTAGTTGTGAAATCCAACTGAGAGCAAGGAACTCTCCAAAATTAGGCTCTTACCCTCCCACAAGAATTGGAAGATGGGCATCATCCAAAGGACACAGTTTTGGGTCTTGGTCTGATAGAAGCCCTGCCTGACTTTGTCAAGTCTCCATACAGGAGGTTGGATGGGATTATTTGTTTTGAGTATTGTGTACTTCTTGCAAGCCAACCACATTCCAATTCCATTGTTCAAATCTTTATAACCATGGAAATGAGATCGTTTATTATACAGATTTTAGAAGGAAAAATGTTTTCATCTCTTAGTAGCAATGTTTACTGCACCCTATATAAGCTGCTGATTTGCTCAATCTTGGGCTAAGGTAGAGGAAGCTTCTTAGTTTAAAGATCCAGTACTGGTTGCTAACGATATCACTGAATATCAGAGGAAAATTAGTCAAACCTTTGGATACACTGCACCTTTCAAGTGACAGATCACAGATGTTTAGGACAACATTCAATTTACAGGAACCAGCAATTATGCATTTTGGCATCAAGCACATATTGTGCGTACCATATTCACTGAAACAACCATCTGTTTGACAACACTGGCTGACTCTTCTCTGAAAAATCCTGGTTGATGAAGGGAGAATGTACTGTCAATGCCTCTCTATGCTCCGTCATTTCCTCCCCTTTGTGTGTTTGAAAGTAATGCTGAGTTATGTTGTCCAAACTAAACATACATTTCTGGCCCACAGACATGGATGACTGTCAAGCTTTATGGGTCCCTGAAGAATCCGTGCCTAATTTTTCTAATTCATCCTAAACTACCTGTGGTTCTTTAAGCATGTCCTGCTCCCTAATGTCTTCCCTTGCACAGGCCCATTCCTCTACCAGAAGTAATCTCCTTTTTATGTCCATCTGAGATCTTCTATTATTTCTTCAATACCTATTTCAAAGGTCTTATGTTCTAAGGTTTCCCAGCCTCATGACCTTTGGGACAATGGCTCGTTAGTTTTATGGTTCTTACCATGCACTATTATAATTGCCTATACTGCCTTCTCCCAACTATACATGTGAGCTCTCAGAGGCTAGGAATCAATACATATCACATCATTATACACGATGGAAGCTGAGACTACTCAGGAATGTATTCAGAAATTGAAATGTTAAGAAAAAAAACACACACCTACTTTACATGATTAAAATTTTTTTAAAGGTTATTTCAATTAAGCAATAGGGATGTTTTAGGGAATAAGAAAACTTGATCAAGATGTCCCTCCTGAATGAATTGTATCAAAACACTTCCAATAATATTAATCAAAAGGATAATAATAGCTACCATTATTAACACTAGTAAATGCCTCATATGCAGTATTTCATTTAATATCATAGTTTCCCAGTGAGGTGGGCTATTATTTCCTTCATCATTTTCCTATTATATAGACAAGGAAGTAGAAGCTCTGACTAGCTAAATATTACCAATAATAACATATAGATTTAGGATTTAAATCTCACTATTGTCATTCAAAAACCCATGGTCTTATCCTCTGTATGCCTCCCAATTTGTTCAATCATTCTTAAAAGTGTTCAGAAACATTTATAATTATCTTTAAATGTGCTTTAAGTTGCATCAATTCTAGCTTTTATTTTTACATTTTGTTCTTAAATGATTATATATAAATATCAAGGTCAAGAAGCAGCTTTTGAAATTCTATAAAGACCATCCAGGGACCCACTGCAAAACACCAGTGTTAAGTTATATCCTGTCTAGTTTTTTACGCCATGTGTCATCATTCACCTTTTTAATGTTATTGATAAGAGGAATTTTTCCTACAGATTGCAAAATAACTTTTATAGAAATGGTACAAACATTGCTTTTTAAAAAGAAATATTACTTAAATAATTAAATGACTTACCAAAAAAACCCCTCAAAACAAAAAACACACAGACCTCAAATTCCCTTGAAAATTTTAAATCCTTCTAATAAAACACTGAATTCATCTTTTGAATCCTTTCCCAGATAGTTCACTACTGTATATAGCTTTCCATTTTGATTTTTTTAACTTCATCATAGAATTAACACTTACTCTCTTGGCAGCCAATCCTTTTTTCAGATAGCTCTACTAATAGTTAACTATCTGGATCTTTCAGGGTCTTGTATCCTTGAATTCTTATTTAAATTCTGTGTACATGTCAGAATAAATCACTTTTATGAAATGATAACCCTTTAATATTAAAAGTTATCCTATATAATAAAAGCCCAGTGACCAAACAGCGGAACAACCAGAATGACCAGTTGACCGGTCACTATGACGCAGACTGACCACCAGAGGGCAGATGCTCAATGCAGGAGCTGCCCCCTGGTGGTCAGTGCACTCCCACAGTGGGAGCGCCGCTCAGCTGACCAGGATGAGCAGCACTCCTACAGTGGGAGCAGCTGCTCAGAGGACAGGTCCACAGCTGCTTGGCTGACTGTGATGAGCGGCACTCCCACAGCAGGCCAATCCCTGCAGGCCACGCTCCCCACCAGTGTATGAATCCTGTGCACCGGGCCTCTAGTTTTTATATGTATTTAAATATTTTAAAAGTATATTTTTATTGATTTCAGAGAGGAAGGGAGGGGGAGAGATAGAAACAACAATGATGAGAGAGAATCATTGATTGGCTGCCTCCTGCATGCCCCACACTGGGGATCAAGCCCGCAACCCGGTCATGTGCCCTGACTAGGAATTGAACCATGATCTCCTGGTTTATAGGCTGATGCTCATCCACTGAGCCATGCTAGCTTAAAGTATAATTTTTAATTTCAATGAGAGATCATGCACATAATAAAAAATTCACCCAGGGCTTATTATGTACATATTAACTTATTGGAATATACTTCAAATTTATGATAACTAAATTCAGCGAGTTATAGAAATATTACTCCTATGAAAGTGTATTTTCCCTTTCCTCTTTCTGTGCTATAATTGTTATACATATTACATTTATATATGTAAGCCTTGCTTAAAAGCTGGAGGAAGAGGAAGCTCTGGATTATTGGATAAATCCACCCAGAGTGGAGCTACAGTCAAGCTAAGCTGGGGATAGACAGAGAGTGGGTTGTGGCTCAAGTCCCACAGGCTCTCAGAGTTCTTTCCAGATTTTATTACATTTCCTGCAGTAAAGGTCTTCTTATTTGTTTTATGCCCCTCAAAAAATTTCCAGATACTTTAATTTTTTAAAAATAATGTTCACTAGTTGTGTTTATTTCATTGGGAAGAGGGTCTGTGGAGTTGTTTGCAGTATCAATTCAGAAATCAGCTCTTCAATATTGAACATTTAATAATATAAAAATTATCAAATACATTCTATATAATAAAAGCCTAATATGCAAATCGACCAAACTGTAGAACGATTGGTTGCTATGACACACACTGACCACCAGGGGGAAGATTCTCATGCAGGAGCTGCCCCCTGGTGGTCAGTGTGCTCCTACAGGGGGAGTGCCGCTCAGCCAGAAGCCAGGGTCGCAGCTGGCAAGTGCAGCGGTGGTGGTAGGAGCCTCTGTGGCAGCACTAAGAAGCCATGAGCTGAGCAGAGCAGGTGGGCGATAAGGAGCAAGGGGTCCTGGACTGCGAGAGGGATGTCTGACTGCCGGCTTAGGCCTGCTTCCCATGGGGTCCTGGACTGTGACTGTGAAAGGGCAGGCTGAGGGACCCGCCCCCCTCCCCCAGTGCATGCATTTCATGCACCAGGCCTCTAGTATTGAAAAAACAATTATTGACCATTATCAATTTTCTCAACATGACTAGGCCCATTTGACAAATGAGGAAACAGAAGCTTAGAGAAAAAAGATAATATTTGCAAGAACTATGAGTTTGTAGGAGCCATATTTGAACTTACATGTACCTGTTTCCAAATTGTGCTCTTGCCATTGTTAAAAACACTGGGCTGGCTAGAGCATTTTGTGTGATGCAAGATTTCAAGGAAGTGCTAAAAAAATATAATGGAGAGAGAGCACAATAGGTCTATAGAGCACAGGAGCCAACCTGAAAGAGTTCCCAATGGTCAAGTTGGGTAAAAAAAAAAAAGTGACTCAGCAAATAGGTAATGCTAGTATTAGGTTCCTACCCAGGAAATAGAAATAAATATCAGGAGCCCATACTGATATAACTAAAACCCAAATAACTAAATAGAGAAGGAAAGCCTTCCCACTGAAAAATTCTAATTGATAAAAAATAAGGAAAATATAAAATTACCACAGAAGTATAATACAATTTAATTTTAGTTTCAATTAAAATTCATTTTATAAATGTACACCACTGTAATACATTCTGCATGTGAGATCCAGTGATAAATGCTAAGGTGAGTGGGCGGGATGGCAAGCAAAACTCAATTTGAGGGATGTACATAAAGTATTGACTAGTACTCTTCACAAGTGTCAAGTTCTTGAAAGACAAGGAAAGTGAGTAAGTGCCACATATTGAGGAAGACAAAAGTGACATGACAAGTAAATTCAACATGGGCTCTTGAATCGGATACTGGAACAGAAAAAGACAACAACACCCACATTATTTTTAAAATGGTGAAATTGAAATACACTCTTTATTTCAGTCCATTGTGCCAAGGTTCTGTTATCAGTTTTGACAACCATTCTATGGTTATGTTCACTGTTAACATTAAGTGACGGTTATGCAGGATTTCTCCACTATTTTTGCAAATCTTCTCTTTTATTTTATTTTATTTTTAAAAAATATATTTTATTGATTTTTTACAGAGAGGAAGGGAGAGGGATAGAGAGTTAGAAACATCGATGAGAGAGAAACATTGATCAGCTGCCTCCTGCACAGTCCCAACTGGGTATGTGCCCACAACCAAGGTACATGCCCCTGACCAGAACTGAACCTGGGACCCTTGAGACCGCAGCCAATGCTCTATCCACAGAGCCAAACCAGTTAGGGCTCTTCTCTTTAAAAAAAAAATACACAGAGGAAGGGAGAGGGAGAGAGAGATAGAAACATCAATGATGAGAGAATTCTTGATCAGCTGCCTCCTGCATGCCCCACACTGGGGATGTAACCCAGGTATGTGCCCTGACCAGGAATGGAACGTAACCTCCTGATTCATAGGTTGATGCTCAACCACTGGGCCACAAATCTTCTCTAAACCTAAAATTTTCTCAAAGTTTCTTTTTAAAAGCATAATGGCTTAAATTTATATAATATTTCAGTGCTGTCCTATCTTCAAGAAATTATTTTATTTATTGGAAATGAGAATAATGCATACAATCAATCATTATTGATGTTTCTTAAATGCTACAGAAGCACAGAGAAATGAGGGATGTTCATATGGATTGCCCTGAGTTTTGTGAGAAAGGGATTAAGGGAGGCTCCATGCAGGAGGTGACTTTGAGGACTGTGAAAAGCAGCCAGGTTTTTATTGGTTAGACAAGTAGGAGAGGTTGAAAATAACATTGGTATATACAACAAGGTGAGAAGGTCCATTAAACAGTGAAAAGTCAGGTCTTCTTGTAAAATAAAGTGCATGGAAAAGTCACGCACAAATTAAAGTAAAAAAGGTTAGTTGTGATCAAATCATACACAATGTCAAACGTCTAGAAAACAGGTTGGGACATGAAGTATAGGTAAAGGCAATCATTTGAGATTATCTACGTGGTAGAACACATTCTCTGCAATTACAGTAATAGGTACATATCCACGAATGCTGGTTTTATTTGCTGAAAAATCACAAGTACTCTCTATGCTTTTAAAATATGTCAAAATGCAATTATTATCACACTTTTTCTGTTGAGACAATTATGTGTATCAACTGATTTTCTATTCACACCACAAGGTTTATAAAAGGGTGTGATTTTTTTCCCTAATTCTTTTCAATCTTGCTTTGAAATAGACTACTGAGGACACATTTGAAAGGGCCTAAAAATATCAATATTCTTTTAAGGGTTTGTCTTGTTTTCCATAATTTGCGGGGGTTTTCTTTGGATGCATTTTTAATTTTTCTAATGTGTTTCTCCCCCGCCTTCTCTCTTTTGTCTTGCTGAATCTATGGTCATCTTAAACATCATCCACAAGAAAACATGTTCTTGGTTCATCAGCATTAATCAACCTTTTGACAACACAGCTATGTCTCCCGTAAATTAACTGAATAGGAGAAGATGGAAAATGGCTTTAGATAAAGTAATGCCTTCAAGGCTTTTTTCCATTAGCCTGCTTTCCCCCTCTGATTTATTTTAGTTTTGGGATGTGATAACAGTGTTTCATTCTTTATTTATTTATTCGCCAACTATTTATAGAATTCCTACAACATTTTAGGAGTTCTACTTGCAGCTGCAGAAAAAGCGCAGTGATCCAGCTGCCATATTTCAAGGTCCTTAGAATTTAATATGCACCATGTAGGAGAAAAAACATAGGTAGATTATACTCAAGAAAATGCAAATACTGATCTAATAGATCGGTATATATCCACTTCTAAATCCCCTTATCCTTCAACTTTATTTTCAGTGCTTCTCACTGAGTGAGTACTACAGTTTCCTGATTCATATAAAATACATGTGTGTTTGTGCATGCATGGGTCTGTGAATATAAACATTGTGAGTAAAGACTAATTTCAAACTCATCGACTATTTTAGAATTTGGGGATAACATTTCTCGTGATTATAATATTAAAAGAATTAAGAAAGTATTAATCATCCAAAAGCGTGTCTTATATTTATTGCTGTATTTGATAAAATTTCTATAAAATACGGAATAAGTTCTTCTTCCTTATAAAATACTAGTGGTTTTTGGCCTCTAGCTTTATGAACAAGAAGTTTCATTAGAATGAAAAAAAATGAAAAAGTCTTCAAGTACCAATAATAAAAATATGTGCTCTAAGTTCAATTTAGTTCCCATATTAATGGGTACCTGTGTAATTCAATCTCTTGAAACTACTCCATCACTTACTAACTGCTTGCATATCCACATTATTCTGCATTTATACTTTTTTTCTTTCCTGTTTTCATTGTTCTTGGTATTAGCCATCTCAAGCACACCATGAGTTCCTGGAATGAAGATAAGCCTTTTTTTTCTTCTTCTTCACCCATGTCGCTAGTTCCTAACACACTGCTGGGCACATAACCGGATGCAGAAAATGCTGACCATGTTGCTGTCTTAGGGTAAAATCTACCTGAGTCTCAAAAAATAGTAACTTAGCTTATTGGTTTCTATAGCTTCCAAAATACAAAAGATATGAATCTGAATTTTGACTAGAGCCATGAGATAATACACTTGATTCTGTACAAGGAAGATATATTCCATTCCTAAGTTGTTGAATCAATAAGTAATCAAGTGATTGTTAGGGGAAAACCTGTCTCCTGCCTACATATTTTTGGTAGCTCGCAATAATGAATATATAACTCATAAAGAGGAGGAAGAAATAAGTTGAAGCATATTTGTACAATACAGTGTATTATGGAAATGAAGATGCATGAATTAGCTCCAAGTACACATCAACATGGCTGAGTCTGCAACATAATTATAGTGAAGGTGCAATGAGGTTAGGACAGGATGTTATGCCTAAAAGGCTTTACTTAGCTTGTTTTTTAAATCACAAAGATAGTGGTCACATGAAATAGTAAACTACAAGAGAGAGAAAATGTGTATTTGTTCATACATGGGTCTGTGAATATAAAGATTGTGAGTAAAGACTAATTTCAAACTCATCAACTATTTTAGGACTTGGGGATAACATTTCTCGTGAGTACAATATTAAAAGAATTTAGAAAGTATTAGTTATCAAAAGTGTGGCTTATAATTATTGCTGTATTTTATAAAATTTCTATAAAATACTGAGTAAGTTCTTCTTCCTTATAAAATACTAGTGATGTTTGGCCCTTAGCTTTATGAACAAGAAGTTTCATTAAAATGAAAATGAAAAAGTCTTCAAGTACCAATAATAAAAATATGTGCTCTCATTGCAACTTGGTTCACATATTAATGGGTGTCTGTGTAAGTCAACTTTATTTTTATTTATGAATCATTCATACATGATATATCCAGACTCATCATAAAAAAGATATTCAGTAAAATCATATGCTGGCTGTGTGTTTTAAAAATGAATTTGGGCCCCAAATTAACTTTTGACTGATAGCTATGCGTAGGGAAATGCTTCTGTACAAA
The DNA here is from genome assembly GCF_000147115.1 of Myotis lucifugus. Classification (NCBI taxonomy): domain Eukaryota; kingdom Metazoa; phylum Chordata; class Mammalia; order Chiroptera; family Vespertilionidae; genus Myotis; species Myotis lucifugus. The sequence goes on along the minus strand of NW_005871227.1, from coordinate 1,801,734 downwards.
ACAAAGACTAGAGTAGTCTATGATTTAAATCAACAAGCGGATGCGTCCTGCAGATGGATCTGATACAATGTGAACAAGAATGAAATTATGTAGGCAGAGATAGCATTGCAGGTGTTGCATTTCCTGATGAGAATATATTATAGAAAAACAGGGTTGGCCATCTAGTGTAGGGTACACCTGTTTTGCACCAAGATTTTATATTTCCTTCCATGAAATTACTCATGTAGAATGAGAGTCCCAACCTCTGTGTGTCGGGCTGATTTTTTTTCCAATTACAGTTGACATTCAACATTATTTTGTATTAGTTTCAGGTGTACAGCATAGTGGTTAGACAATCATATACTTTACAAAGTGATCCCCCTGTATCGCGAGTACCCACCTTGCCCCATTCATAGTTATTACAATATTATTGACTATTATCCCTATGCTATAATTTACATCCCCATGACTAGGTTATAACTACCAATTTGTACTTCTTAATCCCTTACTTTTTCACCCAGCCATCCAATCCACCTCCCCTCTGTCAACCATCAGTATGTTCTCCGTATCTATGAGTCTATCAGACTGATTTTAAGAGCTCCTTAGAAAGAAGAATTGGATGTCACAAGATTCTCCCAGTTGCAGAGAACTGTGTTTGAGACAACAGAGCCCTGCATTTGCCACCAAGATGCTCAGCTCTGAGTTGTATTTCTGCCATGTTCAAGGTGTGCGACTTTGCAAGCCTAAATTTTATGATCTGCATCTGTGGCGTGAGGAAACGAATAAACACCTCTTCAGAGTGCAATAAAGATGCTATGAGATCAATGAATGGGAAAGTGCTTTCTAAGTGGTAAATCATACCAATATGAACAGATAATTACAAGAAGTTGTTTAATCCTTGAGTTACATCATAGCCATATATTTCTTCTTGGATCCTTAAACCGTCATTGCTTTAGCCCTCACAATTTGATTTTGATTATGCACAATTCTTAAATTGCATTGATTCTGCTTTCACTCTGGGGTCTTAAGAACAGACTGATGGGACAGTACAGCAGTCTGCTCACCTGTCTGCAGATTGCCACACAGCAAAGTGATTGAAGATAATTTAACTATTGGAGGTGTTTTGTTTTTTTTTCACTTAGCTATAATTTACAAACCATAAATCTACACAATTTGTACTACAGTTTGACAAATTTTGGATAAACATACAGTAGGTCCTCAGGTTACGTAGGAGATCCGTTCCTACGGAGCGACATAACGTGATCATCACTGTAAGTTGGAACCCACCTACATAAGCACCTACGTCACGCACATGGAACACATACACAGCAGTAATGAAGTGAAACAGTAAAAAAAAATAAAAGAAAGGTAACAATTCCTGACTTTTACTTGTGCTAAATAATAATTAAAAAACATAAAGCACATATGTACATACGTCGAAACGATGGACCTTTTTTAAAAATAAATAAATGGGAGATGGCAACGTAACCACAAAAGGACGAACGTTGAGTCCGACATAACCCAAGGACTGCCTGTATATGGCCCTACAACCATCAGCACAATCAAGTTTTAAAAACTTTCCATCACTGGTGATCATTAACGATATTTGTGTATCAAAGGCCAGTTTTGATGCCTGACTCGGTAGGTACTCAGTCAACGTTTTTTTTGTTGTTTCTTGGACCTGCTACTGGTTTAGCAAGGTGACCAGCCTATAATAGGAGACATGACAGAGATCTAAAACATTTGCCACTCACATACAGAGAAAATATATCAATGAGATTTTCTGGCATAAAATGAGAAGAATAAATGGAAGTGTAAATGAATGAAAGATCAGAGAGAAGTTTAGGAATAATGATTGGGTCCTACAGTGGATTCATTGAAGTTGCCAACTGTAAAGTCTTAGATGAGTGCATCAGCCTTCTAACCTGTAAACCAGATGTGCTCATAAAATACCATCATGGAGTGAGTTTTGATTTTACCAGTAAGTGAACTTGCTTTGACAACGGTTAGCATGTTAAGAGACAGGATAACTATTAAATGAATAAAACATGCTTGAGTGCCTCAATCACTTGCTTTGAGGAAATAAATTTTTCCTTCGGAGACTCCATGGCCAACACAAGGACAGGTCCATCCATTCTTATTTCTGAAACATATCTCAAAGGTACCCATTCCTCTCTCCATCCACTAAGCCAACCCTTGTCCAATTCAGCATCATTACCTACATGGAAGCCTTCAATATATTCTGTGCCCTGCTTCTATTTTAACACCATTCAAACTATTTCCTACAAAGCAATTGGGTAGTTTCTTCCTCCCTGCTTCCTTCCCTCTGTCCCTTTCTCCTTTCTTCCTTCTCTCTCCCCCTCTTCCCTTTTCTTCCTTCCTGTGTTCACAGAACATCTGTTTAATCATATCACTCCCTTACTTCTCATTGTATTTACACTAAAATAGAGGCTCTCTAAAAGGGTCTCTCATTTTCTGCAAGATGTAGACTCGTGTCAATTTTCACTTCATTTAATTCTTCTCTAGTATATTTTATTTTTTAGGTTCTTCCATAGGCTGGGAACCTATTGATCCATAACTCTCTTCCCAAGATATCTTAAATCTAAAGGACACCTCTTCAGGGAATCATTCTAACATACCATCTTTTTGCCACCTTTCCCTGCATCCTGTGTGTTTCCCTTTAAGTAAATAATCTAAATTGTAGCCCTATGTGTATTATGGGTGCCACGTGTTTGTTGTTTGCTTCTTTCCTTAAATTGACAACTCTGAGAGAACAAAGACATTGATTGCTTCATTCATATGTGGACATGCAGCCCCTGGTGTATCGCCTGCTAAATCCTTGAGGGATGACCTCTGATGCCCATTCTTACTACTGGATTTGGGTTCAGCAAAAACAGAGTTATAAAAGGGCTGCAAAAGTTGTTCAAGTGTGCATACATAGCTTCAAGTAAAATGTGTTGAGTGTAACTTTTGATTTAAAAAAATATATTGCATAAAGCTATGCATTCTTCACTACTTACAAACACATGGAGAATAAATATTTTAATGGTATACGTAAGTGCCTTGATTTTACTCTTTTTGTGTATGAGCTGTAAGAACAGTTACCTAATACGATGATGGGAAAGACCTCCAATGTACCAGTGGTCCAGCACTACCTACCAGAGATGGCTCACAGTGCCCATCTAAAGGTTCTTTTCTTTAAATTTGTTTTTTTTATTGATTTCAGAGAGGAAAGGAGAGGAAGAGAGAAATAGAAACATCAATGATGAGAAAGAATTATCAATCAGCTGCCTCCTGCACTCCACACACTGGGGATCAAGCCTGCAACCCAGGCATGTGCCCTGACTGGGAATCAAACCCTGACCTCCTGGTTCATTGGTCAATGCTCAACCACTAAGCAATGCTGGCAGGGCATGTAAGGGTTCTCTTGCCTTTGTAGAATCACAAGCAGTCAAGGAAGTTATTTTCTTCCATGACCTTAGTAAGTGAGTCTCCTAAAAAGTAATCACATGCAATACACTTCCTAGAGAGTGGACTCCATACTTGCTTTGATAAGTTATTTACTTCAACTTTATCTCCTAAATGCCTTGAGTATCTAGGCCCTGGTACCTATTTTTTCAAATTTCAACCTTCAGCTCCACAGACAATTAGCAACTCAACTGACTCCTCTGATTTTCTTTTCCTCCTCCTGCCAAGCAAATTCCAATGTATAACAACACACATTCATATAATCTTCATGCAGAGTTTGGCTACAGGAGGAACATATGAAATTTGGGGCCTCAGATAATCACTTTTTTATTATTTCAGAATACTTGGAAGCAGACAGAAAAATAAACACACCTTTGCTAAAACAGTCACCCCAGGAACAATGGCTGCTCTATTTTTTTAGAGTATATTTTAGTTATATTTAGTTATATGTACTGTGGGATCTGGGTTTGCATTTATTTTCACAGATGGCATAGGAAAATTTCTCCAATAACTCCTGGTGCTAGTCACTGGATGACTAAAATGTGCCCATATTTAATGATTTCAATGAAAAAAATATTAAAAGTTGACTACTCAGTGTTCCTCCAAAAATTAATAAATCTCTTTGTATGTAACAGATTGTCTCCTTCAGGGAAATATGTTTGGGTCTGTGTGAAGATTGTAACTTATGAAGAAGTTCACACTAAGACAAAATAACGTAAGTAAGAAATAGCTCCTGAAAGGGAGTTGGGGAGGGGTCATTTCAAGAGTTAGTTCTTTGGGCATTTTTTTTCCTGTGGTAAGGTAAGTTAAGGGATGATAGTCATAGGAATTTACTTGATTTAGGAAAATCTAACTCTGTCTTAGCCCAGACATCCTCTTATCATGAGATCCTTGGGGAAGAGACACAGAAAGAAAATATCACATCAAAACACTACTTTAGCCCTGGCTGGTTATGCTCAGTGGTTAGAGCACCAGCCTACGCACCGAAGGTCTGGGGTTTGATCCCTAGTCAAGGGAACACTCCTGGGTTGCAGGTTTGATCCCTGGCCCCTGTTGGGGCACATGTGGGAGGCAATCAATAGATGTGTCTCTCTCACAAAGATGTTTCCCTCTCTGTCTCTCTTCTCCCCGCCTCTCCCTTCTACTCTCTCTGGAAATCAATGGAGAAAATATCCTCCCGTGAGGTTTAACAAAAGAAAACACAAACACAAACACACACACACACACACACACACACACACACACACACCCCACTTTAATATAAAACAAACCATTGGTTTTCTGACCATGCAGAGCCCTGGGGGACAGCTGGACTAATGGCTTGTTACATAAGTCTAAGCCAGTGACGGTGAACCTTTTGAGCTCGGCGTGCCAGCATTTTGAAAAACCCTAACTTAACTCTGGTGCCGTGTCACATATAGAAATTTTTTGATATTTGCAATCATAGTAAAACAAAGACTTATATTTTTGATATTTATATGCCATTTAACCAAGAAAAATCAACCAAAAAAATGAGTTTGCGTGTCACCTCTGACACGTGTGTCATAGGTCCACCATCACTGGTCTAAGCCCTAAAGAACACCTATTCCCACTAAGCCAGAATTTGAAACTCTAGATATTAGCAGCCTCTGGTTTACATGACGAGCAGAAAGAGCAAAGAGGGGAGAATGCCCATATGTGAAATAGAAAGTAGAAAGGCCTTAGTCCAACCGGGGCAGGCTCTTGATTTTATTTATCCTCCCACCTCACTGATGAGAGAAAGAGTGATGAGAGAGAGAGAAAGAGAGAGAGAGAGAGAGAGAGAGAGAGAGAGAGAGAGAGAGAAAGAGAGAGAGACCCAGCTAAATGTGGCTCGGACAGGACTCTCACAGGGACTTGATCAGTTTCCCTTGGAAGGATCTAAAAATATATGGGGAGGGGCACAAGCTTCAATGCCACACTTGTCACAGAGCCCCCTTCTTTGAATCCTCATAATATAAAATACACTGAAGATTCAAGCACTATTTTCTTTGTTTAGTTTTGTTGTAGGCAGAGAAATAGGATATTATTAAACACTGTACTTGTGCTAGATTCGAGTAGTTACTCCACGGTCCTTTATAGAGCAGACCTGGTACTTTCCTGACGAGTAGCAGCACAATATTACTCCAAATAACTGTGTGAAAACAAACCATAACTTGTTCATTGACCAGAGAGCCCAACTTCCATCAAAGCATCTCAGCAAGACTTGCACTAATATGTTCTCATCACATCACTGAGGTGCATGGGCTGAGACCATTCCTTTGCCCTGGATGCTTTCAGCTGGGAAATAAATGATGAGGGTACTTATTCTGGGAACTGATTAATTAAATATCTTTCCTGGCAGTTCCATTAATATCAACACAACATGGCAGAGATATTGACATAGTGAGGAAACATCGCTTTCAACAACAGGGCTTTGTTGACAAAACAGTGAGATGTCTAGACCATTAGCAACAATTCAGAAATCCATCTTCTCCATCAACTTGATGTAGCTTACACACAACACACATTCACACACTCACTCACTCTCAAAATGGGTAGCATTTACGCAAAGAAAATGAAGTTAGTGATCATTCAATATCAATGTGGGAGGGGTTAGACCAGCCGTGGGCAAACTACGGCCTGAGGGCCAGATCCGGCCCGTTTGAAATGAATAAAACTAAAAAAAAAAAAAGACCGTACCCTTTTATGTAATGATGTTTACTTTGAATTTATATTAGTTCACACATACACTCCATCCATGCTTTTGTTCCGGCCCTCCGGTCCAGTTTAAGAACCCATTGTGGCCCTCGAGTCAAAAAGTTTGCCCACCCCTGTTATAACCTGTAGATCTTGTCCTCAGGTACCATGATCCCATACTCTGTTATTTCCCTCCTTCCTTCCCTTTTTTAACTCCCTTCCTCCTCTCCTCTCTTCCTTCCCACCTTCGTTTCTTTTTTTCTTCTTTCCTTCCTTCCAAAAACTTCTATGTGCAAGTATATAAGAGTCAACTGCTCAAAAAATCTCATGAGAAATGGACCATCATGTTATGGTGTGATCACTACTAAGTCAGAAGTAGGTGCGCCATATATTGACAACTTGGGATATGTCTGATGTTTTGGGAGCGCAGGAAAGACTACTTGAAGGAGGCGATTAGTGACTGAGCCTTGCACTACAGGAAATAATCAGGCAGAAGTTAATAGAATGGTGTTAAGTATTTTGTGTATCAAGAAGGCATACTAACATGTTTGAAGGCTTTTTAAAAATGTCATTTAAAAATCAATTTCACTCAGGAGCTTCAGATTCAAGGACAAAGACATGCTGGGTAAGATTTTCGGTAGATTTGCTCTAGATTTCTTTTCTCTTTTTTCCAACCTTGCACTAGAATGAGAAGGGTGCATATTAGGTGTGAAAAGGTATATTTGAAATTGCCAGGGCTCAAGCACAAGATTACAGTGTTAATTCCCTCTGTTCAAGGCTGCTGAGCTTGAAAATAAACTCTATATCAGGGAAAATCCCAGCCTGAACAAGGGGCATGATACATTCAATCGGGATGGCTACTGACCATGAACTTGGCAGACTTGGGTTTGAATAGCATCTGAGTCACTCACTGGTTGTGAGACTTTGAGCAAATTACTTAACGTCTCTGAAATTCAGTTTCCCTAATCATACAGTGATGATGATATGCAGCCCAGCAATATTTAAAGATTTAATGAGATAATATATGTAAACTACTTTTCAAAGGTTTCAACACTATATATTTAAAATAGTATCAAATACTATGGTAATAATAATTATTGACTATATCTGCTATTCCCAACTCTGGGTATATATAAAAATTACTTTAGGGCTTTTGTAAAAGTTCAGATGCTCCTCTTACTTCCTGAAATCCACTTCATCACAATATCTGCAGAAGGAGTTGGATATGTCTGCTTTAAAACATACCATAGCCCCACCAGCATGGCTCAGTGGTTGAGCACTGACCTTTGAACCAGGAGATCACAATTCGATTCCTAGTCAAGGCACATACCCAAGTGGGCTCAATCCCCAGTGTGGGATGCGCAGAAGGCAGCTGATCAATGATTCTCTCTCATCATTGATGTTTCTCTCTCTCCCCCTTCTCTTCCTCTCTGAAATCAATAAAAATATGCTTGAAAAATAAATAAATAAAACACGCCATAGACAATTTCCACATAAACTAGAATACTTCCAGATTTATAACAGTGACCTTCTCTGAAAACTCCATTACCCATGAGGCTCTAAAAGAGCATGCGGCCAAAGAGTAGACATTTTCTGTAGTTTCTAAAAATAATGAAAAGTAAGGCCCACTCAGTTTTTTTCCAAATTCTTTCCAAACTCAATGTTTCCCAAATTCTTTCCTAAATTCCTTGCTTCCTACCTCAGACCTGATTGATAACAGATAGGTAACAGATTTAGAATTATAGCTATTCTGTTGGCCCACTTGCTATGCGCCAGAAATACAGGAAGGATTTTGCATCGATATGTCATTCTTCACATACAGCGACACAGCACATGGTTCTTCATGGCCGCTGTGCCTTAGAGGAGAACAATGAGAACCAGAGACACTGCCATTCTTCTCTAAGGTCACACAGCTATCAAGTGTCAAGAGGCAGGCACAGAGATTTTAGCACTATGCTATGCTGCCTTCTGGTGTTCAAACTGATGCTCTTACATCCAAACCTAAAGACATTTCCTATTACACTTTGTCTGTATGGCTAATGTCTGGCATGAATATCGGAGGGAAATATCTTGAAGTATCATCTACTTGAATGGCCTCTGCTGTCCAGGCCGACTGGACTGTTATTTGGCAATTTAGAGCCATGCCCAGTTACATTTCTGTACCCAGCACTGAGCCGTCACTTTCTAAAACATTCCTATACATTCCTTGCCGTTTGTCTATTTAATTCATTGTTTAAGGATCCTTGCTTTTCTGCATGTGTTGTTCCATTCCAGCGAGCTGCTTCTGTGTGGATTACAGGCGTTGTATCATTGTGACTGAAACCTAATTGACTTCCACGGTAAATATTAAAGAAAGGCGGCAAATGTGACTAGTTGTCCGTTCAACATGACACAGAATGGCTAATGCCCGTGTGTAATGAGGGGAGACTCTTCAGAGCTTCGACTCTTGCTTTATGGGGGAAGGAGGCGAATCCTCAAGTGATTGTTGACAAGTCTGTGGCAAATGTGTGCACCGAGTGAGTAGTTGAAATAAAAAGCCCTGTACGAAGTCGTTAAACATCAAGCCCGATGCATTATTCATTTAGTGGCTTCAAAGTTGGACTTGGGAAAATGTAAATAAAACACACAGAGAACTTTCTCCCTTCTGAAAACGATTTTATAGTCATGAACTAAATGCGAGGAGCACTTAAAGTGTCGAACTGCATTGTATATTTTATGTAAATGAAGAATATTGAACAAATTCCCCATTTGGTACAAGAGAGAGAAAGAAAATGTACCTCTCTCCTGATGATCAATGCCTCTGAGAAAATAAATTATCTTTATTTTCTCCATTATCTTTTATTGCCATTTTATATACTCTATAAAATATCGACCTGCGAGGTATTCAAATGAAATGTGATATAATGTTTCTGATGCACAAGCCTTTTTTTACACCCTTCAGGCATGACTGCAACCTTCTCTACATCCCGAACATGCCTCAGGCTACAATCTGCCCTGGTAATAGAAAATGGTCCAGTGAGAGAGAGCCTTATATTAAAGCTAATGTCGTCCTTGGAGCCCAAAGGGCTGGGTTCAAATCCCAATTCTGCAGTTGAATGCGAGCCTGAGGATACATTAATTCTAATGACGAACTGAAAGCATTGTAAAACTGAGGAGGGACAGAATACACATCCATCAGGTAGAGCCACAAGTATTAGTTAAAGTGGATTCTAAAGAATTCGTTCAGTGACTGGGCCCACACATTACTCTTTCTGAATCCACAATAACAGCTTTTCCTAAAGCCTAATAGTCATTAGCCCCATATTTTCATGCACCACTGAAAGCAAGGTCCCTTCCCCCATGTGAGGACACAGTTAGCAGACACTGTGGTGATGAGTCAGGAGGGCCTTGACCAGAATGTGATGAACGTGACCATGATGAACGTGAACGTGCCTTGGTCTTGGATCTCCTAGCATCCAGATTGGTAAGAAATACATCTTTGTTGCTTGTTAAAAAAGTTCAAAGCAAGACAGAGAAAGTCACCATTCCAGAAATGGTTATTTTTTTTTATTTTCACCATTCCAGAAATTGATGTGATCATGTTCTCATTAGAGGACAGCATCCCAGAACTCAATGTGAATTCCTCAATGAAAAACCCTCATTGCAAATGTGAATTCCTCAATGAAAAACCCTGATTTCGATTAGGAATACAGAAGAGTGCAGTCAATGAGGACATTTCCACTGACAGAAGCAAAATGAAAATAATGCATAAATATATACGCATAGTTGTTTTTTACGGCCTAAATGTAAGTGTTTTAACCTAAGTACCCTCAAATGAGTGTCTGAGTCAGAAGTCTTGCAGGCTGGTAGTGTAGCTGGGAATCCATTAGAAAGTAACGGAGTGAGTAACCTAGAATACAAGTAAGAAAGGAGAAAAACCAACACCACGCGTGTTTGGTCATTGCCCTGTGCCACTAATGCTCGCTTGGTCTCGACTTGCGAGGAGCCTAGTACAACTGCTCACAAAACTGCCTGCCTGACATCCATTTATACACGATCATCTATCATGCATTGGTCAAGGGAGCCCCAAGACTTTAACTCCCATGCATTTCTGGGTTGCACTTGCCTGAAAGTCACTAGAGTTCCTTTGGGCATCTCATGTGTTGATATTAAAAAAAAGGCCTTGCGTAGAAAGAAAGACTTCCTTGGCATTGGAGTTGCACTTGTGAGCAGCTGTGGAGCCTGCATGCCACAGGTTGCCTCAATGGTGGCTGGAGTGAGCAGTGTGCAAAAAGCTCATTTTGCAACACTCAAAACCTGGTGCATCATACCCATGTTCAGTCTCGCAGAGAGCATCCTTCAGGATAGCCGGTCTCTGCAAAGACTCATTGTGGGGGTTCAGGAGAACAATTTCCTAACTCCACGGCTATGGGTGGTCAGAGGACAGCAAGTGAAACTCCTCATCTGTCCACTCAAGCACTCCTTTCACAATTCTCTCACCTGTGGCCAGCACTTCTGCAGCTCGGGAATGCTTGTCCAGGGCTGGGTGACTCAGGCTCTTTATCATTTTTATTTATCTCTCTATAATCTATCTATTTATCATCTATCTATCTATCTATCTATCTATCTATCTATCTATCTATTATTTTAATGCTCACCTAAGTTGTATATTTTTTGCATTGACTTTTAGAGAGAATGGAGGGGGAAAGGGAAGAGAGAAGGAAGAGAGAAACAACTATGTTAGAAAGACACACCGATTGGTTGCCTCCCACATGCACATGTGCCCTTAACAAGGAATCAAACCCTAGACTCTCCAGTGGGCAGGCAGATGCTCTAACCACTGAACACCAGCCAGCGTGTGACTCCTTAGCACCTTCCTGCTGAGTGGGTTTCTAATGGCCTCCTGTGTCTTGGGGTCCTAGAAGCCCTTTGGTAGGACATGAGACCTAGACACCAAGAGCCTGGGAGGCTCTATTGGCTGCGCCAGCAGCAGCTGCCACAGTAGAGGCTGGGGTAAGAGGCGAGGTAGGAAGTGGTATATAGTAGGTGGCCCCTGCAATGCCATCATAAACACATTTCTTATATATCTTAAGTAACTACTTTTATTTTTAAATGAATGCCTTCCCAAACTTTTGGTATTAAAATGACTATTCATTTATGTTGCTTTTTTAAAAGGGTAAAATATGAAAACATTACCAATTTTGTATCATTTTTTCTCACTTCATACACATGCAAAAACATACACACAGCCCTAATACACACAGCTACAATATGCAAAATAAAAATCATGTAGATGTGTGGGATGCACTTCCATCAGACAATCGGAAATTTAAATCGCCACCTTTGTCAACTAGATGACCTCGAGTATAAGAAATGTTTCTGATCTTTAATTTCTTGATATGTAAAAATTAGATGATGAGACTGGTATTCATGTTGCACTGTCAAGAATAGCTTGGAGCACACACAGGCAAACATGCACCCCAGAAAGTACCCCGGAAAGCTTTGGGAGTCTGTGAACCTACTAAAATGGAATGTAAAATTGGAAGTGCACTCGTGTGCCAGTGCACATGTGAAGTCTTTTCCCTACTCCTTAGCTTTAATGAGAATAACAGGGAACTGCAGTTTATTTTAGTGCCCTTCCTCTTTAACCTCCCCCTTCCTTCACGGATTCACCCGTCTTCTACCGTTACTTATTAAAAGGTTCCCATTGGAAGGCAGCCACTCAAGTTTCTGTCCAGCTTTACCTTGCCATGGAATTTTCTGTGAATCCAATCTTGTTCCCCATCCTTTTAAACATTTTTGACTGGGCCCGGCTGTAATGGCTCAGTGGTTGAGCATCAACCTATGAACCAGGAGGTCATGGTTCGATTCCCAGTCAGGGCACATGCCCAGGTTTCTGGCTTGATCCCAAGTGGGGAACATGCAAGAGGCAGCCGATCAATGATTCTCTCTCATCATTGATGTTTCTCTCTCTTTCTCCCTCTTTCTTTCTCTCTGAAATCAATAAAAATATATTTTTAAAAAAACATTTGATTGGTTTATTTTATTTTCTAATTTTTTTGTGCCTTCAAGCACCCGTTTTGCCAACAGAAAGGCTGGAGTTCCCAAAGAAAATGGTAAATTTGCAACGGGAAAAACAAAATGTAAACTGTGCTGTATTTTTATGAGATGGAGCCAGTTGTTGGGGTGAGCAAAGGATAAATGTGTAAAAGGTAGCATTTTCTTGCCTCTGGGTGTGAAATACCTCAGGAAGGCAAAGTTGAATCGAAACTTTTCAAATGCCATGACAGTTACAGTTTGCAAAATTATCTCTCAGCCATTTCATCTGAAACAATAATCAGGCCTCCAGGAATGGGTTTCATAGGTGAGCCTTCAATGCAACATAGTCTAGCGCAGATGAAAAATGTATTTTGCAGTACAATCAAAATGATAATTTTTTCAATATGCCTTTGGAAGCAGCCTTTGCCACAGAAAACAACAGCACATACAAACGACTGAGCCAAACCTCTTAGTCCATAATGTAGCAGGAAGCAGAATTCATTCTTCTTACATTTACAGGACTTTTCCTCCTGTGTCCCTGTAGACCCATGTCCTTGTTGGATCCCAAAGAGGTAGCCAAATTTGTGCAATGGAGCTATAGTGTAGCACTTTAATGATTTTATTTTTTTTTAAATATATTTTATTTATATTTCACAGAGAGGAAGGGAGAGGAATAGAGAGTTAGAAACATTGATGAGAGAGAAACATCGATCAGCTGCCTCCTGCACACCCCCTACTGGGGATGTGCCCGCAACCAAGGTACATGCCCTTGACTGGAATCGAACCTGGGACCCTCCAGTCTGCAGGCCGTCGCTCTATCCACTGAGCCAAACCGGTTAGGGCCACTTTAATGATTTTAATACAGTATTGTCTTTGCTTGGGTGACTTAAAAATAAAAGTATTCTATATAATAAAGAGCTAATATGCTAATTAGACTGAATAGCAGAACAAGTGTCCAGACAACCTTCCGGATGAAGCCGGGGCTGCAAGGGCCCAGGCAGCTGGGGCTGTGAGGGCCGAGCCCCTTGCAAGAATTTCATGCATTGGGCCTCTAGTAATGAATAAAGAAGGTCTAGGAGTTGATTTTGATTTTCTGTGGCCATACATAGTTCAAAGTTAGAAACCTGAGGGTGGTATAGACCAGTGGTTCTCAACCTTCCTAATGCCTCGACCCTTTAATACAGTTCCTCATATTGTGGTGACCCCCAACCATAAAATTATTTTTTGTTGCTACTTCATAACTGTAATTTTGCTATTGTGATGAATCATCATGTAAATATCTGATATGCAGGATGTATTTTTATTGTTACAAATTGAACATAATTAAAGCATAGTGATTAATCACAAAAACAATATGTAATTATATATGTGTTTTCCGGTGGTCTTAGGCGACCCCTGTGAAAGGATCGTTCGAACCCCAAAGGGGTTGCGACCCACAGGTTGAGAACCGCTGGTATAGACAGTTCAATATTAGGCTCAGTTTTCTCATATGTTAAATTGGAGTAAGCATAGCTCCTTAGATTGTTTTTTGTTGTTGTTGTTTAGTTTTTTGTGTTTGTCTGTTTTTTGGAGGTTTGAATGAGACAATATATGTACAGACATTAGCCCAGGTCTGGTTCACAGGAGGAAAATCACTAACTGGCTATTATTATTTTGTGATGTTGTCATAAAAAATAATACTAATACTTTTCTGACTCTATTTATTAAAAAGACATATTATTTCTAGGAGATATCATTGTAGCCAAAACTGATTACTAGAGACATTGCCAAAGGGTATTATTTATGTGGCATAATCAGGGTAGTGAAGGAGCCATATATCATGCCCAAAGATAAAGAGCAATGGGCTAAGAGTTGAGACTGGACAATGGATATCATTAATATAAACAAGCACTCAAAGGCCCTCATGTGAAAGAGAGACAATATCTAAACTCTATGACTCCATGTGGCAGAACTTAGATCTACAGTCATAGAGCGTAGAATGTCAGCTCTGTGCATACAAAAGGAGCTTTTTATATGAATGGAGTTGTCTAGTAATGGGAATTACACAAGAAGAAAAGGCAATCATTCCTTTCTGCATTTCACAAGGTGTACAGTAACACTGACCTTGGGAGAATGGATCCATGACAGGCCACCGGTCAATGGGGACCAGGTGAAGCAATATTTGTTCCCCTAACCCCCCATCAGCCCACATTCTCAAGGTCTACAACAAGGGAGAGAATAAAAGAACTTTTGTTTGTTTTTTGTATTTCCTGCTTGGTAGATGTCAAGAACAATCATTCTACACCTCAGAAGGTTTGGCTATTCATTCAGTCATTCAGCATCATGTGTCTGTGTCTCAGGCTTGCCCCTGGATACACAAAGGTGAGTCAGACATGGGACTTTCTCCTGAGCACGGTCTGGAGGGAGAGATGGAATTGTAAACCCACAATTGCAACATGGTCCAATGCTGAGACAGATGTGTACAAAGTGGCATGTAGTCAGAAACACAAAACAGCTACCCAGGTCAGCACAAGGGATTTAATACTTCAGGAGAGACATTACAGAGAAGGGGTTCTTGGTGCAGTGTGATAAATCATGCAGAGGCTTTCTAACAAGGCAGAAGCGGCCTGCGTGGAAAAGTGAATTAAGCCTGGCTGGTATTTCTCAGTGGTTGAGCATAGACCAGCCGTGGGCAAACTACGGCCCGAGGGCCGGATCCGGCCAGTTTGAAATGAATAAAACTAAAAAAAAAAAAGACCGTACCCTTTTATGTAATGATGTTTACTTTGAATTTATATTAGTTCACACAAACACTCCATCCATGCTTTTGTTCCGGCCCTCCGGTCCAGTTTAAGAACCCATTGTGGCCCTCGAGTCAAAAAGTTTGCCCACCCCTGGCATAGACCTATGAACCAGGAGGTCACGGTTCAATTCCAGGTCAGGGCACATGCCAGGGTTGCGGGCTCGATCCCCAGTAGGGGGCGTGCAGGAGGCAGCTGACCAATGATTCTCTCACATTATTGATGTTTCTCCCTCTCCCTCTCCTTCCTCTTTAAAATCAATAAAATATATTTTAAGAAAAGAAAAGTAGATTAAGCAAAACTTAGAAATGTGCAAAAGAATCGGAGTGCTTGTGGGGCAGCAGGTAATTTGGTAGTCCTGGGGCAAAGAGGTGATATGAAGAAATAGTGGGAGACTACCCTACAGAGCAAGGCTGGTTTCACCCCAGGAAAGGCCTCCAAAGGCAAAACAAACAGCGTGGACTACGTCACCTGCTTTGAGAAGTGGACATTTTACCCTGAAAGGGTGGCAATAAATCAAGTTCTAACATTGAACTATAAGTCAAGAAAGAAGGCTGGGGAAGGAATGCGGAGCATGGTGACATGTTACAGATAATAGGCAATGAGGTGGTAGCCATGAGAGCAGGATAAGGAGCTGATGGGGAATGAGACCCCTGGTTACTAGGCCTTGTTTGCTGAAAGGTGACATTCCAAGTTTCACGGGGGAAATCATGGACTTAAAGTAAGAAGAAAGCAGAGGAAGCCAGGGGTCTGACTCTTACTCACTGTGTTGCTTGGACCTAGATGGTTTCCGGGATCCCTTCGCTTTCCTGTTTGTCAACTCTATCTTTCTGACCTAGGATGCTATTATTTAGTAAATATTTACTGTCTTTGTCTTTGCTCCCTGAATTTAAGAGATCAATGCAGAAGCCCCTTTTGAGTACATATTATTTAAAATTGAATGTCATTGTAATCTTGTTGCCATGCCTAATTTAGCCCCTTCAATTAGAGCCATTAAACTATTTTTATCTTTAAAGGATATATTTTTATTCTCACTCTGACCCTTCTTAAATGGCTGTTAAAAGTATATTTCTTCACTCTGAGTAATAAACTACAACTATTCACTTAACAAAATATATTTAAAAACAAAAACTTGGATGATTGTCAAAGCAAGAGTCTGCTGTACACAATTTCAAACCTCCACCAGGAATTAGCAAGGGCTGTGCTGACACAGTAAATGCATATTTACTTTTGTATCCCCCAAAATGCATTGTTACCATGGTAACTCATGTAGTTCCAATGCTACCAAGAGATAGAAGTTCTTGGTGGCTATAAAGAAAAAAATAATAATAAACAGGGAAGAAACAAAGACAAAATAATCAATGAGGATTATTATAAACGCAAAGCCATTTTTATGTACCTCTGTGTAAAAAGCTACAAATTAGCTAGGGAAGGGAGACCACCATCAAGGAAATGCTTCATCTCAGCACACTGCTCCTAATTGTCCCTTTATCAGGAAAAAACCCTTCTGATTGTCTGTCAAATTGTTTGAGCAGCTTCATCAGTGTTCATTCCCATGAAGGAAGATACCCTGAATCTTTGCTTAACATCACAGGGCCAGCGGAGGGCCAACATACAAGGAGCATTAAAGAACTGTGAAATAGGCACAGCTGGTGTGGCTCATTGGTTGAGCATCAACCCATGAACCGAGAAGTCACCAGTTCGACTCCCAGCTAGGGCACATGCCTGGGTTTTGGGCTTGATCCCCAGTGCAGGCCGTACAGGGGGCAGCAGATCAATGTTTCTCTCTCACATCAATGTTTTGATCTCTTTATCCCTCTCCCTTCCTCTCTGAAAAAAAAAATTATGAAATAAATGAGTAAATGAATGAAGGCAATGCCTACAAAACCAATAGTTAAAGCAGACTCTGTTGGAGTAAAATGAGCAAGATTTCCAAATGTTTAATGTACATTAAAAATAATATGGGGAGTTAATAAAATGCAAAATCCTGGGCCCTACTCTGAATGGCCTGGATTTAGTAGATCTAAGATGGGCCTTAGGATGGTTAGCAGTGTTTAACATGTGTTCTAGGTAAATCTGATGAATTTGATCGAGGAACTTCTCTTTGGACACATTTGGGGAGAACATTGAACTATAAGTCAAAAATTCTAAATTTGCTCTATTGCTAAACCATTTCGTTTCTGCTGAGGGTTCTCTTCTTAGAGAGAATTAAAATGGCATATCAGTCATTTTTAAAACAAATGCATTCCAAGGTCACTATCTTATTTCATTTAAATTTTTTCCCCTGTCTTAACATTTGGGTTCTACATAAGGTATTTTTTTCAAAGATGGTCCCTGCTGCTAACCATAATATACCAATGATAACCTGAAATTAAAAAAACAAAATAACTTTGACAATATCAGGAATATGAATATATATATATATATATATATATATATATATATATATATATTTCCCTGAAAATCTGGTTTTAGAAATTACCCAAATGATTTGATTAATGCAGGCAGACTTTTAGAATTTTCTAGACCAAAATAAACCTACTGGAGAATCATCAATAAATTTTTTATTTATTATATTTACCAAATAATTGCCTAATCATTGCTTTTAGATTGCTGAAAATAGAAAGTATGGAATAATACATTTATTTTCAAACAGATTTCCTTTGTTTTTTACCCAGGAAAAGCACCTTCTAGTTCACCCTGTTAGGAAAATTGCAAAGGCAAAATCTTCTTAATGAGCATGTTGAAATAGTCTAGGGTAGTAAGTAGAAAGAGGAAAAGAGAGCTTAATTTCTAATGTTTACATTCCCTAGATTCCAGATAAAGAAGAAATTCATTTTCAGGAAAAAATATACAGCTGAAACTTTAATCACTGTGTGTTGCAATGATTAAAATGGCTGGGAAATAATAACAAACAACAAAATCTATCATCAACTGTTGCTTTTTCTTGCAAAATAATTTGTCTTTTTGCATCAAGTCCTCCCTAAATATGCTCAGGGTTAAAGGTTTGGCAATTAGGTCCGCTTCTAGACTAACTGGGCCAACCTCTCCTTTCTGAACCTGTCTGAGGGCCTGTTTCCTCTAACCCTTCTTTTTCTATTCCCCTATCTCTGCATCTTCTTTTCCTCTTTCCACCATTAGGACCAGAGGAGGCTGAACCACTATCTCCCAAGTTAGCAGATCTTAGTCATGTGCACTTCCCACTGGTCAGACACATTGGGAGAATCAGCCTGCGACCTCATCCAAGGAATTAATCTGAAGATGGAAATGGATCTGCCAATTTAAAAGAGGTCAAGCAGCAAGTGGGAATTGAGTGTGAACGGCAAGCAGATGGTGAATGCATTTCAAAGAGAGGAGTACTTCCAAGATGTGGGGCTGCCAACACAATTACTAACCATAGTGTTGTTTTTTATAGGAAAGTCATGTATAAAGAATTATTAATATAAAGCTCATTTCAAATATAAAGCACTTTAGCTACTTATTTTGTTGTTTGTTTTTTTGTTAATCCTTGCCCAAGGATATTTTTCCCATTGTTTTTCTGTTTGTTTGTTTGTTTGTTTGCTTTGTTCTTCTTTTTTTAGAAAGAGAGTGGAAGGGAGGGGGAGAGACAGAGAGACAGAAACATTGATTTGAGAGAGACACATTGATTGGTTGCTTATGGCGCACATTCCCCAACCAGGGCTTGGGATCGAGCCTACAACCCAGGTACCTGCCCTTGACCACACCCTGTCCTTGACCAGAATCAAACCTGGGACTCTTCAGTCGAGAGGGCCAAGGCTCTATCCACTGAGTCAAACTGGCTGGGGCACCTAGGGAACTTGAAAAGGTTGAGTTGAATGGAACCTGAGGCTAGACATGCATTTGGGGGTCATGCTGAGGAACTTCCATGTTGTCCTGCATACAATGGGAACCAAGAAACAAATTCTAGGCTGGACAGAAACCTGATTATGTGTTCAGTTTAAGAAGGTGACACAGGCCTTAGCGTGGAGATTGGGGAAGGCAGAGGCAAGAGTGCCTGTGGTTGTGATGGGGTTATGGATAAGGAGGAAGAAGGAACGTATGTTTCCCTCAAAGATACTTTTTTAAATGTTTATTTCTTTAATGAAGTGTCACATTAAAATCTAAAATAAATTCCAGGTGGGCTCAAATTGAAATGAATGTTTGATTAACTCCCTTTGTTTGTGGAGTAACATGGAGTGGATCTCGGCTCACCACCTTTATTCCCACCCCAATTAAAGGGGAAGGTGTTTTTGTTTCCCATTTCTGCTACTGGAAAGATGTTTCTTTTCTCCATGGCCTGGAGGGAGCCAGCCCTGCATGAACAGGCGAAGTGACCCTGGCCCTGGAGAGGCGGGATCTTTGACCTTGAGCTGCTGGAGTCTTTGAATGACTGCCAAGATGCTGCTGGTGTCCCCTGGAGAGAGACTAGGCAGGACCCAGGAAGGATGAGGATGGACTTTTAATGTGCTCAGAAATGTTTATCAGCATAGAAGCTGAGCATTTAGAAGCCACTGCAATGAACATTAAACTTGAACAATTCGGATAATGATGGCTAACATTTTTTTTAGTGTTTTTTAAAATCTGTTTTGTTTTGTTTTTAATATATCAACCTTTATTGACTTTAGAGAGAGGAAGGGAGAGGGGTAGAGAGATAGAAACATTGATGAGAACGTGGTTTGCTGTCTCCTGCACGCCCTCTACTGGGGATCAACTCAGCAACCTGGGCATGTCCCCTGATGGAGAACCAGGACCTCTTGGTTCATGGGTCAACACTCTACCACTGAGCCACACCAGCTAGGCAATCTCTAACATTTTATACAGAATAGACACTGTTCTCAACACATTACAGAGACTTGTTTTGTTCTAACAATTCTGTAAAGCACTCTGTCATTCAAGGTCCAAGCAAAAAATACTTAGGACACTCAAATTCCGGTAATTTGAGTAGAGATACGCCAAGGCCTTGTTTACAAAGGTGCGCCTAAGGTGCCAAGAAACCAAAGAGACAGCGAGATAACCCTGGACTAGTAAAAAGCAGGCTCTGCTACTACCACTTGTGTTGAAAGGACAAGGTCAGAAAGCAGTAAGTGAAACAGCCCCCCGAGAGGGAGGGTAGGGTCAGCACATACTGGAGGCTGAGATTTGGGGGGCAGAGTGAGGCCATGCAAATATCTGCCATGTCCCTCCAAGAGAGCAAGGGCCCATGGGACTAATACTGTATCAGCTGGGTTTCTCCAGAGAACCAATAGAATATATATACCAACAGATGTATTGTAAGAAATGAGCTCATACGATTGTGAGACTGACAAGTCCAACATGTTAAGGCAGGATGGCAAGCAGGAATCTCAGGCACAATTTCTGTACTACAGCCTTGAGGCAGGATTCCTTCTTCTTCAAGAAACTTCCATCTCCTGCTCTTAAATCTCCAACTGATTGGGCGAGGCCCACCCATACTACGGAGTTGAATCTTTACTAAGTCGACTGCTGTTAAAGGTTAATCATATCTGCAAAATACCTTCACACCAACATCTAAACTAATGTTACACCAAACACATGTAATGTACACGATTTGACAAATACACTGCCCCTGAAGATTAGGTAGGATATTTATTGGGCATTTATTCTGTTGGAGGTTGTACACATGCTGCCTCAGTTGGTCCTCCCATGTGACAGAGAGCATTAAAGTGTCTCCCTCCCTGCTACCACGTAATCTCTGTTGGTTTCACTGCACATCTCACATGCCAGTTAAGTAAAGAGACCCCGAGTGCCGGGGGCACCACCTTAATATGCTTTTAAGTTGCTGCAAGGGTGGGTGAGAAGAGGTCAACCAAAGAACTTGTATGCATATATGCATAACCCATGGACACAGACAATAGTGTGGTGAAGGCTTGGTGCTGGGGACGGGGTGGGCTAGATGCGGTATATGGGGGGAAAAAGGCAACATATGTAATACTTTCAACAATAAAGATTTTAAAAATATATATGCTTTATATAACACACTGGACCTGACTGGGATGTGGAGGCATCTTGATCATGACTTTTATTCTCAATGAAAATGGAGAAGGAAATTCAGATTAATGTAAACAGCTAAGAGAAAGTTACACATTTTATTTTTGAGTGTTTCAAAAAGCCAGACCCTAAAACAATGGTTCTCAACCTCAGCTAAAACAGTGATATCACTTAGGGAGACTCTACAAATTTTAACATCAAAGTCACAAACCCAAACTATTAAATAAAACTCTGTAGAGGACAGCATCAGGAGTTTATAAACTTCCTAGGATACTTAAATATACAGGCAAGGTTGAGAGCCGCTGTTGTAAAATAAGGGAGCTATCTTCAAAAGTAGCATCATAACCCGGCCTGTATGGCTCATGGTTGACTGTCAGCACAGGAACCAAGGAGTCATGATTCAATTTCCAATCAGGGCACATGCCCGGATTGCAGGCTTAATCCCCAGTAGTACAGGAGGTAGCTGATCATGATTCTCATCATTCATGTTTCTATTTCTCTCCCTCTCCCATCCTCTCTCTAAAATCAATTAAAAAACATTAAAAAGTATAGCACTTAGCTGGAAAATATATATGGATTGTAGGAAGTAAAAGCACATCATTTGTGTTTATGTACACACACACATACACACGGCTATCACAGAGCCAAGATCATTTGTGTTAATCAATATAAAACTATTTATTTCATATTCTAACCCTTTATTTAAAAAAACCAAAACATACAAATTGTCCCTATAGCTACTAGACAGGAATTCCTCCAGGAATTCTTGCCAAAGACAGTTCTCTATTTAGAAAATCAGGAAACAGGAAAAGGGTTTTCAACTCAAAATCGTGTTTTTATATTATAGATGTCTCCCTCTCTGCCCCCCTATTTATATACCTACCTACCAGCTATGTAACAAGAGAGAAAGGAAGGGGAACCTGGCTCTTGAGCTGCATAGAAGCCCGTATTCTCAGATAAATGAATTGGAAAACATGTGGGAGCAAAGTATTTATCTAGGACAAAGGAAGGATCAATTACCCCATTAATAGAGGTGATATAATAATATATGGAGGACGATATACCCTCATCCTTTAGCACATCCTGAAAAAAAAAAGCGCATACTGAGGCTCAATACAGGGTGGGGCAAAAGTAGGTTCATGGTGTGAGTACTTGCAACATAGTTTATTCTTGCATTATGATTTATTATCATATTATTTTCTACATGAAAAACTGTAATGCTACTTTTGCCCCACCCTGCATTTACTATAAAAAAAAATAAGTTTTCTCTTTGGGCTACCTCACTCTACCTTAGGGATCTGTTAATACTTCACTTACTCATTTTAAGGTGGGAAGTTTATTTGCACTGTCGCTAGTAAAAATTCCGGTGTTTAAATGCACTCTCCTATTATGAAGAATTTTATTGTTCCTATTGCCTGGCAAGTTTACTGTGAAGGAAAACAGTCATCCCTAAATAATTGGAAGCAATCTGCAGGGTTCTCTTTGCCAGAAGCACTGCCCAATAAAATGTAAAATCAAAGCATGATCTCTCCTCAGGCTGACATGCCCACTGGCTCACTGCTCCCCATGCTAGGGCTGCATTACAGAGCATTCTAGTCTCTGAACCAATAGGGAGAGAGGTGGTAGGAACTTGAGTATGTTGGTGGGGGAGGGAGGTAGCGGAAACGAATGCACATGGATAATCAGAATTCCTATAAATAGAGGTGGACTGCAAAATTTCTGATAAGCCAAGTCTGCTTTTGACTAAGAGTAGGTCCTCAGTAAAATGTTATGATCACCATCCTTCCTGCCTGGACCCACTGTTTTCCTCTAGGCCACCCTGAGTTTTAGAAAACAGAATGTCTTGCTATCCCAATGTTCTCCTTTGGGTTCTTCCTCCCCCTGGTTTTATAAGTTCTCTGAGGCAGGGACCATCATTTAGTCATAGTTCTCCTGACATGGAGGAGTCAGTGCCTGGTATATTGGAGGTGGGTAAATGTGGATTATCTGCACACCAGCCATTTCCCTAGCTCCCCCTTCACATACAACACAAGACCAACAAAGCTTTATATCATATTACAATAGCAAAGGATAGTTGACAAGTTTACTAAAAGCCAAAGACAGAAAATTAGATTCCAGATGAAAATCACTAACTAAAGGCACAAAAAGGGTCATAGGCTTAGAGAGCAACAGTGGTAAGTTTGCATCAAAAAGGCCCTCCGGTGGAAAAGATATAACATGAGTATGACCAGTAGGGGGCAGGGCTGTGTTCACGTGTATGTGATCTCTATAGCCACCAGGGTTCCAGGCTTGGTGTAGCGCACTGCTATCCTCTCACTATATTGAAATTCTTGGTACCCGTTGAACAACAAACTGTTCATTTTCATTTTTTCACTGGGGTCTAACAAATTACGTAGAAAGGTTTTCCAGGATGAGTAAGAACTGATTCCACTCTCCATCTTTAGCTATTCTTCAGAAGCATGGCTATGCTTTTTGATTTTATATGTATTATCTATATGTGTGTACATGGGTGTGTGTACCTCCAATGGTAGGTGTGTTCCTTCTATAAAATTGTTAAGAATTGAGAAACATATAAGAAGCCCCCAAATTCCCCAAAATGTCAACATTTAGGAGCTGATATTAACATCTTCACCAAAGGATATTTTTCCATTGATTTTTTTTTTAGAGAGAGTGGAAAGGAGGGGAAGAGACAGAGAGAGAAACATCGATGTAAGAGACACATCAATCGGTTGCCACCTGCACTTACCCTAACCAGGATCAGGGATCCAGCCTGCAACCCAGGCAAGTGCCCCTGACCAAAATCTAACCTAGGACCGACCCCCTTCAGTCCATGGTCTGATACTCTATTTACTGAGCCAAACCTGCGAAGGCCATGTCTACCTTTGATGCACCTTTCTCTAAAGAGTTAAAATAATTTTCACACCTCCCCCTCCCCAACATATACACTTTTTAGTTCTTTATTTCCATTGGTCTAATACCATAATTAAATCCTTTATAACATTACATATAAACAACTACATGATAACCCCACCATCTGAACATACTATATTTTTTACCTTTCTCATTCACCATGTTTCATTATTCTTTTGTTCTTATTGCTATTTTTCTAGCACACTTGCTAAGCTTGCTTTAATAGCATCTGAGGCTTAGAACAACTAAACAGAGAGAATATTGAAATGGGATTTTCCCACAGAATCAAGGTACATTTTTACCCTACATGTTGCATGCAATATCCATGAGCAGCAAATTAATCTACTGCTCACTAGATATTTGTAACCTGATTTGATTGATTTTAAAACGGCATTGATGTCTATGTTACTCTGCAGCATTCTTAACCCAGGTCTCCATGGGTCCCTGTGGGTCTCAAGCCCACTTTGAACAGAGTCACCGAGGAAATTGCTGTAGCAACTCTTTTGTCATGTTTTCTTGGAGACCTGAATTTATTTTCCTCCAGCGCTGTCAGGAGTCAGGGGCAGGTTTATAAATAGCAATAGAATGGCAACAGCCCACGCACTGAGAAATATATCATGTGTACCGCAGCTTATCATATAGCCTTTGTAACGTTTCATATGCTGGACATTACAGATGGACATCACTTTTTGTTTTAAGGAATGAAATGCCAATCAAAGTCCAGCAAGTTTTTTGAGAAGTGGATCACTTCGCGGGTTTTATTTTTTGTTTTGATTTTTTTATTTTTAAATCTTTATTGTTGAAAGTGTAACATATGTCCCCTCTTTTCCCCCATTGACCCTTCCTAGCCCGCCCCCACCCGCTGCCCCAGGCCCTCACCACCCTATTGTCTGTGCCCATGGGTGATGCATATAGGCATACAAGCTCTTTGGCTGATCTCTTCCTACCCACCCTTTGTTTTAAAGTTTGGGTCTCACACCCTTACTTGTCATTCTCAGGAGATCAGATAAAAATCACCCCTGGGTATTAGTATGATATCAGAGCTGAGATGTACAGTAGAAAAATGAGAATAGATTAATATAACTATTTGGAGACACTGAAGCACTAACTGGTTTTGTTTGTTTCTGTGGGGGTTTTTTTGTTGTTGTTGTTTTTGGGTGTGTTTTTTTTTGTTTGTTTTTTTTTGGTGCTTTCGCAAGATCTCATAGACATAGCTGACTACTTGGGTCCGTAGTCACATGTACTAGTACATCACTCCAAGTTTCCCCATATACTTAATGTGCTCCTATATGTTTTCCAATTGTGCTGATTAGGGTTTTATGCTAAAACAGGAAATCATTAAAAATGGTCTAATTTGCTGCAGCCTCTAAGGAAAAGCCAACTCTTGTGGAATTTACTTGTGAACTATGTCTAATCCATCCCACCACTAAAGTCAAGGATGCCGAGGTGACATCTGCCTTTCCCCCAATAGGAGCTTAGTACACGGGAGGTCACAGCTAAGTGCAGAAAGACTTCAGTTCTTCTTCTTATGAGATGTCAAACAAGGAAGCACTCGATATCCACTCTGAGCAAGTTTAAAATCATTGCAACATATCTGCCCTCCGAACCAATCCGGATTGTGATAAGAACCAAATGAGGCAATTAAGGCAAAATAGATTTGCAATTTTCAAAAAGTGCTGCAGATATTATTGTTATTGGGATAGCCAGCCAGTAGTGATTTTCAGTAACTGAATAATTTAGGTATGTTTTCTCCTGGTCTTTTTCATTCCCATAATAAATTCTGTCGCTCAAAAGTGAATCCATTTCCATGAGATTCATTTATTGCCTCTTTCCTGTCCACCTTCTAAAAGAGCGTCCTTCTTTTTAGTTAATTACTATTTGAAAAGTGTTTCAGAATCCTTAGAAGAAACGTTAAATGTACTTCATTTTGGTATTTACTATACATCATGTGCCTCATACAATACAGGACAAAATATTGTAAATGTTATATAACCATGTATTTGCAACTTATTTCAAAGTTGGTGAATAAGTACCAAGAAATAGCTAAGTGATTTAGGATTTTAGATCAGTGGTGTTTGACATGATCTGAAGGACTACAAGAATTGCTAAACAACATTTTTGATCACCTATACCAGTGGTTCTCAACCTTCTGGCCCTTTAAATACAGTTCCTCATGTTGTGACCCAACCATAAAATTATTTCATTGCTACTTCATAACTATAATGTTGCTACTGTTATGAATCGTAATATAAATATTTGATACGCAGGATGGTCTTAGGCGACTCCTGTGAAAGGGTTGTTCGGCTGCCAAGGGGTCGCGACCCACAGGTTGAGAACCGCTGTCCTATACTATATCAGCATTTGTGTTAATATGTATTTGATACAATAATGAACAAAATAGAACCTCTGACTTCTAGGGGCTTACATTCTAAGAAAAGTCAATTGAAAGTTTAGAGAAGAGAAGAAAAAATCTGGTCTAACAATGATCTTATTTGGAAATATTCAATTTATATAGATCAAACAAATATATCAGTTGTTCATTTTATTTTTGTTGTATGATGAAACCATGTGCTATAAAAATGGTTTCGTTGGATCAGTTTCAAATATGTAACAAGAAATGCAGTCTTCAAAGAGTTGTTAGCAACATAGAGACATTAACATTTTAGTGACAGATTCACTCTTTATTACCTTCTGCTCTGTCAACTCGAACCGTCTCATGGATAATATTGATTTTGCCAATGTGGCTTTGCTGAGATCATTTTGATACTTGCATGGAAACTACGGCATTGTTACACACTTTCAATTACACTTGAAAAGTGATATTTATCCATTACTTAATAGCTGTCTGCAGTATCCTATTCCTCCAAAGTATGTAAGAAACGGGCTATGGAATGTTTTATGATGATCAATTCTAGGGTTACAAGGTAGGAGAAAAGTAAAGCAATAGATTGAAAGCAGAAAAAGTGAGCCAGAATTCCAGATGGGGACAGGAATTCTCGTAATGTGCATAAAATATTCCTTAAAAAATTATAATAGTGTAGAGAATGCCCAGTTTTATAAGTAAATAGAAGTACCATTATTTAGAACAGGTGAGAGGAAAAATATTATATAATAATCTTTGGCCAAAAAAAGTTAAATATAGACCTAAAAACAAACATCAAACAGAGACTTACACTTAACAGTATTAATCATGCTGAACTATTAATAAGAAGCATGAAAAAAAATGACCAATCTTGATGCAAGTCACATGGATTCGATTATTTGTGAATGACAAAAATTAATCAATAAAATAGAGGAAGAGAAACCCAGGCAAAACCAAACCCATTCTACCTTGGGCCACCACATTCATTTGTAGGTGTTTCTGGACAATGTCATGTATTATCATCACTAAGCATGGTGAGATTAAGCTTCTTATGTGATGTGGGTGGGTACCAATTTAGAAGTCACAGGGAGATTTTTTGATTACCAATAGGAGGAAAACTTTGGATTCTGTTTTTCACATCAGAGAGTTTCAGACATTCTCCTAATTGAAAAAACAATTATGATTTTACCCTGAAAGCCACGTGTTTCTAATGGGCACCAGCACAGGTCACAATGGTGCATCTTGAGCAGCTGACAATCCCAATAAATCAGATCTGCCACTTTCTAGTTCTAGTAAAAGTTTAGGAAATATTGAACCACATTAGGCCTCAGGCCTGTAATTCTTAACATTGTCCATTCATTCATTTATAATCCTGCATTCAGTAGTTACTCAGTATCTACTTATTCTAGGCACTGTGGTTTCTGTGATTAAAAAGAAAAAAAAAGTATTTTCTTATATGAAGCTTTAATCCAGCAAGGGAGAAAGATGTATGGGTATATATTAAATATTAGGTATTAAGAGTGTTAAAAATTAACAAAGAGAGAAAGGAAATCACGAGTGATATGTCATGCAATTTATAGAGGGTGGTCTGACTGCTCACTGAGCAGTGACATTGAGAATCAGGTAGAGACGTACCCAGTGTAGTCAAAGAACTGCAGCAAAGCCATTATG
Organism: Myotis lucifugus; assembly: GCF_000147115.1. NCBI lineage: Eukaryota > Metazoa > Chordata > Mammalia > Chiroptera > Vespertilionidae > Myotis > Myotis lucifugus. The sequence continues at coordinate 1,773,843 of NW_005871227.1, read as the reverse complement.
GCTAAATCACAATGAACAAGAGAGAGGGTATAGAGAAATATTTTCTAAGGGTAGCAAGGGGCTATATTATGCAGTGGTAATGAAAAAGAGGCATGAAATGTTGATAACACACTAGGATACATTATTGAAATATGCATCCTTATGTCTGTGACTATTTATCTTAAATAGCCAGTATTAATTCATCTTGCATTTAACCAATGCTTTTGAGTGCACACATTTTCCTCATATTTGGCACTGAGCTAAAACAAGACATGAAACCACAAGAAAACAATACTCTTAATTGGTATGACATTAAATACTGAAATAAACAGATAAAAACACAAACACTTGAGTCCTTTAATATTTCCCTGAGCCTCTACAATGGCAATGATCGATACTTTAAAACAAAGAATTAAAATATAAGGGTCATTTTTGAGATGTCACTTATTATACTCCATTATTACTTTTAATCATCAATTGGCATGTTTCCTAATATGTTCTAAAGAAGCATATATCTAAGAGACATTTTCTATGACATATAACCTACCTGTGTCTATTTTTCTTATCTCATGTCTTGAAGTCTTGAGGTATCAGGGAGAAACACGAATGGATTTGGATGTGAACAGTCCTGTGACTTAAATAACTGAGCTAGAATGTGTTTCTCTTCGCCATCACTGGGTAGGTGACCCTGCCTACACTTCACTGCCCGAGTTCAGAGTCCAATGCTTGCTATCAAATTGTGAAATGGAACCTGGCAATATGAAGTGTAAGTAAGAGCAACTATCCAAACAGGCAATGGAGTTGAAAAACCACACACTGAAAGAGACAGTCAGAGAGAGAGAGAGAGAGAGAAAGAGAGAGAGAGAGAGAGAGAGAGAGAGAGAGAGAGAGAGAGAGAGAGAGAATGATTTTGTTTTGTCTCAAATTGGGAAGCCTGAAGAATATGACTTCCACACAGAAGAACTTCCACGAAAAAGAAACACAATCCAGAATGGGATGGACTTTCCATAGGTAATGAAGTCAACATTCTGGATAAATTAAAGGTGAGCAGCAGCCGAAACCGGTTTGGCTCAGTGGATAGAGCGTCGGCCTGTGGAATGAAAGGTCCCGGGATCGATTCCGGTCAAGGGCATGTACCTGGGTTGCGGGCACATTCCTAGTAGGAGATGTGCAGGAGGCAGCTGATGGATGTTTCTCTCTCATCGATGTTTCTAGCTCTCTATCTCTCTCCCTTCTTCTCTGTAAAAAATCAATAAAAATATATTTTAAAAAAATAAATAAATAAAGGTGAGCAGCAATTAGCACAGGAAGAGAAACTACAAAGGACCGTGGTTCAAAGACAGGACTAATATACTAATTTTTTAAACTTAGCATGCTTCTCTTGTTCTGTGAAAACTCAATGTCATATCCATAGGAAAGAATCTCAAGATTATTTTATCCCATTTTTTAATGACATTTCTGGAAACAGAAAGAAATCCATTTGACAGGAATTCAGATATTTGTTGCCTCTGAGATAGATGGCTAGATAAGTAGGTAGAAAAGAAAGGAAGGAGAGCAAGAAGAGAGAAATAGGACAGATACATAGAAAAATATAGGCATTTCCTTTGCCCTTGGCTTCTGGATCTGTAGAGTATCTACTATTTAGTCATACAGTAGCAGGATTTTATTAGCATACAACAAAAACAATTTATCCTATTTCATTATGCAAAATTCATCTATCACCATTGCTTCATAAAAATGATTTAAGCATTTAAAATCATATTTCCCCACAGTTGTAGTCACAATGTATTTTTCTCTTCTTTTCCTTGTATTATTTGCATTTTCTATGTTTGTACCAGTACGTAATAAGCATTATTTGAAGCATTGCACAATATTCCAAATACTTCCTACTATTCTACAATTCACTTAACCAATCTAGTATTTTATACTTTCTCGCCATCGCAGATAACATGGTAAAAATAATTAGATGTAAAATGTTTTCCTCCATGTTGTGCATGAACCCTTATTACAGTTTTCCAGAAATTGAACACTTGGCTTAAGCAACACAAATATTTTTAATCTATGAATAGTAACTCTCAAATGACTAATAATTCTTTTCCACTCTTTTAAACACGCTTAATACATTGTAATGCAAATTTTTCGAAGGCTGCAATTAGTATTTCTGCCAGTCTATGCATGATACATTTATCCAAGTTTTAATATTAAAACAATGAGCAAATTTCCTTGGAATGTTAGGTGGTGTTGATTCTCATCATGACTCACACTTAGAGAGGCTTCTTCTGTGCCTGTCTCTTTATCTGATTTATCTCACCCAATTTTCAGAACAATCCCTAAATGAGGTCTTATTATTTTCTCTGTGTTGCAGATGGAAACTTTAGTTAAAAGAGACGCTATTTCTTGTCACACAGATAAACAATGATAGAGCACAGAATCTAGGCGGCGAGACTCCAGAAATGGTCATTTTTTAAAAATGACCTCTTCTGTTTATTTATATATTTCAGAAAGTTTCAAACATTGGCTTCTGCCTTTTCTGGTATGCCGGTTCTCTGTAAAGTGGGCTGTGTCCCCTGGCATGAGACTGATAAACTGCCTCTCCAACAACGACGCCAACAAACCCTGAATTGCAGTCAGTTGATCACCGCTTTGTAAATACTTCCATTACGGCCAGTTGCAAGCCATCTGCATAACGTCAGCCTGTGACAAATGTGCAGAGATGCAGACACTGAGCTCGCATCAGCGGATGGAGCCAGCTCCTGCTCACCACTGGCTGTGCCCAGGATCAGTGACTGACTTTCAGCTCCCTCTTCCTAAGAGTGGACCTGGCTTTCCCAGGCTTCATGGGTAAGGGCCCTGGAGAGATCTAGGAAAACCCGAACAGGGGAACCAAGTTTACCTCTGTGACTCCAATATGCTCGCTTTCAGCAAAGGAGCCAATAGACTGATAAGAAAATGGGAAGCAGCCAGGACAGAACGTTTCTCAGCCACCTGGTGAGTGGGTCCTGCAAACCAGCTCTGGCCCTCCCTCTTCGGGCCCTTTCATGGTCAGTGGTAGTCTGTGTTTCTGAGGCAGCCACACTCTCTCCCACAAGAATTACATCTCAGCTGCGGAGGGTGGGGAGGGAGGTGCCTTCTAAATTCTTAGTTTTTCCTTTGTTCACCAGCTGTCAGCCTAGACATGTTTGCTGCTTCCTACAGTTATTTCGGGACCTCTGAGGGCCTATTAAAAACTTTTTGTTGTTAGCCATGTACTACATTCATCACACCATCGCACTGATTGCTGGGATGGTTTCTACCTCCTTTCTGATTGCTGATGGATACATGGCCTTCATAAAATAAACAATCAAACAAATAAAATGTAGGATGCAAATCTCTTACCATCGACCCAGAAGTCCCCATCACCATCACAGCCAAGGCCTACGTGAAGCCATTCCTGCTAATCTGCCTCATCCTCCAAGGGATGAGTGGTTTAACCTGAAATTAAAATATAGAACAATAATTATAATCATCATGGTAGCAACCTGCAGTAAGTGCTCCTTACATGTGAGGAACATGCCAAGATGTTTGACACGAAATACACCATACTCAAATTTCTCATTTGAAGTGGACATTCGTTTTAAAGATAAAGCAGCGGCCTTATATTTAAAGGGCCAATGACAGACAGCTATACAGAAGCAGAGACAGGATGTTAGACCAGTGCCTCAGAAACCTGCTCCCTTCACAGCTCTCCTCTATGTTATTTTTTAAAGGGTCTTTCACTCTAATTATGAAGATATTAATTTTAGGACATATCTGCTAGAAAAAGAAGACAATCCAATGATGAATTTCATTTCATTATAATGTGTTCCAAAATGATGTTATTCTCTTATTTTAGAAGTTAAAGAATCTTCTGGAACTAAAAAAATTCCAATAGTTTCTCTGTCACTTGTTCGTTCCACTTGAAGAAATGACTAGGAAACGAGAAAACTTGCTTCGTTTGGTGCCTACTTGGAATTTCCCCAGTAAGTGCTGAGAATAAAAGAGCTGCCAAATTCATTAATTACCCTTAATATTCAATTCTCGAGTATAATGAATTCCATTTTCACACATATCTGAGAAAATTACATTGGAAAGTTAATATATTGCCTTTTGCTGTGTTTCAGTGAATACCACGACGGGAATGCAGAATTCACTCTGAACTTGTTGGCAGACTCGCATTTACCCTCCCGGCACCTGCATCAGCTGTCAGCCATGCTCATCCCACCGCACTCCAATACAATGACTTTGAGATGAGCCACCAATGGCCCAGTGCATTCACCGCACAGTCCTATTTAGACCACGGCAGTCAGTGGTGCTTGTAAAATATGTCACCTACTTCGCCACACCTCTCCTTCCCCCTCCCTGGAAAGCCGGGGCATGCGACTGTGGCAACTGGGGTCATGGACAGAACGGTGTGGATTCATTTCTGGATAAAACGTTGAAGAACCACTGCGGTGGGACTTCAGACTCTGCTGATGGTGCAGCTACAACTGGGTTTATCAACCTGGACACTGTGGAGTTTCCTGCTTCTTAGAGAAACTAAATAAATCTGGGCCTTTGTCTTAAGTGACACCAAGAAGTAAAACGCCCCCCCCTCCACACACACTACACACACAAATTACACAAACACACACACACACACACACACACACACACACACACACAAATTTTAAAAAGAAAGAAACTTTTATGTTAAGCCAATGAGACTTGGGAGTTGATTGCTACTGCTATTGGTTATTCTGATTATTACTCTGCCTGTGCTTTTCCCAGGCAAACACATGTATGTCCATGGCTTCCATTAGTCTATGATAATTGGCATGTTATATTTTACGTCACTTCTTCTCTAGCATCCTTGAACTTTAGCCATCTGCCATCTTGATAATAAAGGCACCCAGGCCTATGTGCTTTGCCCTCTCCAATTGTAAGCACATTTGGAAACTTTGGAGGCATTCTGGCCATCCCCCTTGGCCTCCTCTAGGAATGATTCCCATGGATTTTATTTCCTAAATGTCTCAAACTCCCACCCTCTTCTCCGCACCTCCTGCCATGACTCTCACACAGGCTAACAGATCTGGCCTGGATCTGCACAAGAGTATTGTAACTCCCAGAGTGCACTCCTGTATCATGTAATCTCTTTTCTACAGAGGAGATAGAAAAATCTTTTAAAAATGCAAATCTGCCCACACTATTCCCATGAATATTAGCCTTTAAAGATTTTTCATTTTTCTCAGGCTAAAGACCAATTATCAATGCAGGGCTTATCCTCTGTAGTTTTATTTCTCTGTTTCTCTTTTTTTCTCTAGATCGCTATCATTTTTGTATCTCAAAACTTTCCATGTATTTTCTCATGTGAGGTCCTTGTGCAGGTCATTGATATTGTCTGAACTACCCCCTCCCCAACAGTGTACCCCCCAAATTTCACCCCAAAGGTAGTTCTTCAGGAAGCTCCTTTCTGAAATTTTTCAGATCATGCCACAACCTCTCTCAGTACTTGATGATGTTCTATAGTCCTTGAAATTAATTATCCTAGTGGTGAGATTATTAACATGCATTTTTTTTCTCTACATTTTAATTATGAGGCTACAAACCCATCTCATTAGACATTTTGTTGACTTTTCAATACATGGTGTGGTGCCTAGATTATAATAGACTCCAAATAAGTATTTTTGGAAGGAATAAAAAAAAAAGAGGAAGGAAGGGAGGAAGAGAGGGACCAGGGAGGAAGAGAGGAAGTTAGTTAATTAAGGGAACAATCAACATTTAAGGTTCTGTGTGGCAAACAAAAACAGATTTCAACCCTAATTTTCTTCCTCTTTCATCTATAGCAGCAAATTTCAACCAGTGTGCCACAAGAATTTTTAAAGCATGCAATACCTGACTAGTTAGGGGATATCTTTTACTTAGATTGTCAAATAAAAAAATAACGACAGCCAACAACACAACAATACCCATCTAGTATGAATTCCCTGTATTGAACCATAAATATATATGTCATATAATAGAGTTGCATCTAATGGGTCACATCACATAATAAGGTTCCTTCTGATTGGTTAATTCTTGGTCCTAGAAATACTTATATATAAGTATAGGCACTTAATTTTTAAAAAGTCACTTTGGAGCAAAAAGGGTAGGTAATTACTATTATTATTTTTTTGTAAACCAATCAAATTATACCTATTTTTTGGTGAAAGCAAATAAATATATATTTATATATATTTATATGTTATATATTAATATATTTATATTTATATATTAATATATATATATATAAATATATAAATTTATTTTGTGTGCTGCAGAACTTTCATAATTTATGGGTGCCATGAGATGAAAAAGCTTGAAAATCACTGATTTATAGGAAAGAGAAAAATGTTAACAGTAAGAGTACTGGTGAAAAAATATACAATACTAGAGGTCCGGTGCACGAAATTTGTGCATGGGGGTGGGAGGCCCTCAGCCCAGCCTGCACCCTCTCCAATCTGGGACCCCTCGGGGGATGTCCGACTGCCGGCTTAGGCCCCATCCTTATAGGGCCTAAACCGGCAGTTGGACATCTCTCCTAAACTGGCAGTTGGACATCTCTCTCGCAATCTGGGACCGCTGGCTCCTAACCACTCGCCTGCCTGCCTGCCTGATCACCCCTAACTGCCTCTGCCTGCCAGTCTGATCTCCCCTAACTTGCGCCCCTAAGTTGCCCCCCTGCCGGCCTGATTTTCCCTATGTTGCCCCTCTGCTGCCCTGATTACCCCTACCTTGCTCCCCTGCCAGCCTGATAGCCCCCTAACCACCTCTGCCTCAGGCCCAGGCCTAAGCCACAGTCTGGCCTCCTTCTGCGGGAGATGACCTGGTGGATCAGGGGAAGGTGCCGCCCCCATTACCCCCCTGCTACTGCCACTGCCAACCTGAGCTTGGGTCCTTCACAGCTGCGCCTCAGCCTTTCGCAGCCGCCCATAGCTGCCTGAGCCTCAGCCCTCGCAGCTGCTGCGGTTTTGTCTGGAAGGATGTCTGGAAGACGTCGCCCTAATTAGCATATTATCCTTTTATTAGTATAGATGTTTAGTTGATGTCTGCTACCAAATTAAATGCTATAGAACTATTTAAAACATTTTATAGGGAAATTTGAAGAATATAATGATAGGTAACAAAATATAACTAAGAGTTACTATTTTATATATTTTAAAACACTTCCAGGTTTCTCAATTTACATTTACCTTGGGTCTTCAGCTTTATCCGTGTGTGTGTGTGTGTGTGTGTGTGTGTGTGTGTGTGTGTTGTACTGTGTGCACATCACCATTGGTATAAGCAACATGTCCATGCTGAGTAACTATGCGTATCTAACACTAGCGGGGTACTTAACACCAAATTAATTTCCTGTCAAAGCCACTGCATCTGTGTTTCAATTACTAGAATTCTAAATTTAGTGGAAAATATAAGTATGCTTTCCTATTATCACTGCATTAGTATTTCTAGGGCAAGAGAGAATAACAACTAAAGTGGTTATTAGGCAAATGGTGTTTCAGTGTGACTTTATGCTTACCAAATACAAGTGTCTTATTCAGATGTCATTTATGTGATTGGCTCTATTTTAGGTACAAGCATTTAAGATATGAATTTTCCCTTCAAACACAAACAGACAGCAATAACTTCTGCTTAGAATTGAACCATGTGTCTTCACCTAGACTATGGATTTGGGGGGAATTTAATATTCAGGTATTTTCAGAAATAAACTGTCTTCATAAGGATGTTTCACTTAAGTCTGCAGGAATGAACATGTTTTTTGGTTAACACTGTTGGTCTTGCAGGCTTTTCAAGACCCTTTGCTAACCATTCTCCTGCACAGTAACAATATGCCTTCCACCTAACCATTCAGCCTAAATAAGGTTTCAAGTGCTCCCTTTTTAACAAAGCCTCTGTTTTCAGCCCAGTAAGTCATTTATGTATCGAGTTCAAGAAAGACTTTCACCAGGACTGATTACAAGAGTACTCATAAGTGCATTTTTCTCTGAATGCCTCAACCAGTAATTTTGAGTTTCTTATTAAGGATTAAGGAGTTTCCAAATGATTTTACAATGTGAGCTATCCAAATATGTAAATGCAAGCATTTGAGATGCTTACATTGTAGAAGTTCATTTTTATTAAGGAGTATATTGCTTTCTGACTCTCTGTTATCACTGCAGAAGGCAAAATGATATTTTAGGAGGGTATATACTTCTCATTCTGTAGCTATCTTGCATTTTTTAAATGAGTTCCTTTTGCTCCAGAAGATTTAGCTACTACTGTATCTTGGAGTAGGTAGCAACCTTGAGTGTCTTTTGCTAACACATATACCTGGAGTTGAAAGAGTATTGATCTCAAAGCAATTCCATTAGATCGGTATGCAAGTTCATCATGAACTTGGATGCCTCCTGGTGAACTGACACTATTCTTTCTTATTAAAAAAGGATATATATCTTGCTCTGAATGCTGAACAAAACAAAAAATCTTATGCTCCATATGGTATTCTAAACTAAACATACCCACACACATTAAATATGTATAATTTTCACCAAATTAATTTCTACTCATAATTTAGGTTTCAGCTCATGTCACTTTTCAAGAGGCCTTCTCAGCTGCTACCACCAAATGCAAGTATAAGTTTTTTTTGTTTTGTTTTGTTTTAATCCTCACCTGAGGATATTTTTTCTATTGATTTCTAAAGAGAGTGGAAAGGAGGAAGGAGGGAGGGAAACATTGATGTGAGAGAGACACATGGACTGGTTGCCTCCACACCCCTACAGGACTTGGGAACCTGCAAACAAAGTACATGTCCTTGATGGGGAATCAAACCCTCCACCTTCAGTCTGGGGGCCAAAGTTCTAACCACTGAGAAAAACAGGCCAGGGCTGGGGGGGGGTTGTTTGTTTTTGTCTTATATACTTAATTATCCTATCCTTCCTAGTGCTGATGTCAGTTAATCTTTATACCTTTATTCATATGACTAATTCATTGATGTCTCTCTCCCTCATTAGATTCTCCCATGTAAGAGGTACTACATCTAATTGTTGCCCCCACTGTATTCCCTGAGCTACAAAGAAGGCAGGGCATGTAGTAAGATTTGAGACTTTCCAAGAAGCACACGGCTTTCAGCAGATGATTGGTCTTCTCAGCCCTCCTTGAACTGGTACAAGTTGGTGCTATTTTAAGTCCTGTTTAAAGTTCCTGTTTAATAAGAGCCATATTGATGAATGACCCTTGCCCTCCAGCCATTGCTAACTGTAACACACTGTTAACCCAATGAGGATGCACACAGCTGTGGCTGGTAAGCAGCTCTTAAGTTAAAAGCTCATTTAAAGGGGGAAATCTAAAAAGAGAAAAATGGGGGGAAATTACCGTTTGGTTAGTACAGAATTAATTCTTGTCATACTTAAGCTTGAAGTTTTGGGGTGTTTTTCAATGCCCTCTAAGGGAATCCATCTTTGTTAAATGACTTCTGCTTACCTTCTGACTTCATTTCCTTGCCTGTCTCTTTTAGCACCAATACTAGTATACAAACATTTAAGTCATGGACACCCCCAATCTGAGCTTGAGTTTCCACTTCTTTAAAAAATAAAGACTGGCCTGGATAGTGTGGCTCAGTGGTTGAGCATTGACCTGTGAACCAGGAGGTCACGGTTGAATTTCCAGTCAGGGCACATGCCAGGGTTGTGGGCTCGATATTGGGTTGGGGGTGTGCAGGAGGCAGCCGATCCATGATTCTCTCTCATTATTAATGTTTTTATCTCTCCTTTCCTCTCTGGAATTAATAAAAAATATATTTTTTAAAAAGTCTATAAGTGACCTCAAACATGCTCTAGCACTGGCATTCTGTGATATAGTTTTATGCAGTATGGTAAATAGAAAGCCATATATAATAGTTTTACTGCAATAACGAGGCCAACTGCATTGTAAATTAACAGCAGCTTGTATTTATTCAGCACATTTATCGAAAGCCTACAATGTGTTAGGCACTTTGCTAGGTATGTCTGGGGACTGCAGGCCAGGAAATGAGAGTCAATAAGGATTGAATAATTTCATTATTGAATAATTTCATTATCTTCAAAGTATTTGTACCTATGGCTGAGACTGGAAGGGTTTAGCTAAAATCCCAAACCGCCATTAATGTTCAACTCAAGTCCCATTTTTTCCCCAAGAAATCTAGTCAACAGTGCTCTCTCATTACCAAGTTTGGTTATCTGCATAGATGGCATCAGAGATTGACATTCAGTACTTCTTGTGTTGTTTCTAAGAGTTCCAAATTTAAGTACCACCTTCTTTATCATATTGAAAGAATCTGTGGCTAAGTAACAGGATGCTTATTTAGAGTCAACACAGTAGAGGAAAGAAATAAATCCATAAAAAATTAGAAAGGATAGCAACAGTTTGCCATCATCAACATGCTTGACCTTATATGTGAGTTCCAGATAATACATTGGAAAAGCGGTTCCTTAATACATAAGGAAATCTGCTTTTCAAGATTGTTGTCAAGGGTTGAAGTAAGACCAGAGGTTGGAGTATGCGGTACAAGCTGGATTTCCATATGGTGACAACTAAGAACCAAACACTAAATTCCCAAGTGTTAGATTCAGTAGTGTCAGCACTCCCCTTACCATCCTAAAGCCATCAGGATATAAAGATGGTAATTTGTTTTAGGGTCACTGTTTACAATGGAACATTTTAAAAGGAGGTTGCTGGCTTTAGGTAGGATAAAGACAGAAGAAAGAATAGAAGGAAGGGGAAAACAGAGTGTGTGAAAAGTGAGAAGGATGCATGCTGGTTCACCCAGGAGATTTGGTGATCCCCAGAGGGGCCAGAAAGCTTCCCACTGTGTTTTGGAAAATGAGAGGGTTTGTCCCATTGCTAAAGCCATGGCAGACATGGTGGCATCCACAGCTCACGTGGTGAAAAGGAGCCAGCCTTGGAACTGCCTGTGGCCAGCATATGACATGTCAAACCCTGTGGGCCAAGAGAAAGCCCTGCAGGTTGTCTAAGAACAGCACTGACCACACCCAGGGGCAGTATTAAGAAAGCCCAGATGGGAGACAGTGGCAGAACAGAATTCTGTTATGGGGAACGTGTAGAGAATAATGGAGGGTATTGCCTTGAAGTTATATTTGCAAAAAAAAATCTAAAAATTAAAAGTCAATGACAATTTTCCCCATTTCCACCAAATATTTCTATAGATAATATTTAGAGGTCTCACATCATTTTCACACTAATAGTAATGGAAGTCAATACCCACATACTCATTATCTGCAATTCTGTCCATTTCAGGTGGGTATAATTTTTTCTAAAATTGTCTCTTATTTAATTCAATCTGAAATATAACCCTTGAGAAGAAAAGAACACAATATTACTTTGAGGCCATAGGACAAAATCCCGTAAAATAGCTTTCAAAAACCCCAGGTACATTCTCATTTGGAGAAAATTTGAGTTTCTCTTGTCAGTGTAGGGATCCCTGTCCTGGACCCACAGAAATGGAATGCATGTCTCCTCAAACTTAAATATCTAGCTCAACACCCCCTCTCAGGTATCTACTTACTAAACTGTGTATTGATTCATCCATATGTTAGGCATGTAAAAGGCAGCAGAAGGACTAATCCAAAAGTTGACCTGATTTTACAATCCCTCCTAACATATTCATGATCTTTTTTTCCCCTGACAAAAGCCTTCTTTATGAAGTCAGTTAATTAGCTTGGGAACCTCTACTTTAAAAGTAAAATTACCTAATTACAGCAGCAATCAATGCCCAAATAAATTTGCCAGTGAAATAGAACTTAGACACTGATACTGCTGGTGTTTTCTATGCATAATCAGAACAGCTATTGACCTCTCCAGCTGACCATTTTTAAAACTCAGTATTCTGGCAAATTTCCTTATATGAAATTGATTTATCTGCCTACACACTATAATTTTCTATTTAATAAATTGATTTTGTACCACCTCGATTAAACTATCTGCAATGCAAGTCTTGTTAACTAACTTCAATAATATGTTTTTAATTTGTTGAGATCTATATGACCAATATACATATAATCTATGTATATTTGGATATTTTACTACAGACGGTGTTTTGTGTTGTTTTAGCGTAGGAGCATTTAAAATAATCTCATTTGCTCCCAGGCTAAGAATTAATTGCAAAGTTTTTAGAAAATTATAAAAGATGATTCTTTATAAGCATAGAAGGGGTTAATTGCCCATGAATATACTTTTATTCAAGTTAATGGAGACCACATAAGTGCATCGATAATTTGACTCTTAATCTTTCCTCACATGTAAGACTACATTTTGTGCATTACGATGATAATAAAAGCATTGAATGTGACAGAGAAGACCTGTTAGATTCTCTACCTTTTTTAAAAATGCGATCTTTGCCCCACTCTCCCCAGGCCTATTACAGGTAAACTCTGTTATTCCAAACTTACAAAATACTGGAAAAAGTGCCCTTGGGAAAATATTCTGAAGCCTGGAGGACCCTTCAGGCTTTTTTTCTTCTTTCTTGAAACCCAGTCTGTTTCAGATTTTTGCCTTCCAGACCGCTCTTACGTTTTATCTCCTGACACGCATTTTACAGAACCTTATGTCTGAAAAAACACCAACTTTCTAAAGAGAGGCTCGGTCACTATCAAAATCCTAGCCACGAGTCTGAAACCGCCTACCAGGGACTAACCACGCTGTGATTTGCATGGAACAGTCTATCCCTCAGATCAACATTCACAACCGGCTGCGGACAGATGAGTAACTGGGGTTCAGTGACTTAAAACAGATCACTCAGTAAAAACCAAACAAAGATCCAAGAAAGGGCATAGCCCAGATTCTAACAACCTTATTAACCATTAAAGTCCTTCAGAAATGCACCAAGTGTGTCTCCTGGAAGCCCCTGCTGAGGTTTCGACGCAGAGGTTCCCTGATATAGGAACAGATATGGGAACACCAGGAGCCCTGCTTCCTGTAGAAGCTGTAAGCCAGTGGTTCTCAACCTTCTGGCCCTTTAAATACAGTTCCTCATGTTGTGACCCAACCATAAAATTATTTTCGTTGCTACTTTATAACTGTACTGTTGCTACTGTTATGAATCATATGTAAATATCTGATATGCAGGATGGTCTTGGGCGACCCCTGTGAAAGGGTCGTTCGACCGCCAAAGGGGTCGCGACCCACAGGTTGAGAACCGCTGCTGTAAGCAATAATTCACCCAGCTTTCGCTTCTGCAGCTGTTGTTCAAGCATGAGGGCCCGGGTCCGTCTCTGTGCTTGCGGTTCTCAAGGGGGTCCATGCTAACCCTGTTATCAAAACTACAAATGCACCGAGAGAGAAGCTTCCAAATCACTAGGCTTACATTGAGATGGAAAAACTACCCTCTCAAAAAATAAACTGTCCATTTATGACTATAATTATATTAGAAAAAATCCCCCACAAACAGACATACACATAAAAATTCTACATACTAAGCTTCCAAGCTTCCGGGATAACTTGATAGGATCATGAATGTCTCCTCTTCCCCTTTCTGCCAAGTCCACAGGTTGTTTACCTCCCCGCCCTGCAGCCTCAGGGACTCACACCTGTGCTCTCACTCCCATTGCTCCAGCCACACTGGGCTTCTATCTTCCTAAAGAGGGTACCCTTTCTGCCACTCGGAGGAACTAGTTCTTTGCTTGGAAAGCATCTCTCTTGGCTCTGCAAATGGCTGGCTCCTTCCCAGCCCAGACCCCGGCTCCTCAGAGAGACTTCCCAGAGCTGAGGTTTCTGGAAAGCCCGCTCTTGGGTACCCGGACATCCTGGCTGGCCGGTGACTCTCAGCTTTTGTCCTGAGAGTCCTGTCTACTGAGAACATTTCAGTCCCAGGTAGCCCCGCTGCTCTGGGCCATGGGGCAGTGATGAGCCAGCATGCATCCATAAGGGAAGTGTTCTCAGGAGGTGTCCAGGAAGGCGGTGGGGGAAGGAGGGAGGGGAGACGCCAAGCCAGGGGAAGTCCAGTGGAGGCAGAGTAAACCGAATCCCCAAAGGGAACCTGGACTGTTAGGTTAGGCTCTGAGCTGTTCACAACGGAAGCAAAGGGTTTGGGCTTTCGTCATCCCATACCTGTCCATCAGAGGCTAACGGGTCTCCTGGGGTGGCCCTCAAAGATGTCCATTTCCAGGCAGGGTCTCCTTTCTGAGCGGTGCAGGGAAGGCAGGTCCCATCGCCCAAATCAGGTTTTCAAAGAGAGTCAGGTGTGGTTACTTAAAAGCAAGAGCGCGCTGAAGCTGGAGAGGAGCACGAGAAAACCCATTTGTTTTATCTTGAGAAAAAGCCTTCCCTCTTCACCCCTAGAATCATTGCTTTACTTTCTTAAAAACACTTACCAATTGTTGGCATTATCCCATTTTCCTCTATCTACATCTAAATCGGTATCTTTATCAATATCCGTATCAAAGCATGCCAATTCCTATGTCTATGCGTGTGTATTTTAATTACTTTTCATTTTCCACCTGCATTTTGCTCCAAGAAGTCAGTGACTATCTTATTCACTCTAAATAGAACAGTTGCTCAAAGAATACTGGATAAATCAATACATTAATTGGCAGGCTAAACAGTATTCTAGCAGAAGGAAATAGCATAGCCCTTGCCTCAACTTCTCAGTTGCTTCATCTCATAATTCTAATAATCATGTTCATTTTTTTCTGTTTTTTTTGTGTGTGTGTTTCTAAGGTTTTATTGCAAAAATACAGTTCCTGCTCCACCATTCTTTAAATCTCTCTTCTGTCTTGTCAATCTTGATTGTCTTTAAATCATACTAACTGAGGCAGAAGAGTTTAGTTCTTAAGAGGATACACTCTGGAGCCCCCTGGAGGGTGTGATTATGGAGTTCAGGTGATTATGACTATGGTTTTTCTTCAACTATAAGTGAGGGAATATACTGCCCCTCTCATGAGGGGATGGTGAGCATTAATGTATACATAAGCAGTGAGATAATGCCTAGTACATGAAAACACTTAGAAATAATCGCTATTACCAACACTTAATAAAATATTACCAGTTTCCACATGGACTCTGTGTCATTTGGGATTAGTTATCATGTATTTTCCATCCACTTGAACAAAGGATCCAAGACAGTTTGACTCTGACCTACTATTTAGAGGTTTTCTTTTCAATCATCTTATTAGAAATTATAGTTAGTAGATTATTTGCATCTTACTAGAAATTGTATTGTGTCCATTTCAACTGAACTTTGAAATCAGTTCTCAAAAGACATTAACTGTCTCATGCAACACACAAACACACACATTCAACACACAAAATATAAAAAGTAATTTCTTCAGCTGACCAATCTCTTGGGAGCATCTTGGCCCAGGCCCATTGAAACAACTTTATAGTCTCAAGTGCATAGGTGGACAGAGCCAGGCAGAGTTGCCTTCTCACGACTTAGCAAGTGGTCTTCTCACTACTCTGTTAGCCACTTAGATTTCCCTTAATGGTCCACCACATTCAAGATGGTTTTATTTATACTTCTTAAGAAAGGCATTACTGTGATCACTTATAAAGGGAATTCATATTGCAAGTTCTAAAGGTCCCTATTCCTTATCACACCAGATATAATATGATCTTAAGATTATTTTTTATTGTTTCTTATTAACAAAAAGACTGAGATATCCAGAAAACAAAGACCCAACATACAGACAAATATCTGTTTCTGTCCATCTTGCTGTAGGCAGTTACACCTCTCCACCTCTCACTAGACCCAAAAACATACATAGATGATTTAATGCTTAAAACAATCTACCGATGATGGTCTCTGAGCTTTTCTATAAAGATATTTTACTGCCAAATTGCATTTTAATTAATTCCTTCTTGGCATTTCTTAAAATGCATTCCTCAGAGCAGGGTGGTGGGAACTTTTAACACTGACATACAAATAAATAATTAATATCTCAGAGAAACTCCCATGTTTTATTTTGTTTTTTAATTCTGAAATTCATTTGCTTATGGTTTAGGCTCAAAGAAATGTGGTATTTAAGAGCCTGGTAAATACATTCCAACAAATGTGTCTATAAACCAATTATATCTTTATGCCTCATTGATCAACATGTTCCAAGTTGGGGAAAGAGAATGTCTGCCGTTAATCTGTATGTTGTAACTTTAAATCCTTCTCTAAAGAGCCTTGTATAAACAGGAACGGCACCTTCTCAGAACACGTTTCCATTTAAATCCCAATGTAGTTTAAATATGTTCTAATCCTTCTCTATCCCGCTGCCCCCTCCCCATTTTCATTACTGTTTGGCTCACGGTGACACTCACACTATCTAGGATTTGATAACCTATTTTTTGTTATCAAAAATTTCAAAATCAAATTAGAAAAATCAAGGAAAATTCCATGCCATTGAAACAGGTGCTCATTATGGGAGGAGAGTGTCAGAGCTCAACAAAAGAAACGGACAGAAACAATGCAATAGGGCCAACAGGTATGTAGAGCATAGCTCTATAAATAGGACAGTCTTAACTCTAAAAACCCATCTATGATTGAAAGGGCTATACGGTAGTCTCCCCTCTTACCCATAAAGAGTACAGTCCAAGATCTGCAGTAGATGCCTGAAACCATGGATAGTACAGTGCCTGATACATATACTATGGTTGGTCCCATGCATACACCTCTTTCACTTAAAGGAAGGACTTTATAATTTCTCTTTGGCATATCTGAGTTGCCAGCATCACTATTCTTGCACTTTGGGGCCATTATTAGGGAAAAGAAGGGCTACTTTTACACATGCACTGCCATACTGTGACAGTTGAGCTTGATGACTAAGGCAGCTACTAAATGACCACCTTCCCAGGAGAGTCTACAGCAGTGGTTCTCAACCTTGGCTGCACATGAGAATCACCTGGGAATCTTTTTAAAATCCTGATTTCTGGGCCTCATCCTCCGGAAATTCTGTTTCTTTGTTACTAATGTTGTGGCCCCACCCCCATAAGAAAGAAACAGAATTTCTGAAGGATGAGGCCCAGAAATCAGGATTTTAAAAAGATTCCCAGGTAACTCTAATGTGCAGCCAGGGTTGAGAACCACTGGGCTACAGCATGGGGGCGCTGGTCAAAGGGATGGTTTACCTCCAGGGCTGGAAGGAGGGGGGCATCTTGAGATTTCATCACGCTACTCAGAATGGGCTTCCATTTAAAACTTATGAATTGATTCTTTCTGGAATTTTCCATGTAACATTTTTGGTCCCCGGTTGACTATAGGTAACTAAAACCATGGAAAGCAAATCCGAGGATACCGGGAGGCTACTGTAAATGTTTTAGTCAGATTGGGGTGGTTCAACTAATGTGTGAGTCATTGTAATATGTCAGACACTGTGTCTAGTGTTTCATTTATATTATTTAAATTAATCCTCATACAAGTACCTGGAGTTTTTATTAAATGACTACCACCTTATTGAGCAGAGTTGAGGTTCATAAAGGATATGAAGTACTCATGGAACCTAAGGGGGGAGGGGGAAATGTTTCCAGGAAGGCTAAACCACAGAGAGACAATAGTCATCTGGTGCCAGGAGCTGATGACCATTTGGCTCACCATAGTCAGGGTCATTGACCCCCTTCCCACTTGATTTTCATCTGTGGGTCACACTTGTGCAGGTGTAAATTCTTAAGATTATAGGATTGGACTAATTGGAACCACCTGCCACCATTGGCCAGGTTAGGCTGGACTACCTTAATTGACAGCTCTAGATGGTAACACATGGGGGTGGGGGGGAATCACACAACGGAACAGATGCTGGGCACACAACAATCATAGTCCAAATGCGGTGCCCTCTGGACAGCTATTAATAATTGATCTGAGATGAAACCTATTACAGTTTTTGGATAAAGTGGAAACCCCTCAGGGTGTTGCCTATTTTATGTTACCAAAACTACTCTTTTTTCCCCACCACAAAAATGTGTTAATAGTTCTTTCCATCTGTCACCATAAGACCCCCATAGCCTGCTGTGGGTACATGTGATTGAGGCGGCACATATTGCCCTATACTGTGAACTGTATAGATTGTGTGCTAAATCTGTCTCCAAGCAGGTCATTCAACCACCTCCAAGCCCCCATTCCCTCATCCATAAAATTAAGTTGATAAGAGCCCTTTTACAATAATAGTGACGGTGTGCAGAGGAGACAATGGAAGTAAAGGATTTGTCACTGTGCCTCTTCCGTGATGTCCCACTGGTATCTGGGAAACTCCAGACAGCATGAAAGAAAGCAAGGCACTCATTCTTGGGAAACCCTGGCTCAATAAACCAGTCCAAATTCAGCAATGATTTGGGCTGAGAATCAATATTTTAAACAAAAACTCAGAATGTTTGATTTCTTTGGGCTCCTGCACCTTTCAAATGAAACTCATACATGAGAATATGACCATCAGCATTTATACATATCATGTTAGCTAAGACACAGTAAAAAATATCAAACTCTGTGTTTACTAGTAATTGTATATGGCCTGTTAAAGCAGTACCCGATATCGCAAATAGCCACCAAGGAAGAAAAGGGTTGTTACAAACTAACATCCCCTGGGAAGCATGCTGTAAAATAGAGGGTCAGGCAGCCCTATAAGTGATCTGTTAACTACATCTTCACCCAAGTCACAGACAAGCCCAACTTAATTGTAACTTACATCAAAGAAGCTCATCCCCAAAATGAGGTTACAGCAAAGCTACCAACCTGTGGGGGCCCTGACCAGAGAACGCCGGAGGTCCAAGGCCTGCTCACCACAGGCATGCTTGCAGGCAAGGACACAGCAGTATTACTATGATAAAGTGATTGCCCTATGCATGCGTGAGGGCAATGACTCAGCAGTAGCCCTGTACATACTACCCAAGCGCACCCTTATATAACCCGTTTATGTTAATGTAGCAGGAGTGTCACTAATGGGCACAAGGCCTCTTTTGTTTAAGCTTGTACATAAGGTGCCACCAGTTTTTGGCTTCTTTGTTCAAATAAAGCATGTCCCACTTACCCGCTGTCACCCTTGTGTTCTTCCAATTTTCTGCACCCAGAGGTCAAGTTCCTGTCTGAGGAACTCGCCCCCAACACAACCCTTCCCATGTACTAATGTACCATTAGATATTCATTTTTCAAGTTTGGTATGAAGTGGTAATTTAAATACGAGTGAGCAAAGCAGTCATCTTTCCTAATGGAGGAGAAATATTCCTTCAAAACAGTCTTAGCCTCATTCTTTGTTCCCCTATTTCAATCCAGAATCCATCTGAATCTTGCATCGTGGCGGTTAGAATCGGTGGTCTTGGCAACCTGGAACAAATTCTTTCTGGAAGGAATGAACTTATCCTCAGAGACATTACAGATCAGTGTTTGAGGAACTTTGAATCTTGTTATCAAAGATGAATCTGCATCCACCTGACACTGGCATTTGCACTTTTTGAAAGGTTCCTTGTTCTGTCTGGGTTGCAAAATCAGTTTTCATGTTGCATGATCATGTGCGAAAGAGCAAACTCTGTCTAAAGGGAGGCTGGGAGTGCAGTGGGAAATTGCTCTCATTAGAGAAATAAAGAAGCTCTTTGAGGCTGCTAGGTCTTGCTCCTCTCCTCGGCCATCAATCTCTAAAGGACTTACCAGTAAAATTCTTCAATCTCTTCCACATGTGCCTGCGCATGGCCATTGGGGATTGAAGGGGAGAAACTCCTTCTTTCTGTGCTGAGGATTCAGCCAGTGGGGGTTGTTAAGAAATGCAAATGAGCCTCCCTCAGGCTTCTATGGGCTGTTTGTCCATTCGCAGTGTTTTTACCTAAAACCAGGTAACAGGTTCGGATATTTGAGAAACAGGAAAGGAACTCTCCATTTGTTTTGGGTACAGTAAAATATTTTTGTTTGAGAAAACTGCCACTTCAGAAGCAGTGTCTTTCTGATATCAGCCATATGGAGAATGTCCTATCAGTAAATGCTACTACCATTGTCATCTTTGCTTATTAATAACAACAAAAAAAACAACAAAAGACACAGGATCCAGACTTACTTATCAAAGAAACCCCTACTTGAACAGAAGTCCTTAAATCCATTTGATATAAAACCATACATTGGCTTGTATGAAAAGTAAGAAGAATTATGACTTTTTTCAGTATGGTAGGAAAATACTATTTTCTATATATACATTCAGTATATAATGAGTGATTACAAGTAATTTCAGGAACAAAATCACTACTTTCAAACTCAAAATTCAGCACAAAATATTATTTCTTCACATTAAATAGTTCTTTATATTGTGAAAATCTGTCCAAGGAGCTTACTGCTGTACTTTAATTGAATTTATTTCAATGCTCTCCTTTTTTTTCCTGGTTAATAGCATTTCCTTTCTTAAATGCCCATTTTAAAAGTAAGTATGAAGTTTACTTTTTGCCCGGGATGGGACCTGAAATGATGCCTCTTTGAAATGATTGTAATATTTTTCCAGAATCTCTGACAATAATGTAAAAAATAACATTATGGCACCATCTAGTGACCTAATATTTCTCTTTTTTCCTTTTGATATTCAGCTTGAAAGTGCATATTTCTACTGACTGTATAAAGTTTTTTGTACTTTTAGCAAATGTGCAGCTAGAATTACGTCCTTTATACGATGACCCATGGATAAAGCAAACTGATCTTGATAAATTCAAATTTTAAAAATAATTTCCACCTTGTAGAATAGAAAGTATTTTTACAAGCAGGTCAATAATTCTGAACCTAGCCTAGTTCTGCAAACAGGTACTGCAATTTCTATACACTCATATTTGGAAATGAGTTAAGTCCATCTACAGAAAATGTTTTTATCAACAAATGAAACTTTTGGGGGTAACACAACAGGCAAAGCTGATTTTATTTTTCTTATACAAACAATCATGATTACTTAAGTAACAACGGTATAAATCCAACAATATTGGGAAAAGGAATACCTTTTAGACCACCAGAAATAACATCTATCTAATAGAGGAATATGCAAATTGTCCGGGATGCCATCACAGTAACAGTAACAACTAAACAGCAGGCTGCTTGGAGCGACAAGGCCAACAAGGAGGTTAGTGAGGGATGACCAAACAACTGAACAGCAGGCTGCATGGGGTGACCAGGCCAGCAGGGGGGACAGTTGTGGACGACCAGGCTAGCAGGTGGGGGGTAGTTGGGGGTGGGCAGGCCGGCAGGGGGGCAGTTGTGGGCAAACAGGCCAGCAGGGGAGAGCAATTGGGGGCAATCGGGCCAGCAGGGGAGGGCACTTGGAGGGGACCAGGCCGGCAGGGGAGGGCAGTTGGGGGGACCAGGCCAGCAGGGAGGTCAGTTGGGGGTGATCGGGCTGGCAGGGGAGCAGTTAGGCATCAATCAGGCCCACAGGGGAGCAGTTAGGGGGTGATCAGGCTCGCAGGCAGAAGCATTTAGGGGCAATCAAGCAGGCAGGCAGGCAAGCGATTAGGATCCAGAAGTCCTGGATTGTGAGAGGGATGTCTGACTGCCAGTTTAGGCCCAATTGGGCAGTCCGACAACCTCCAAGGGGTCCCAGATTGGAGAGGGTGCAGGCTGGGCTGAGGGATGAATTTCAAGCACCAGGCCTCTAGTGATATAATATATAGCCATGTATACATATTGCCAATATATATGTATTGATTGGCCTCATGATATCAAAATTGATTTATAGATTATTCCTTAAATTCATAAATGCCACTATTTTATCAATATATTATTATTCTAATATTAGATTGCATTTTAAACAGAGATGTATTATGTTTTTGTGTGTTTGTTTAAATGTGAATTATCAAAGTCTATGTTCCTCTTTGCAGTGTGTTGCTTTATATTTGTGGTGGATTGCGGAATTCAGGAACTGGAACTTGCTGAGAACATACTTAATACTGGAGCCTTTCAGCTATAAAAGAGAGTCCAGTGAATTATACCATAAGTAAACCGAATGTGCACTAGTTGCCCTGTAACATGAAACACATTTAACAAATAAATGTGTCTCCACTGAGGATATTGAATTATGTACTTGCCCATCTTGTAATCAGCATTTGACTGTAATAGCAAAATAATACCTAGCAGGAACAATTCAGGTATTTAAAATACAACATTGCAAAATAAAAACAAAATTGTCATGTTTCAATTTGACACATTTTATAAAACTAGTGGTTTTGTGTGTGTGTGTGCTTAACAAAGGAGTTAGAAATGATTAGTCCATATCTTATAAAAAGAATCCTGCATATCTCACTACACTATTTATTGATATGAAGCCACATAGCGGCTCATCAGTGGTTCCTGACACTTGTCTCCAGATCCCTGTTCTTATGAAATGCAAAGCCCTTCCACCGTGTGGAAAAGGGTCTGGTCCTAACAGATAAGACCATGAATTCATCAATTGTCAGTGCTTCCATGCTTCTCACCATGTATGCGGGGCTTGCTGTGAGATCTTTATTTTGAATCCAGGAATGTGCTTACTCAAATGTGGTCTTTAAGTAACTAATCTTTATCAAATGATTTGCATGGAAGGCCTGCCATATCTTCTACACTCTCTTTAAATTCCTGGTTGCTGAGTTTAACTATTAGGCCTGGGGGTGTTTCTATGACTGTGTTTCTCTATAGTATGTAATATCTGAGTGTCCTCAAGGTGATATTCTCTTTTATAAACTCAACTAGAGGCCCAGTGCATGAAATTTGTGCACAGATAGGGTCCCTAGGCCTGGTTGGCGATCAGGGCCAATCGGGGCCTTCCAGCCTTCCTTCATTCCATGTCGCCCCTGATGGTCAGCGCACATCATAGCGAATGATCAAACTCCCGTGGGGACAATTTGAAGATTAAGCATATATATATATGGTAGATGAGGACTAAAGAGAGGTGGTAAAGAGAAGACTGCTTCAAATCCTATATATATTAAGCCCAAACCTAGCAGAGCAAATTCCATTTAATTTTAGGGTTTGGGAATCATCTTTTTTGCTTAATGTTCTGTCCTCTAGCTTCCCCGGTGTGGTGGTCCTACCTACTGATTCCCCTGTGGTGGCAGCATTGCCCTTCTTGGCGCTGGGCAGCAGCCCCTACCTGCAGCCTTGGGGCAGCTTTGCTTGTGAGGACCTGGGCAGCACGAGTTTGGCCCACGAAACCGAGGGAAAATAGCCATGTCCCCCAACCTATTACTGTGGTGGGAATGGCAGCCTTGCACATTTCTGAATCATCTTCAGGGTTATTTTCCCTCTTGGTGAAAGATAATGCAAATTCACATCTAGATAGCTCCATTGTTCCGTCTTGTAGAATCCCATAAGTCCCACCACAGCTTTCCTTCCTTTTGTCCTGTCTCCATCCCCTTTAGTACAAGTTTGGGCTCCTGTAGCCCCATCTCATTTCTGGGCTCCTGCTGTAATGGCTGGTTTGATCTTTGAGCTACATCAACAGTCTCTTTACGGAATGACTGTCCAGCCAATCCATTGGGGTTCTCTCCAAAACACATTTTTTCAACTTTTTTTTCCCCAACAAAATTAGGCTGAAAATTTTCTACATCTTCAAGTCTTGGTTCCTTCTTGCTGAATAGCTTATTTTATAATTTATCTCTATCCTCTCACATTTTACTATAAACAGTGAGGGGCAACCAGGCTGCACCTTTGACATTTGGCTTAGACATCTTCTTAGCTAAATAACCAAGTCAGTCACTTATAATTTCTATTTTCCACAAACACTAGAACACAATTCAGCCAAGTTCTTTGCTACTTAATAATGAAGACTGTCTTTCCTTCAGATTCCAACATCATGTTCCTGATTTCTGTCTGGGATCTCAGTTTGATGTCCGTATTCTTACTACTGGTCTCTTCAAGGCAATGTAGGCTTTTTCAAACATGCCCCTCCAACCTCCTCTGCTCTGCACACTTTACTCAGTTCCAAAGCTTCTTCTATATTTTTAGGTATGTTTTTACAGCTGCTTCCCACTTAATATAAAATCTTATTAGACTTCACCAGAAAAGTAGAAACAATAGGATTTAGATAGATGATTGATAGATAGATAGATAGATAGATAGATGATGATAGATAGATAGATAGATAGATAGATAGATAGATAGATAGATAAGGGATATTATCCTTTTGTATGTGTGTGTATGCATATGCAATATATACTGAATATCCATTAAAGAGTGAATTTCTCTATGAAAAAAAGTGTGACCCTTTAACTGAATACTTTAACAGTGTTTTGCAGGACTTAGCATTATTCTATTTGCTATATTTACACTTTATTCACTTAATCCTCACAATTCAATCAGGTGTACAGATGAAAGGAGAATAAAACATTACGTTATGGAATGAGTAGTGAATTCTGGCTCCCATAAGCATCTGGAGAAGATGTTGCAAGTAAAGAATTATGAAAGATAGTGAGCAAAGCAGAAAAAAGGGGGAGCTTTCTACAGATTCTTCAATGCCTAAGTGATTTGTCAATTTTCTAAATTTGGAAGTAAAGAACAAGAAGAAAATCAGATTATATATCCCAAAATATATGCATATATCATTTTATCACAATTCTTTGGACTGACCAGATTCACATGCCCGTCACCCAAAGAAGCACTCATCAAAGAATGAACTATATGAATTATCATAAATATAAAAGTTTTATTTTCCCTCGAAGCAAAATCAGGCTGTGATTATTATAAGAAGAAGGAATGTTGGAAGACAAAATCCATAGATATCCATTACTCACATTCATCTGAATGTCTGGAGAACATAAATTATTTCTTTTTTAAAAATAAATTTTAATATATTTTTATTGATTTCAGAGAGGAAGGGAGAGGGAGCGAGACAGAAACATCAGTGATGAGAGAGAATCGTTGATCAGCTGCCTCCTGCATGTTCCCTACTGGGGACCAAGCCTACAACCCGGACATGTGCCCTTGACCAGGAATCTAATGGTGACTTCCTTGTTCACAGGTTGACACTCAACCACCAGGCACACGGCCAGGCCATAAATTATTTATTATCTCTTTATTTATATGTCTTGCACTTACTAGTACACTGAGTGGTTAGCAAAGGAAAACAGTCTTATAATATCTTGGCATATTTGTAAGAAAGGGGGCAAAGAGGGGAGAGAGAGAGAATAGATAAAAAAGAGAGTTTCATCACAATCCTCACCATTAGGTTCTTTTACCCATATCCTGTCTGCTACAACCTTAGAGAAAAATATGACTAATTTTTCTTTTTATTTTATCACTTTGTTTCTCATTGTTTTATTTTCTTGTGCTAGATAAGAGGATTGGAGGCAGGAGAATTTCTGCTCAGTTACTCACACCAAGAGTCTGGATAATGCAATTATAATAACATAAGAATGGATTTGAGAGTTTACTGACACATTGAATTTGATAATCTCTTTTATTCACTTGATTCACCTGTTTTATTTTCTTTTCTCCTAACGGAAGCAGGAAGAGTCAGTCATCTCTAGAGAGCGGTTATTACATTTCTGCCTAATATTTTTAGACTCAAGTAATTCACAATTCTGATAAGGTTGGGGACTTTTGAGATGTTAAAATGATTGCGAGAAATGAACTCATTAACGGAGTCCCTATCTTCAAGTCACAAGCCATTAGTTCAATAAACTAATGTCAGATCTTGAGTATTTACCTAACCAGCTACAGCCCATTATTATAATCACACCTAACCATGAGGCCTTAAATGTTTATGGGCAGACTGATGTGCATGACCTTGTTCCCACACAGCCTGCAGCAGCTCCCTGCTTGCCACGAAACAGATCATTTTAATGACTTTACCTGGACTGAGATGGGAGAAGATTCAAATTATACGTCTTTCAATATTTACAAAAATCTAGAGAGAAAAATGAATGTGAGTTTCTACTTACATTTACGCAATGATAGATAAACTCAAGCTGTTCAATAGCCTCAAACACAATGCCCAATAACATAAATGCATAGGAATGAAATACCTGCCATTTGACTAATATGATATTATTTATGCATATTGACATCCTGAGATTTAAGATTTGAATATAGGACACTTGTGTTGGATTTTGGATTTTTTTTTATTGTCTGAAGTTTTACATATGTCTCCTTTCTCCTTTTCCCCCAATTGGCCCCCTCGCCCCAGCCATTCCCACCCTGGGCAAGCCCCCACTGTCCCAGCGTCTGTGTCCATTGGTTATGCTAATAACAAGTCCTTTGGGATTTTTTTAAAGTAAAAATAGATTTAGCATATATCTAAGTAGAATACTTGAAGCTGACAATAAGGATATATTTTTTGGGGGAAAGGAGGATGGTTAGGTAAATATTGAGTGCAATAATTTTAGTAGTGACTGAAGCTCTAAGTCACAGATGGAGATAAGATTGTGTGGTTCTATATTTTAGAGTTAGGTTTACTGTATAAAAATGTGTAATACAACCTATCAAAGTGAAGAATAGTCAATATTTTAAAATAATAAAATGAAGATATATTCAGTGTTTGCTCTGTGACAGGTATTATTCAATTTACATGTAATAACTTTCATATAATAACTCAATTCAAGCACCACACAGGTGCTTTTATCTGCCCATTTTAGAGATGAGGGAAATCATCAGTCAATGACAGGCACAAACATGAGTACAGACTGTGGGTAAAGTGCCACCAGCCCCAGGCATTATTCATTGATTCAATAGCCCATCATTTTTTAGTTCCTATTATGTGTCTGACAGTGCATTGAGAACCGAAGTAAGGCCTGAGTCTTGTGTGTAAATGATTTGGTCTAACAGGAGTTAGCTGTATGTGTAAAATATTTCAGTACAACATTATATGGTAAAAACAAATAATTTGAAGCAATATATGAGATCAATTAAATCCAGGGAGACTTCATGGTGGTGGTAACATTAAAGCTGAACTTGAGAGTAAAAAATATATATCAGGTATAGAAAGAGGATGTATTCATTACATATCAGTGATTCTTCATGTCAACCCCATTGACACTTTGGAAGAATGAGTATTTGTTGGGGCGAGGGAGGAAGGAAGCCCTACTGTGCATGACAGTATGCTTAGCAGCATCTCTGGGCTCTGTCCACTAAATGCCAATAGCAGCCCTCTCATAACGGCAATCAAAAATGTCTCAGGCATTGCTAAATGTCCCTTAAGGAGGGGGCCATAAACATCCCTAGTTGAGAGCCACTGTTCTCCAGAGGAACAACATATTCATAACCAATAAAATAAAAAAAATTGGGAAAGGAGGTTAAGCATGGCCATACATCCCAATGGAGATGGAGAAGGAGGATGCTGAGGAGAGAGCTGGGGAGGCAAGTTAGGTCACACTGAGAAAGCCAGATGGCTACACACACGTAGCAAGTTAGACTTATTTTCCTTGGCAGCTGGGGGCCAAGGGCAAGGAGCAGAATCACATTGGTTATATTAGGAACTAACTTGGACAGCTGTGGAGCAAAACTTGAGTGGAAACAAGAGTACTCCTTCCTTGTCTCCAAAATACACTCTTTGGGAATATCGTTTAGAATTGGGATCTTTTCTTTTATCTTATTTCACCCCATTATTAGTTCCATGGTGGGGGGCGGGGAGCAACATTGTGCCCTTTGCAGTTCAGGCTAGATTGGTCTTCACAGCTGAATAGATCCAAAATTTCACCTAATTCTTCATCATCATGTATATGTAAAATTTTAATGTCTTTTTGTCAACATAAAAGCACTATCTGATACAAGTAAAGATTGCCTTATAAAAGGAAAATATATGCACTTGGTAGTGTTGCTTCTCAATTGCAGTTTTCAAGTTGTCTTTAAAATTCTCCAAAGCTCCTATATTCCCCTAGGTATCATTGTCAATGCTGCCTTTCTTTGACAATTTTCCAAACGTGAGATTTCTTTCTTCCTGCCTCTTCTGAAGATTATGAATGCCATGACCCCTGGTGATCCCACAAAGAGTATTTCTTGTGTCTATCATGACAACTGTAACAATGCAAAATGTCAAACTCACTCCAGTCAGGACGCCACCAGAGATTCCTCCCAGGAATCCTAATATACACGGCATACCTATGGCATACAACTTTATGAATACAATTCTGTTTGGTTAGAAATTTTGAGGCAAGTAAAAAAAACAACAAAACTTCTTTGCCCCCCAAATCTCTCAACCTGAAAAGGAAATACACGTGTGTATGTTCACATGTGGATACATGTGCACATGGGTACTATGATTTGAATGATATCAACATAGATTTTCAGTATACCTAACAAATCATTATTTTTTAAATGGATAGACATATGTGTTATATGACACTAGAGGCCTGATGCATGAAATTCGTATAAGAGTAGGCCTTCCTTCTCCTGGCTGCCAGCACTGGCTTCCCTCTGGCATCTGGGACCTGGGCTTCCCTCGAAGCCCTGGCTTCATCCAGAAGGTCGTCTGGAAGGACGTCCAGTCTAATTAGCATATTACACTTTTATTATTATAGATCAGTGATGGTGAACCTTTTGAGCTTGGCGTGTCAGCATTTTGAAAAACCCTAACTTAACTCTGGTGCCATGTCACATATAGAAATTTTTTGATATTTGCAACCATAGTAAAACAAAGACTTATATTTTTGATATTTATTTTATATATTTAAATGCCATTTAACAAAGAAAAATCAACCAAAAAAATGAGTTCGCGTGTCACCTCTGACACACGTGTCATAGGTTCGCCATCACTGTTATAGATAATACTTGTCTCAAATGTATATCTCATAGTGACTTGGTTCATTACATACATATTTTTTAACTTAGAGAAAAAAGGAGAAAATACTACAAAGTTCCCATATAGCTTTCACCAACTTCTTCTAATGCAATTATGTAATATTATTCTGTAACTACAGTATAGTTATCAAAATGACAGAATTAATGTTGACATAATACATGTTGGAAGTCATTAAAACACTGTCCTCAGTATTTTATTTTGTTCAGTAACAACTATGTAAATTCAATATTCATCTAAAATTTTGATCACTCAAAATGATATCCATTTGTCTTAACTTTTCCATAGTTTCTGCTTAACATTTTCAAGGTTTCAGATATTTAGGATGCTAACTATGCTACCAGAAACTTTGATGAGGTGATGTGCACAGTATTTATGGCTGCCAAGTGTCACAAAGTATTAGAATCTCCACGGGAGAGAAAAAAAAATCCCAGTTTCTATTCCCAGTAGTGTGAGAAAATACATTTTTAATAAGTTTCTTCTATAATACTGGTATGAGTAATTTATAGACTGATTCAGAAAAAAAAGTTGTGTAAGTGGTTATATTTCAGTTATATAAACTTAACATTATCTGTCAGGTGAGATGAGAAATTTCCCACAGATATGTTTTTTTTAAAGAAGTCTAAATAAACTTGTTGACATATGTTTACTGATTCTACTCTACATATACTGACAAAATACATGAAAATAAGACAAATATCTGGACTAATATTCATCTTTAATGTAAAAACTATGATTAGAAAGAGAGAGAAGAGAGAAGACATTAGGAATAAACAGAGGAAAAATGATGGAGAGAATTAAGAGAAGGTTTAAAAAAGGGAGATAGTGAAATGGGAGAAAAGATAGTTTAGAAAAAAAGGGAAATGGAAAAAGTAAACAGGAAATAATTAAGAATATGGAAAAAAGAGAGGGGAGAAAGAAGGAATAAAAGAAAAAATAACTAAGAGTAAAACTACAAATTATCTATTAGATGAAATATGTCACATCCCATGCTATGTGATTCACCTACACAATTTTATTTAATCCTCACAACTCTTTGGAGAAATTCCCATTTTAAGTCCTATGCTATTACCTGTCTCTGATAGTCTTGATGACCACGTCTCTCAAAGATGACTTACAGAAATTATACTAAGATTTGAAATGACCTTTTAACACTGACCTCAGCTCAATTTAATTACTTCTGAATGCATTTATTTCACCTGTAGTATAATGTCTAAATTTGATTTTTCAATCTGAAAATATATTTATTTCATCTCAACATTTAAAACATATTTTTGTTGGGTGTAAAATTCTCACTTGAAAAATTTTCCCCAATCTGTTTTCTATAGTTGGAGATTGAAATGAGAAGAAAATTTAAATATTTTCAAGTTACGAGTTGCATAGTTTTAATAAAATTGAGCTATCTTATGGTAAACCCAACTTCCAAAGTCCAGCACTGTTGCTGCCTGGTGCTGCTTACTTTCATTTTGTCAGTGTTTGAGCTTTGAGCTGGGAAAGTATTAGACTTGGGTATTATCTTTCTATTTAGTCTGATCAGAGCCTTAGGTGCCAATCACTCTGAAAATAGAGAAGAATGCATGAATTCTTCCTACTTTTCGATTCAGGCCTTCACTATTCTAGAACATGGGGAGAAGGACTATGTTGAGAATGTTAATGTTGCTTGTAGATGTAGTCCTTCAGACTCCAATACATTCTTCCAATTCCATCAGCAGCAATAACTTTATGTGTCCTCTTTTCTTGTTATTAAGTAAAGTCCTTGGTTTCACACTCTTTCTCTGACTGTCAATCGGATCCAGCATCTCATCTCTCTGGAAATCAGTTTCTCAGTGTTCTTTGCACATTAGAGATGGCTAATTTTCTGGATTTTTTCATTATAGTAGTAAGGGATTTAATGGTCTTTTGGTCCTTTCATATTTTATTTAAAAGCAGAATGCTTACTTATAGGATTCTTGAGGAAAGAATACAACCAGAGTGGGGCTAGGCCCCAGGATCTGGACTAGCCAACTTGTGGAGAATTTTCACAGATAAAAATCTCTAAAGTCTGAAAGGTTGTATGTTTAATTTGAGAATGTAAGATGAGTAAAGATTTTTTTCTTCTAACTATTCTGGTGAAGTCTAGATATTCACAAACATTCTTTCACCAGCTTTGGCACAAGATTTAAATTATGGGTTCTCTGACTATGACTTATACCGGTAATTACATAATCCCATTATACATTTATAAATGGTCTGACATTGTTCAATGATATATTAACTGGTGAACAGAAGTGAGTGGTGTTATAAGGAATACATTTTCAAAAGTAAAAGGAATCATGTTTCTAAGGAAGTCAGAATGACTGAGAAGATGTTTTACAAAGTAAGAAACTTCACTTTGCAAAGAATTTTTTTAAATAAATAGAAATGGTCCCTGAAAGACAAACACCATGAGTTCACTTATATGTGGAATCTAATGAACCATATAAGCTAACAAACAAAATAGAAATGGACTTATATAAATACAGAAAACAGAAAGACAGCTGTTAGAAGGAAGGAGGTTTTGGGGTTGAGTGAAAAAAGTGGAGCCCTGACCAGTTTGGCTCAGTGGATAGAGGGTCAGCCTGCAGAATGAAGGGTCCTGGGTTCGATTCTGATCAAGGGCATGTATCTTGGTTGTGGGCACATCCCCAGTAGGGGATGTGCAGGAGGCGGCTGATCGATGTTTCTCTCTCATCAATGTTTCTGACTTTCTATCCCTCTCCCTTCCTCTCTGTAAAAAAAATCAATAAAATATATTTTTTAAAAAAGAGAAAAAAGTGAAGGGGTTAAGCAAAAACAAAAACTCACACAGACAACAGTATGGTGATTACTAGAGGGAAAGGGGGGTGGGGGAAGGTAGAAGAGAGAATGGGGGGATGGAGACTTGACTTGGGGTGATGAACACACAATACAATATACAGATAATGTATTATAGATTGGACACCTGAAACCTATATAATGTTATTAACAAATATCACCCCAATAAATTCAATTAAAAGAAATAAACAACTTTGTTCTTGATTTTAATAAAGACATTCTGAGTGGCTTTCAGTTCCACAAAATATGAATCTAAAAAATCACCCCATTCATTTGCATGATGAATGACTATTCACATTTAGTTCTTTTATTCTCTGTATGAAAAGATGACAGCTATTGTAAGTTCCTTAAGTGATAATTAGTTCTCTATGACAGTTTATTATGTTGCCACAGCTTATTAAAACTCTTCATTTTCATACTGTCACCAAATTCACTATTGGAAGACCACTTTTAAAATGGAAATTTACATGTAATTGCTAAGTCCTTGGGAAAAAAACATTAAAACAATTAGGAGGTAAGGTCAAGTGGCAGGACTAAAAGAACACACAAGCTCATACACATATGCCCATTCTTTTCTTTTGTTTGTTCTAGCTAAAATTAATTTCCTTGGTTACTGTAAACTTTTCAAAAAATAAAATTAAAAGTTTCTTCTGTGTATGAAAAAATATTATGAAAATGATTTTTCTCCTATTGATTTTCTGTGTGTGTGTTTGTGAGCATCTGGCTTTGTGAAAACATTGGTATATGCTCAAAAGTCTTAGTAATGCTTCACAATTTATAGAAGGATGTCATCATAATTTCATACACTAGAAAACAGAATTTTTAGAACCATTTTCTATTGTGCACTCAAAATGAATGTAGTAATTTTTAAAACAAAAAGAGTCAATTTTTGAAAAATGAAATTCCCTTCTTTAATGAGAGGATTTCATTGCTTAATAGTGGAGAACCACTAAGCTGCCATTTCAGGAAACCTGAAATAGTTCTTGGCTCCTATTCTGTATTATAAAGATTCATTTGCATATGTTGTATCCTGTTATTTATCCAGCTTATATAATACTTACTCTTTTGACAAATACTGTTATAAATGTCGTTCCAGTATAGATTTATTTAATCCTTATAACAATTGTAGGAAATGTAACTGTTAATAATCTAACTTCACACATGAATAACTGAAGCAGATAAGTTCTTTGTCACACAGCTCACAAATGACACAGAGAGAGTATGAATCCAGAAAATTAGAGTATTCATTATTCTAAATTGGGGTACTCCACTGCAACTCTTTCTAATTAATTTATTATCACATAATTATGGAGGATGGAAGTCTGAAAGAGAAGTCTCTCTCTCTCTTTCTCTTGTAAGGACACATGTGATTGCACGTAGGTGCCTGCCTTCTAGATAATCCAGGATAAACTTCAACTCAAGATTCTTAATCCTTAATTCCCATATAAGGTAATATTCACTCACTTGCCATATCAGGTAATAGTCACAGGTTCCATGGATGAGGAAGTAAAATATCTTTTGAAGGTCAGTTTTTAGTCTATGACACACATAGTAAAGATTCTTCAAAACTTGCTTAGAAAGCTCAGTTACTTTGTAGAATTTGGTCCATATGAATTCAAATAGAAAATATGTTCCTTCAAGTGAAAAATCAAGATTAAAATCTAACTTAAGATAACTAAAAAAAATAGACTAGAACTAAACAAATGACTTAATTTCATTGAGAGAATTTTATAAGGAAGGACAGTAAACAAGTTACGCTCTTTCAAAACCCTTATGACAAAATGTGACTTGGAGTCAGGCTTGGGGGCTCAGTGATGCAGCACCCTGCCTGCGGACCAATTTGAAAACAGGAGCATGGAGACTCGGATGTCTGTAGGGAGGAAGGGAGGGATCTTTGAAGTGGGATGTGTGGAATGTACCTCCACAAATTGGCTAAAGACACACTAGGGGCAAACTCATTGACTAAGTCAAATTCATTAGGATTCCTCCTACTCTTTGCTGGGAGATTCAGATCCGACACTGGTATCCCAAAGAACTGAAGTGCTGGGTAGTGCTCATGTATTTGCAGTGGTTTGGAAGAATACAAAAATAATATATATATTTTCAAAGCCTCTGAATTATAGGGTGTTTTTATTGAAAAGTCTTAATTTCTTCCATGTGATAATAGTCATAGTCTAAGGAAGCTATATGTGAGACTGTAAGAGGTATCCTTTTTAATGTATTTATTAGTGAGGCAGTAAGCTGTCGATTGCTTGCTTCTTATTTTTTAATGGTCATTTTAAGTCTAAATGAATACATTTACTTAATGTCTAATTTAGAAATGATGTAAACGTATAATTTTAATCAAGATCCATCAAATTTGAGGCCATGTTATTGATATGGATAAGCAAACATGTGAACGGGTCATCAATAAGCAGCCAAATGAGCATTTCATAAACACTGAAGTACCCAGATGATAAACTGATGGAATGTGTTATCTTTTAAAGTTAAAGCTAAAACTTAATTTGTTTTCATAACTCATTCTTCTTCATCATCAGAGCCTATGCCTAAAATTCGATTTTTCCTTCATCAACCTGTTAATCTTTTACCACCATTTATCTATCTACTATGTATACATTTTGCTAAACATCTGTAAAAGCTAGAATTTGATGAAAAATGTTCCAATCAGACAAATATTTCACTTGCATAATTTTTGTGCACGGGATTCATAACTAGTGATTAAAATAAATGTTCTGAATATTCTATAAATTTTAAAGTTAGATTAATCATAGGACTTTTAAATATGACAGGGTTAATTTACTCATAGAAATGAAGTTTTTAGAATTGTATTTCTTATGTGATCCATTGGCTATACTTATTAGACAAATACCCATAGCTGTTTATATCTGTTGTCTATATCTGCAACTGTCTTGATTTAGACAGTTGCAGATGTCCATGTGTTATGTTATTTTCCTTTAAAGATTAGTAATGAATAAGATATGCATCACAGTCAGTTTGAAATCACTGTTTAAATTAATTATGGCAGCCATATCAATTAGACATAAGAGATTTCTAAAGCTAATTAGAGTCTGAGAGTTTTTAATTTGACGTCTGTCTGTGTAATATGTGCTTTATGCATTAAATTAATGAAATTAAGCCGGCATCATTATAAATTTCCACTTTCATAGCTCCATAAGTTTCACAATTATAAGCCATATTTGAATGATAATTGATTGAAACTAAATAATCATGTTCACATTAGCATTGCTTTGGTTTTAAGAATATATCCTTTATTTTTCACTCTCATGTCATCCCAAAGAGGACCCAGCAGTATACAACTTGTTGCCAACAAAACCCTATTGTCATTTCCAAAGTAAGGACAATTTGACAGGAACTTCAAAGGAGATACAGTACATCACAAATGTACGAATAAATTGCAAAACAGGGCAATAACTAAAGGCCAAAATAATTATAAAATCTGATTAATTCACAGTGCAAATTTTTGCAGACTCTTCAGTTTAAAAGAACAGCATTTACCTGAGATGATTATCTGCTGTTAGACTCAACACATCTACTTTTCAAAATACAAAATTTGATTACTTGTCCTTACTCTACACACACACACACACACACACACACACACACACACACTAAGGTTGTATCACCAAATAATGTTTTGACATAAATTTTTACCATATTCTGTGAAAATAGATATTTATAGTGAAGGAAACAATTTGCATGAAAATGGGACTAAAACATAACCTATGGGAGGACTGCAACCCTGCCTTTAAGATTTGCTTTTGACATTTGTGTTTTAACAGGTTATTAAAATTTAATTTGTCTTATGATGACAATCAAATCCTTTCTATTTCAGCACTCTGAAGAGGTACAGACTCAATTACAAAATGAGACTGCGGCTGAAGGTTTCTTGTGCTCATGACCCTGCGGTGTGAAACTGATGATAAGCCCATCAGATGATCCACATAAAAATAAGTCTGCACATAAATGACTAGGGGTGGAAAGACAATGTCCAAAAAAAGGGCTGTTGGTCATGCTCTACATGAGACATTCCAGATAAAAGCTTTATTTGTGTTTTTGCAATAACTAGAGTCATGATAACATACTATTTGTTTGTTGCAAATACTTATTTGGAGATTCTGCTGGGATAGGGTTACAGCACAAAACCAGATGGGCTGTCTCTAGACTCCCAACCTGAGGAGAGAAATGAAGTGAGAGGAAATGCAGAAAGAAGGGGTAAAGGATAGAGAGGGTGGGGAAGAAACTTTACCATAAGCTGAGTTGATAAAATGTGTCTAAATAACATTTGGCTAGCTGGAAATCTACAAGATTTGTGTAATGGCTTCAATCGACTGCTCCGGCCATCATGCATACAGCGTTGATTTATACCTTGAAGTTTATACCTCTTCATCCTCTTCACCCATTTCTGCATTGGCTTCCTTTAGACTCCTTAGAATTTTGTATAATTTAGAAGTGATACAAGTAATCAACCAAGGACAAGTCACCCACCTCTTCTTCCCCTTCACCCATTACACCCAACCCCAACCCTCTTCCCTGTTAGGCAACCATCATTCTGTTCTCTGTATCTATGAGTTTTGTTTTGTTTGTTCATTTACTTTTTTTAAAATAGTCTACATGTAAGTGAAATTATATGGTGTCTTTCTCTGACTTATTTCACTTAGCATAATACCCTCAAAGTTTATCCATGCTGTTGCAAATGGCAAGATTTAATTATTTTTTATAGCTGACTAGTATTACATTGTGTGTGTCTTGAGTGTATGTGTGTGTGTGTGTGTGTGTGTGTGTGTGTGTGTGTTCTGATGGAAATTTAGGTTGTTTCCATATATTGGCTATTATAAATAATGTTGCAATGATCCCAAGGATGGATATATAGGTTTGAATTAGTGTTTTCATTTTCTTTGGATAAATACCCAGCAGTAGAATTGCTGGATCATATGGCAGCTCTATTCTTATTTTTTTTAAGGAAACTCCCTACTGCTTTCTATAGTGGCTGGACTAATTTACATTCCCATGCTCCAGGTTCCTTTTTCCTCCATGTCCTTATCAACACTTGCTATTTCTTGTCCTTTTGATAACAGCCATTCTGACAGATGTGAGGTGGTACCTCATTGTGATTGTGAATTGCATTTATCTGATGACTAGTAATGTTAAACATCTCTTCAAATGCCTGTTGGTCATGTGTGTGTCATCTTTGGGCAAAATATTGTGTATCAGATTCTTTGCCCATTTTGTAATTGATTGTTTGATTTTGTCATTGAGTTCCTTATGGATATTAAACCCTTATCAGATATATGATGTGCAGACGACTTCCCCCATTCAGTAGGTTGCCTTTTTATTTTGTTGATGGCTTGCTTTGTTGTTCAGAGCTTTTTGGTTTAATGTAGTCCCATTTATTTATTTTTCCTTTTATTAACATTGTCTTTGGAGTCAGATCCAAAAAAACGCACCAACAGTGATGTCAAAAGTTTACTGTGAGTTAAGCACCTTTACATTTTAATAAAAAGTTCATTCTTTTAAATATTGGTATTCCTCAATTTATGGAGTCACTGGGTTTTAATAATATTGGATACACAAGTAAAATGTTTAAACTATGCTGCTTTTTGATTGGCATATGGATATAAATCTGATATAATGAAGAGTCAAATATTTGCTCCTAAACTGAGTTGACAACTGGGTTTTGATATTGACAAGCCCCACGTAATGCTGAGCAACACAATGTAGACCATTTCAATAGTTGCCAGCAAGATCCAATTGTTACTTGCCTGGTTCTATTTTCTTTTAAACCACTAGATATATTTTGAAGAGATTTTGCCTTTTTTCCAACCATATTTGCAACTCATTTCCTATTCCTCTATCACTAGGTACTCACTCAAAACAGACATTTTTACACACATTTATCATAACTTAAGATGCTTTCTGTGTCCTGTTTACTAATGAATTAGCTTGGGTCTCCAGAGAACAAGTTGCCAAGAGGACAATGAACAGGCTGACAAAAGTAGAAACAGACTCTATACTGGTACGAAGTTGTGACTCCTGTGAAAGAGACATGATAGGAAGGAGGATGGTATAGAAATAGTCTCAAACTGCAGTGCAATCCCATCCAAGTTTTGGCTAACACACCGGGCACTCTTCAGGAGGAGGCCTGATGGAGGAGTCCCACGTTTTGCTGGACTGACCCTGCGCTGGGCCCACAGTCATGCTCAGGCATCAGCTGGGTTCTGGGGTAAATGCAGGGGAGGATCCACTGAGACAGCAGCTGGGACTGGCAGTCAGTTCTGCTCCCTGCAGTGGGCACTGGGCAGGGCACCTGGTCATGGTCAGGAAAGGGCTTGCAGTCATGGGAGCTGTTTGCAATGGCCTTCATTCACTGGGCTCTGCTCCAATAGCTCCATCTAATACCAGTATGCATGGCGGACCAGTTCTGCCCTGTGTCCCTGGGACTCTTGGGGTCCCAGGGGAAGTTATACACAGATTCCAGGGTGAGGCTTGTGATCTACCAACGCTCATCAAAGAGAACGTTGCTATGGTGAATGGGGGAAAGGGTAGGTAAGGAACAGGTCTTCATTTGATGAGAGGGACTAACATGAGCCTTCTCCATCTAGCTGCCATGACATTTAAAGCAAATTCAGTTTGTGGAAGGCTTCTTTCTGATGGTGTTTTGAGAGCAACAGTTTGGTGGCTGGGTCTTCAGACCATTGTTGCTATTTTCATTTTCTGATCCTTTGCATACACAATGAGTACAAACAGCCTGTGCCACTCTTCCTTGGACTCTTTTCACGGTGTGTGATGTGCAGGGTTTGTCTGCAATAGGAGCTGTAGGCTGCATGAACACTTGCCTTGTGTGCCGTTAACATCCAGGGGCACTCAAGGTTAATTGGAAATGGTAATAAGTTTAATCACGATGAACTCATTTGGTGCTGATGCGGATGTCACCTGCACTTCCATAAAAATTCCATTGTAATTTCGCATTAATTAATGTCCACTTATCAATGAGTGTTACAGCAAATTAGTACAGGAGTGACAACTTATGTGCTTAAGAAATGCTTAATAAGGGGAAAAAAACCAGCATTTACTAGGTCATCTTAAATTATAACAGATTGAGATGTCTTTATTATTTAAAAGAGGAGATTAAAATCACGTAAAGTGGTGATAATTAGGGGAGATTTTGATAAGAATGTGTCTGAGAACTAATGGGGTTATAGCAAACATTAGGAATATAGATTTGGTTGGATTACCATTTTTTAACATAAATGACAGAGAAGAGATGGAGCTGCTCCTATCATTACCCTGTAATAAGAGAAGCTGCTGAATTTTCAATCATCATCATGAAGCAATGGTCTTATTCATGTAAAATGAAAGTATTTTTCTCCATATGTAAAAATGCTATTAGACATATTTGAAGGCATTATACTCAGATATTATTTTTCCATTTCTGTGAATGACAACCATTAAATGCAATCGTAGCTACATGACAAGACTATTTTTACTACATCAAAAGGAAGAAAGGGATTAAAATGAATTTATTCAAAGGTGTGATTTGTCAATTTTGTGCTCTTATCAAGGAGCACATGGGACAGCTTTAAACCTAAACACTGAGATCTGACCTCCCATTTGAATAAGTTAATGTGATCTGGTGTTCTTTGGGAAATACAGAAACCTCTTTTGTATCCAGAAATCCCCAGAGAAATTTTTGCTTTTAGGCGGTCAGCTCTAAGGTTCCATTTCTTTTCATCACTTTTCCTTTTATCACTTGGCAGGTCTTGACAGCTTAGAGGGTTTTCTAGGTGTTTCTGGCACGCAGTACAGTAGGGAAAGAAATTTATAGTTTCTTTCCTACTACTTAGATCTTTTAAAGGCATAGTATACCTGCTTAGTATACCTGCTTGGAAATCCTTATTCTGAAAGACAGACAGAGGGGGAAAGAGAGACAGAGGGGTAGAAAGGGGGGAGAGAGAGAGAGAGAGAGAGAGAGAGAGAGAGAGAGAGAGAGAGAGAGGGAATTATAAATGCAATATTGAAATGCATCCTTTAGAGAAAAATGTAGAGCTATCAAATTTTTATTGAAGTATTTCTTAGAGTCCAATTACAAATTTTTGCCTCCATTAATTTATATATGTTCTTAAACATTTTAAATAATTTTAAAATGATACTTAAAATATCAGAACAAAAAGATATTTATTAAATGTTCAGTAGCTTTCTTTGGGATTTGTTCATCCAGCCAGTTTTAGTTTTAAGGACCAATCTCCTTTGACTTTGAAGACGTGTATTTCCTCTAAACATTCAACGACGGTGGCATATATGCTCAGGGGAAGGAAGAGATAGATTGATAACAAAATAGTTGACATTAAAAATGGAGTTTAGCAGAGATCTTGTTTCTACAGCTATTTCAACAGGACAGATAAGCCTGGTACCTTCACTCCCTAGTCAGTGGGGGATATAAGGTGGGCATTGTGGCAGCAGTGTCAGTGTGAGTAAAATAAAAGGGCAGATAATTGCTGTCCACCTCTGAACGCTCAGTACCCACTGTGGTACCCCCACGGATCCAGTGTGTGCTTGTACTTTGAATGAAAAGCAGAAGTGGGTTTGGTATTCCACGCAGAAACACAGCATTTCAGCATTGAATTGTCCTTAACTCTAATATTTTCCAACCCCCTGAATTCCCTGTGAAAGTGTCTCTTTTGCTCATACCCCTAAGTGGTTAGCTTTGTTTTCCGAATTTTGAATGCCTAAATGAGTAAATTAATCAATGTTTCTAACAACATAGAGGACTATTCTTTTAAATTGAAGAATTATATACAGCAAATTGCACAAACCTTAAGTGTACAGCTAAATGGATATTTACCTATATTTTCATTCACAGCCACACCACCTACCAGAATAAGATACAGACTGTTTCAGTCACTCTAACTAGCTTCTTCTTGCCTTCCAGGATATATGTAAAATTAGTTGAAGGAAATATCCCTTTTTGTGCAAAGAATAAGTCAAATAATAGCTTTATTTAGGTAAAAAAAAGAAAGAAAGCC
This sequence comes from Myotis lucifugus, assembly GCF_000147115.1. NCBI lineage: Eukaryota > Metazoa > Chordata > Mammalia > Chiroptera > Vespertilionidae > Myotis > Myotis lucifugus. The sequence continues at coordinate 1,733,294 of NW_005871227.1, read as the reverse complement.
ACCCAGGACTTACGTAAGAAAGAGTTGTTCAATGGTTGTGTCTGTTCATATCCCACTGTCACACTCTCATTTCATTTCATGCTACCAACTTGCAACTGTCAGCTCCTGCAGTTTCTTTTCTGAGGGCTTCCTTTGGGGATGGGAGCCAGCTCTACTGGCTGAACGGGTGTGCTAGGGTACCATCACCACCCAGGAACAGCCTTTCACCGATGACTGACAAGAAGAGTGGGTGTAGCAGTAGCTCCTTTGGCCCTTAAATGAGATAACTCTGAGGCAAGGATGTGTGCTCTTTACCTGAGTACTGCAACAGGATGAAGCTCTAGCTATCTAGAGTGGGTATTTGCTTGATAACTCACCAGGTTTTAGCTGTCCTCCACTTTCTGCCACAATTCCCTACATCCCTACCAATATTTCTTGGAATAATTTTTTAATATATTACTGATACTCAAGTTCCTTTTTTTAGGTGGGGTCTTTTTGTGAGGCAATCCCAACTAAACCAGGTTAAAATGCCTCATAATCATTTTTTAAGGCTCTTGGGTTCTTATTCACCAGGGAGAAGGAGGAAACACCATGAGTCTAGAATTTTTGAAGAAGCTCTTATTATCTGGGTCCAGAATGAATCCTGATAAATGGATGTTTTATATCCTGATACAATAGTTCATACACACAACCTAGACATATCAAGGTGTAAAATCCCCTAAATTGAAACTTAGAATAGGAAAGTAAAATACCTTGGGAACAGGTTCTTTTCAGCACCACGGAGAGCAGCTAGAGACTCAACCTCAATTCCACGAACTGGACGAACTTCTAAACATCCTCATTCTCATCAAACAGCCAGACCAATCTGGCTGGTGATTGCTTTTAATAAGACTAACATTAGAGGAGCAGGTACAAAGTAAATCACACAGAGAGGCTTCTACCTGGGAAAATGTTAACTTGGCACCTGCGGATGACATGGTACTGAAACAATTCCCCAAGCTTTGGTTTTTCACACTAGACATATCAAGGACAGTATATACGCTCATACACATGACACCAAGAGAGGACATAACAGGTGGATTTCCACCTAAATGCCCTGGAAGAGAGCTCCAGCATCTCTGTATGTGTGATGGAAGTAGGCAAAAATAACACAATTTGAAACTTCTCCCTATTATGAGCTCTTTGTGGATTGAGACTAAATAGTTCTTGGTATGTGCACAGGAAATCTGGCTTCATCATAGTCCTTCTATGCACCCTTCTGTCTGCATAGTCTGGTGAAACCAAACCATTTACCTTCACTAACCCTCTCCTCCTTTATTCCCCTGGTACTTTGCATTTAATATAACTTCTTTAATTTATATTAAGATATGTATAGGGGCACATATATTTATTCACAGTTCCACAATTGGTAGTCAACCCCTATATGAAGTCCTTTTTGGCTATTTATATCAAATATTTATTGATTAGTTACTATGGGTTAGTCACTGATCTATGCCTGAGAAATACAGCCATAAAAGTAGAAAAGGTCCCTAAGTTTAGAGTGCATATAGTCCAGTTGTGTAAAGCCCTAACACATACTTACTATTAAACATAGTTTTGACAAAAATAAAAATGATATAAAATAAGCAGAAATTAAAACAAAGAAAATTTCTTCTAGATCTTATTATACATAGGCTCTGAATAAACAGAACCCATATAAATAATATAATTTTAAATTAATACATTTATTAGTTTAAGATTAACTCAGTATCTAAATACTTTATTCAGATATACAGATCATGGCTTACCTCCTTTTAAGGAACTTGATCTGCCATGATGCCCTTAAACTCTTTACTCAAGGAATCTGAACCAACCCCAGTTCTATAACAATTTCTCTTTCTCTACTCCGTCATAGTTATTCTTCCTGTTTAAATTCAGTGATGCCCCTTTGGCTGTTGTCTTCCTGGAAAATTACTATTCAACCTTCAAGACACAGGACACTGAACAAACATTACTGGTTTGATTATATATCAATTATAGTTCCAGACATACAATTCCATTTCCTTTGACCTCGAAGCGCGTTACACATCCCTAACTCAATCACACTACTCATTGCATATCTCACTGCAGCATATGCAATGTTCGTTTGCAATTGTTTAACAGCATTTTGTTCATTGTTGGATTGTTGATTCTTTTGACCAAGATTTCTCAAACTTTAATGTGCATATGGAAGTACCAGGAGATCTGGTTAAAATAGAAATTCTACTTTAATGAATCTAGGATGGGGTCTGTATTTCTGCATCCCAAGCAAGCTCCTGGGTGATGCTGATATTTGGTGCCACCTGTTCCTGAACCGCACTTTGTGAAATGAGGCTTTAAAGGCTATTTGTTCCTCTTTGAATCTTCACTTTCTAGCGTGAAATTTGGCATTTCCTGGGTACATCAGTGTTTCTATCTAAATGGTTCGATCCACATGCTGTTATCCTTTCAGATGGCTCCAATACCAAATGGCAGAACTCCTTGGATTTCTTTGTTTTCTTTGCAAGACTTCCTTGAATTTTGTATGTACGCGGGGCTTTCTCTAATTAGATATGTCTAAAACACGGTGGTGAAATCGTGGCTGAGATTTGCAAGAACTGGTCAGTGTAAAATTAAAAGGTAAGATGTTTCTGGCATATTTAACTTTTGAGGCATAGCAATGTATTAAAGAAACATACGTATATATCCAATACCGTAATTAAATTTTAACGCATAAAAAATAATCAAGTCCCTACAGGAACAGAACATTTTCAGTTAAGAAACTACTTATCGTTTCTATAGCCACACAATGTTGAATGTGCTGTTTGATCTTTTAACAATTTCATTTTAAAATATTCACAGAAGAGTGGTAATTAAATTACATGGGTACCATGGTAACCACGGCATTGAATATGCTTAGACCCCGTGCTCTAGCATTTTGGGAGGGAAAAGGGTATTCTTATCCTGTGACAATTACAAACTGCAGGTGTTCAGGTTAATCTCCATCGGAATAATGTGAGCATGTTGAACTGAAGTAGAACCAGGGATGGCAGGCATTGCTCAGGTATAAAGAAACCCTGTACCAGAGTAGAAAGTGCTTTGGACTGAGAATCAAGGTTCCCAGCTCTAATCCAGGCTCTGCTACTGACTAGCTGTGTGTCCTCTGGTAAATGGATCACTTTCTCTGAGCTAAAAACTCCCCATGTGTAAAATGAGAAGGTTGAACAATGGACTGGATGTTCTAAAATACAACCTAGTTCTTTCCAATTCCAGGGAATCTTTATGATTGAATAATCACTACTGATTTTTGATACGCTTCATAACTCATAGTTTTTGTATGAGGTCCCTAGGGCTGCATTATAAAGTACCACCAAGCGTGGCTTAAAACCACAGCCATTTCACCTCTATCCCTCTCTCTCTTGTGCTGGGCCCATTAAACAGGGATAGGTACAATGGGATTCATTTCTCCTGAGGAAAAATATGAGCCTTTTCCAGTTCTGCGTAATATAATCCCCATCTTTGGGTTCTTTTGCTTCCATATTTAAGAATATTGTGATGTCTTTCTGCAAGTTTGATACAATGGCTCTCATCTGGGAGGAACAGCCTTACCCAGGAAATATTTGACAATGTATGTGGAGAGGGTATGTGTTGCCACAGTGACTGGCATGGGGGATGCCAATGGCATTTAGAGGTGAAATTCAGGGAGGTTAAGTATTCTGCAATGTATGCAGTGGCCCCATCCATAATACCATGTGTTTGTTCCTCACTGAGAAATACAGCTAGAATATAATTGCATTATAGGTACATTTGTGTTACCTGAATTTAAAGAGAGAAAAGTACTGTATCAATAAATGGCCTATTCAGCACAATTCACCATAGCTAAGATCTGGAAACAGCCTAAGTGCCCATCAGTAGATGAATGGATTAGAAAACTGTGGTACATCTACACGATGGAATACTATGCTGCTGTTAAAAAGAAGGAACTCTTACCATTTGCAACAGCATGGATGGAACTGGAGAGCATTATGCTAAGTGAAACAAGCCAGTCAATGAAGGAAAAATACCACATGATCTCACTCTTTCGTGGATAATTAAGACCATTACAAACTTTCGAACAATAATAAATACAGTGGCAGAGCTGCCTCAAAAAAAAAAAATAAAAATAAATGGCCTATTTAGAGGAATAACGTAAAATAAAATAATCAGCATATCTGTTCAAATACAAAGACTTAAAGCAGTGGTTCCCAAACTTATTTGGCCTACCGCCCCCTTTCCAGAAAAAATATTACTCAGCGCCCCCTGGAAATTAATTTTTTTTTAAATTTTAATAGCAATTAAACAGAAAGCTATATGCCCCCAAATGCACCTGTGGCCCTCACCGCCCCCCTGGATCGCTTCAGCGCCCACCAGGGGGCGGTAGCGCCCACTTTGGGAATCACTGACTTAAAGTATTTTTTCAAGCAGACCAGTATGCGAAATGCATGTCCTGTTACCACAATTGCCACATGCCACTGCCACATTAGTTGGAAAAAGAAAATTCCAGTCACATTTTTTTCTGGATATATCTTGAATTAGGACAACTATGGATTGTGGGAATTTTAAGATCACATATCTTACATCTCTTTTGTCTACTTTTTTGTAGTCCACATTAATAGAAATGATAACTCCCTATCAGATCCATAAAATCTGTCTTACTTTAGACATTTGACGTATATACTATGGAGAGGAACCCAAGAATTAAAACAAGTTCCAATGGCTAGAGCTGTCTCTGATATTTGAGTAACTTAACTGGTGATGTTGTAGATCTTCAGATGTTTAGAATTCCTGGGAAAGTACATATTTAAAAAGTAATTCCCAGGAAGCAGAAATAAAATAAATAAATACTCCCCCATTCTATTGCTCAAGGCTCTCATAGTTTAATATGAAAATTATTATGGTTTATGAGTGAGGCTTCAATTAGGAGGAACAAATAGTAAGTATGGAAAACTTTTATTCTGAGACTTAGTTTGGAGCTACACTTCGAGTATCAAAATGTCAATTTTTAAAAAGTCCATTATTCTGCAAGTCAAACAGGTTGTCGCTTCTCTTACATTGACCTAAAGGGTCATCGCTTTAATGAGGACAGTTATGTCAAAAGTGATCAAGAGCATGACATCTTCTCAACGATCTCTATGCAGGATACTCTACATGTGTGTGGGTGGAGGGGTAAGGAGATGCATGCAAAGGAAGGAGTGATTAATTATAGAGAACAAACACGGGATGTGGAGAGGGGTAAACTTCTATCGAAATTCTGGCTCTGCTTCTTCGGAACTATATGATTATGCAACTTAATATTTCTCAATGTATGTTTGCTTGGCTTCAACATGGAGATAGCAGTGCAGTATCAAATCCACCACAGGGCTTGTTAGAAATATTTAAATCAAGCAAACTGGGTGAAGGCAGTGGAAGTTCATTTTCTGCATTGTAGGCACTCATGATCATGGTTGATTCCTAATAGCATGTCGCATTTTAAAAGTGTGTAGAGCCCTAACCGGTTTTGCTCAGTGGATAGAGCATCGGCCTGCAGACTGAAGGGTCCCAGGTTCGATTCTGGTCAAGGGCATGTACCTTGGTTGTGGGCACATTCCCAGTTGGGGGTGTGCAGGAGGCAGCTGATTGATGTTTCCTTCTCATCGATGCTAACTCTCTATCTCTTTCCCTTCCTCTCTGTAAAAAATCAATAAAATGTATTTTTTAAAAAAGTGTGTAGAAAGACTGAGTTTTATTGTTAATGAATGTGGTAGCATGTTGTGTTTTCTGTTGACTTCTGTTATACTTAGAAGCAGGTGATTATAAGGGGAGAGAAAGGTTTGGGGGCATAGCATCCTGTGTTTGTGTGGTCAACAATCAACGTTACTATCCAGTGGGAAGCAAATGCATTCCTCAGAGTGAGAGTGGCCTGCAGTTGCTCGTGCTGCATGGACGTCAGTGCAGTGCGGTTTTGCAGCAGAGGTCACAGCAGTACCTGATTGTGTTGCATCAAACATGAAAGTCACGACACTAGCTGGGAATACAGAAGCTAGGCATGTGGTCATAATGCAGTTTGAAGCTAAAGTTTCTGGACCTCCCTTTCTTCCACTAACATTTCCAAATAAATAAAATATTCAGGTTTACCTACAGCTTAGGGACTCTCTCTTCCAGATGGCACCAATAAAGGGGAATCCATGCATATTTCTGGAATTGGTAGGTTTTATTCTTTTTCCTCCCAAACTTGAACATTTAATTTTTTCCTATTAAACACAAAGAGATAAAAAAACATTCAGCTAACTCTACTTTTAGAATGCAAGGGGGACTGGAAACCCAATAGTAAGCACAAAATACCTAGAGCTTTATTACTTATATTAGATAAACAGGAAAATTATTGTTTGTGTAGCATGCCAGAGTTTACAAATGACTTCTTATATATTATTCTCTGTTAAGAAATTAGGACTCATTATTATTTTATTTTGTATACTGGAAAACCAGGGAGGGGACAGTTAATTTTCTTAAATGCCCCCTGGATCCTTCTCATTTCAAGGTGCTGTTTCCTCTACCTGGAATTTTCTGTCATTCTCTAGCTCCTAGGAATGTTCCTCTTACAGAGTTATTGCCTTCTTGGCTTTCAGATTTATATTTAAACTCCAAAGCCTCAGAAAGGCATTGTTACCTACGTAGCCCTACAATTTTAAATCTTCCATTTTCACATGAGCATACAATAGTTTTTCTTTAAAGTGTAATTAAGCCATCTCATTCCATCATTATTTGGATCTGTATTCTCCTTTCCATGATAAGCTTCATGAGTTAAAGACTCCCAGGTCTTGTAATCTTCTATAGCCCAGGGCCCAAATCAGCATTCAGATCATAATAGATGCTCAGAAAGTATTTGCTGCATAAACAAGGAAACTTACAATCACATTATACTAGTCTTTCATCTATACGTGCATTAATAGAACTTCATTGTTTTTCCATTTAAACCTTAAGAGAATCATAATGCTGGAGCATGTGAGGGTCTATTCTTTACCTGGCCATCATTTACTAGGAATAAGATAACTAATGCACCATATCATCTGTAAAAGCATTTTGTCCGACATTATCTCATTTTAAAAATTCTCTTAAACACCAAGAAGGATACAAAAAAGTAACTATCACTGACTTTTTTTTTGGAAGAGAGAACTGGTCCTCAGAACTTCGGAATATTTATGTGTGTGATGTCTGTCTGTGTGTGAGAGAGAAGAGATAGATAGATAGATAGATAGATAGATAGATAGATAGATAGAGATTACTAGTATGAAATTATGTTTCCTAGAACAAGGTCACATATCTGACAACCAAAATCTTTATCTTTTTGATAGTTCAAACTTCTCTTTTTATGAGTAACTAAAATTTAACTGAGCATGAATATGTATTATGCTAATATAATGTTTTTAACACATTTCTATTTTAAACATGGGTAATGAGGTTAACTTGCTTTTCTCTAGGGTCCAGAAAAAGCTGGAGAAAGTTCACCAAGTGGTTGGAGCAGAACCTACTAGCTGTTCCTCTATTCCTATCCTTTGCTACTTTCTCAGTAATACAACCACCAAGTGATTGGTTCACAAGGCCTTCAAAATGATGATTATATTTGTGTTATACCGTAGATGCAGTAATATAACTAATTTATAATTAAATGGAACCTAAGTGAACTGTGTAAGTTCTAGAAAGTGCCTTCAAAGTGAGTGCACATCCTTCCTCTTTTCCAAATCTGGTGGGAGGAGCTTGAGCAGCTGTACTGAGCCTTCTGGCAAGAAGATGCACTGAACAAAAATCGTACACCTATGGACGAGGACAGTGGGGGGGGTGGTAAGGGCAGGGTGTGGGGTGGGAACCAGGTAGAGGGGAGCTATTTGTGGAAAAAGGGAAACAACTGTAATAATCTGAACAATAAAGATTTATTAAAAAAAAGAAGATGCACTGAAGATGACAAGACCACAAGTGAGAAGCAACCTAGGTCTTTGATATCCTTAGGTACATCTCACTGGTCCTAGGCTCTACCTTCCAATGATAAAATAGTTCATTGTGAAATAAAGATCAGAGCATCCCTAAAGAAAGTATTTGCAAATAGTTATGGGTAGGAATTGTGCAGTAATATCCGAAAAACAACGATTCATTGTTTCAGAACATATGGCATCTTGGAGCCCTATCTAGAAGTGAGGTTACTAAGGTAGCTTTGGCTTGAAAGGCATTTCCTTTTAAAACATGTTAAGGAGTTTAGATCCTAACATAATGCTCTGTCAGAAATAGATTCTAACCTGCAATTAGAATTAGAGTTCCTTCTTGTATAATGGTAGAGGATTTCAGTGAGGTTGTAGACATATCCTTCTGCTCCTGACATATGGCTTTTTTCCCCATTATTCAGCCCAAAGGAGGATGACTTTATTCTTTCTCGAAGTGCAGACATTCTGCAATTGTGCTTGCCTGCTAGAGGCTGACATGAGAGTTAATTGTTATTTATATTTGATAGTGGTCCAAAAATCAATCTGATCCCACGGCCTCTGCTGTGGGGTGGCTAGAGAAAATGTGACACACAGGAAAAGTCTAATTTAAGAAACACACCTGTCAGAATATAGAGCACCTTGCCCTAAGGATATCATCAACCCTAGAGATTTAGTCTCCTGATGTAATATGTCTAACTTGTCTCATTCACTGACTATGTTGACATGTAATGCATTGCAGAAGAATAGAAAGAAAAGGAGGTTGTAGACATTTTTATGACTTATTGACAGTATATTCAGTGCTATAAAAAAAGCACGGGAAAAGAGGTGTTTTTTTTTCAACTGCGACTCAGAACTGTGATCATGAAAGAATAGAATATGTTTGGACTATTGTGCTCTTTTTGAAACTGATTATCCAAAGATGTGCATAAGATTTTCTTCCTGGGAAAAGAAAAGCTCTCAGGGGAACTTCACATAAAGAGAGAATGGCCCTTCATATGGCAGAAACAGGCCAGGCTGCTTGATTGTCATAATAAAACATCTCCCGTTCTCATTGTCCATGTATCTGAGAGCCAAAACATATGTTACCACTGACTGGGATTGGACGTAAGATGCTATAGAGGGTGGTGATCTGCTAAAATATGAAATACCAACTTGAAAAAAGTAAGAGGAACATATTCCTGGAGAGGAGAATGCTTCTCTAGGGATACTTGTGGTTCTTACTGACTGAACTTGCAGTTCCAGTTAGTATGCTGGACTTTCTTGTTCCTAGTGTACTTATTGCCCTGAATACAAATTATCTTTCAGTGCTTGATAATCACTTACAAGATCCTGTGAAAGACAAAGGACAAAGTAAACCATCTTTTAGCTTCTTCCTGTATCATGGAATCCCTGACTCTTCTATACTAAGTTAACTCAAGGAATTCTTAGTTCCCCCTATCTATGACCTTGAACTAGGCCATGTATGTCCTCTTTCAAATATGACTGTTGAATATGAGTCTGATTTTATTTTAAATTGGCTTATGACCTCGAGCTTGCCCAACCTCAATAGTAAATGTTAATTCAGTGAGTCCAATTTAAATTGTTCCAGTTTCAATTCGGTAGTGCCACCTTGAATATCTTGTATTCAAGCACTATTTTAAATGTCCCCTAGTACTGGCAACTTCTGAAATTGTAACTGGCTGCTGCTAACTTTTAAAACTTCACCTGATATTCCCAAGATAAGAATCAGCCATTATTCCTACCTCCTAGTGCAAGGTGACATCCAGTGTGTGACCCTCTCACAAGTCATATACCATCACATCAAAACCTGGAAAAATCAGGAAATAGCAGCTAATGATGGGGCCATTGTAGCCACTGAGGAGTGAGAGAGCCTGAGAAGCAAAGCTAGAGATGTAGACTTTCCCTGGGTCAAACATTTGGGAAGCATCAGGAAACAGGTACCCTAGGGACAGCCTAAGACAAGTTGAGGAAACAAACACAGTAAGTAGTAAGAGCTGTTAGATTAGAAAGCAATGTAGGATTTCAAAAGCCAAGTGGACTATAAAAATGGCCAAACAGAGAAGTATTGGCAGCATTATGACCTAAGAAGCAACCAAGATCTGTCATTGCCAGAAAGACACTTACAGAGATTCTAGTTGACTGAAGCCAGTGTCACAGCTTGCCAGTAGAGGTAGTTAAATTCTATTAGGGAGGTGGTACATTCATTAATAGAATTAGAGAGGATAGTATGGACCTAGAGCTAAAGTCAAACACTAAGAAAAAGACTTGCAGACTTTCTTTTGATAAGACCCTTTATTCACCGATGCTACTAAGTACTAGCACTATTCTGAGCATAGAAGCATCAAAGTTAATTAAGAAACAGGTCCTAAAATATAGGAGCTAACAGTCTAAGAGGAGTAATTTATCATTAGTAAGATATGTTTTATCACATTTTAAATTTAGGAACACTCCTAAGAAGATATAGGGGATGTATTTGTAATACGTATATCTGAGTGGAAAAGGCAGTAATAATATTGGCAATAGCTAATAAGGTTTTAAATTAAGAAATGCTAGATTTGTGTGTGTGTGTTTGTATGTGCATGTGTGTGCATGCGTGCTCATGTGTGACATTTGAAACCACGATAGGATTAAACTGTCAAGATAGAGGAAAAAAGAATTAGACCATGTTCGTGGTATCTAAAACTGTCTAACAGTATTACCTGAAATAAGGGACAAAACAAAGGGCCCTTTCTTTTGTGTCAGACAGGAAGGGAATCATTTCTGAGCAGCAGTTCTAATGACTCAATTACCTGCTGTCTTTATGTAATTTTCAGGAAGATGGATACGTCAATCATGTTTGGTCCATGTGGTTAGCAGAACAACTCTGGCTGAAAAAAAAATTCCTCCATTTATTGCCTTTAGTTAAGAGGAAGAAATCAATTCATGAATTTTCCTTTGTTGGCCTTACAAAGAAGGATCTAGAAAAAATACCAAACAGGCCTAGCCAGCTTGGCTCAGTGGATAGATCATTGGCCAGCAGACTGAAGGGCCCTTGGTTCAATTTTGGTCAAGGGCATGTACCTCAGTTGCAGGCTTGGTCCCAGCCCTGATCAAGGCATGTGCGGGAGGCAACTAGTTGAGGTATCTCTCTCACATCTATGTTTCTCTCTCTCTCCCCCTAGCTTCCACTCTCCCTAAAAAATCAATGGAAAAATATCCGTGGGTGAGGATTAACAACAACAACAAAATTACCAAACAAGGAAAAAACACAGAAAGTTATTCATCCGTGGGCAGAATATTCTGATAATGTTTTTTTTTTAAATTAGTACTTTCAAAGAGAAAAGTAACTTCTTTTTCTTATTTTTACAAGAGCAGTTTATGACCATATCTGTGTATGTGGGATAAACTAAAGGCCACAATTATCCAGATAAATGCTATTCATAATGAATACTGGCTAAATTATTAGGATAATTTAAGAGACCATTGCCCTAATTTTACTTGACTGTGTCTCCAAGAATCAGTGGTAGAGATGAAGTACAAAGAGAGGTAGCATCAGAAAAGAACTAGGTTTATATCTTGCATCTTCCACTTACTACCAGATCAGTATTCATGATATTATTCAATTTCAATACAATCTAATTTTCTCATCTAGAAAATAAAATAATCAGATTTCCGCAACGTATAGAGCCACTAGAGGCCCGGTGCACAACATCCGTGCACTGGGGGGAAGCGGGGTAGTTCAGCCTGGCCTGAACCTCTCGCAGTCCCGGGAACTTGGGGGGAATATCCGACATGCCAGCTTAGGCCCGCTCCCGCTGGGGAACATTAAGCTGAGTGAAATAACCCAGAGACAGAAAGACCCATACTGTATGATTTCACTTACTTGTAGAAACTAATATATTTCCAGAATAGAGCAGTGAGAATTTTTAAAATACCTACTATGTACCTAACACTGTACTCAACACTGTAAAGAATACAGCCTATTCAAGATATGGACACTTAACTGGAATGCTGCCTTATTTCAAGTGAAAAGGTAACAGTTAGACCAAGATAAATGCAAACAATTCCAAATTCTGTGATTCAGGCAAAAATTCCCCTAGTAAATTACTAATGAAGGCACCGTGACAGAGCATACATCGAAGGTAAAGAAGGAGAAAATTACAATATACGGGGGATAGAGGGAAATCATGAATCATAGTTCAGGGCTTCCAAAAATCACCATTGTTAATCATAATTCAAATCTTTTATGAGGTTTTCCTATATGACACTCTTTATAAATGAAGGCTTTTAGCCAAATGGTGATAAAACTGAATTAATGAAAATTTATTAAGATCTCTCACAATGTTCCAAACACTGTGCTTTACTCACCTATGTTAAAAAAGATTGGTATAATTGCTACAATTTTATCATTTTATCCCAAGGGGATAAAGAATATTTTACTGTGGCATAGTATTTATTTCAACCGCTTTTCACTTTTTGTATCCGTTCTGTTTAACATTTAGGAAGAACTTGATGGCATCAAAGAAAACCAGAGCACAAATCACAACTGTCAACTCATAGTTTTAGGCTTTAATGGACTAAGATGAATTGCTTCATCATTGAATAAATCATTACTAATCATAATTTGTGTATGTTCTTGGGCTGAGAAATTGAGACTGGCGGTACTGCAGCCTGCCCAGAACTAATTGCTATAAATGTGCCAGATGTTGTAAAAACCTGGACACATTTGTGATAAAGCCGAATGGTGCAAATTTGGTATGAAGCTAGAAGAGCATGATTTAAGGGTGTAATCTATATTTCTGACATTATAGGTCAAAGAAATATAGTAAGTATAGAGAGCCTTTATTAATATTGTAAAAGGTTATTTCCCTCTGCACTAAAAACCATTTTTTTTCTTTTATGTCTTGATCCTAATAGATCTGGGCTTGGCTATAAATTTCCATGCTCTCGCAAAGGGCATTGGTCTGTAGAAAAATAAGGAACCAAGGTTTCAATTAGAACACTTCTTTTTTATTTTAGATATTAACAGAGACCTCTGCCTTGTTATACACAAAAATACATAATAAAATAGATGTTTCCATTCTTTAAGAGCCCTAGGACTATTAGAACAGAAATAATATGTTAGGAAAAGGAGAGGGGGAAAAAAAACCTCCTTGGCACTTCCTGATTCATTTAGAATTAAGCTGCATATTCCTACATTAAGTAATAAGCAAACATTACTTAGAGGTTATGGTATCAATATTTCCATTTTCCGTACATTGTTATGGTAATAAAGCCTTTTAGTCAAGGAAAATATAAAGCCATAAAACTTAATGCTCTATTTGAGGAGCAATTACAGCAAATTATAAGCAACTGGGTTGTACGAAACTGCTGTGAATAAAATTTTAAAGTATAATAATATAGTGTAAGCATTTATCCAGCTGATACTATCCATTTATTTTAAGTGTCAGTCTTTCTAAAGATAATTACCAAAATAAAGCTGGATTCCTGAAATAGTTATCATGTTGATTACTTAGAGGGGTAGGCTTCAAATAAATTTTAGCTTAAGAATTTTTAGTGGAGTTCTGGTATGAAAGACCACATTTCTGTCCCTTCTCATTTAATCCAATAGAGAATTAGTGGCATGCTTCATAGGAACATTTTCCGTGTGTGTGTGTGTGTGTGTGTGTGTGTGTGTGTGTTTAATTACCTTAGCAAGAACATTGTACATTGACTGTTCACTATTTTTGACTAAGATTGAAGACATTCTATAGAACGTTGAGAATTTTACTCATGATAGTTTCATATGCTTTGAAACCTACTAAATGACTGGACTTTAGTACATACCAACTACCAAATGTAGTGTATAAAATTACCTTAATGAGTGTTTTCCTGTGTGTGCTTTTATTAAACCATAAAATACTAAAAGCAATATGTAACCAAGAATATATCTGCATTTTACATCAATTAGTTATGACTATAAATAATGACTGATGTTATCTTTTTATTAAAACTATTTCTTAAACCTGTGTAATACCAATTTGATAATTTAAAAAATATTTGTGCTTAATTGTCATTTAATTCTTATCTATTTATTTTGGATGAATGTAATAGTATTAATAAACCAATTAACTTGACTATTATGATGAATTTAATTATACATTGTATATGTGTAATCTGTTCAATATCTAATGTGCTTGTTTCCCCACTAGTCTTTTTAAAAATATATATTTTCTGTGTTCACTTTTTCCTATAGATTATTTGGGATGATTTGCAGTAAATAATGAGATATATTTTGGCCAGTTATTGGTTTATTTAATAATCTTTCAGCACAGCTACATTACTATCTCTTTGCAGTGAATCATTCTAAATGTTTTTGTCAATTACATGCATGTATGAATGCAATAAAAATATATACCATAGACATATAATTGCCTGCCTTGCCCATGTGTTACCAGATTCTCTGATATATACCATACCCATAGAAATTGCTAAATGGTCGGCCTACTTATCATATTTTTTGTAACTTGACCCACTGGCCAACACTGATTAGCTTGAAGATAAACACCTGCCCAACTAATTGTCTAGTTAGTGAGATAATTTATTTCACTTAATGATGGAAATAAGAGAAATGCCTTAAGGTGCTATAATCTTCTAAATGGAAATATCTAATGGGATGAGAAGTGTCAGAGCCTTGGAAACCAAAAGACACATGCTAAGCAACATAATGTGAGAGGCAAAACTATTCGTAAGAAAATAAAACTTTTATTTAGGAAGCAGACAGAAGCACACAGAAACTGTGCTCAAGCATACACCCACACGCACAAAGAAAAATAATGCCATGCAATCACTGTAAGTGAGAATTCGGAAAGCACTTCAGTTTCTGTGTATTATATTCAGCCTCCAGGTGGTAAGGTTTTTCTTTTTGTTCATTTGCTAAGGGATAGCTAAGGAATTGAATTTTGCATTCTCAATGACTACCCTTTTACTATAAGCTATTTTCAATAGGTTTATTTAAGCTGCAATCGCAAGCCCATGACATAGTAAAAAAGACCAAAAAAAAAGAAAAAGAAACAAAATCACAGAACTTTCTAAGATTGCTTTTAATTAATTTAAAATTTTAAAAAAGTTTCAAAGAAAAACCAGGCAAAAAAGCCTGTGGTTGGAAATTATGAATACTGGCTTCCCTGAAAAATGCTCGGAGTTCTCCATGCCCATGGTCCAGGTCCCTGAGAGAATTCAAGAATTCTTCACAAAGGATTCACCCTTGGGAACCCTTCTTTAGCATATCTGATGAGATGTGGGATACCCCCCTCGGCAACTCATTTTGTTTTCCTAGATTTATTTGTAGATTATGTCCCCTAGTATTCAGCACTCACAAGTTCAGCTATAACACATGGAGAGATTCTTAACCTAGTAATTATAGATAGTAAGGAAGGA
This sequence comes from Myotis lucifugus, assembly GCF_000147115.1. Classification (NCBI taxonomy): domain Eukaryota; kingdom Metazoa; phylum Chordata; class Mammalia; order Chiroptera; family Vespertilionidae; genus Myotis; species Myotis lucifugus. The sequence goes on along the minus strand of NW_005871227.1, from coordinate 1,717,929 downwards.
AAATTAATAGGAAACAACAAGAAACAGAGTAATGAATGTGAGATAGGATGATAGGGATCAAAAGTGGCCAACTCTGCCCTAGCCGTTTTGGCTCAGGGGATAGAGTTTTGGTCTGCAGACTGAAGGGTCCTGGGTTTGATTCCAGTCAAGGGCACTTCCTCAGGTGCAAAGGGCCCCTGTGGGAGAAAAGCAATTGAGGAGTCTCTCTCACATTGATGTTTCTCTCTGTGTGTTTCTCCCCATCCCTTCCACTCTCTAAAAATCAATAGAGGACATTCAGAAAGCCAAGAGACATATGAAAACATGCTCAAAGTCACTAATCATCCGAGAGATGCAAATTAAAACAACAATGAGGTATCATTTCACACCTGTCAGAATGGCTATCATCAACAAATCAACAAACGACAAGTGCTGGAGAGGATGTGGAGAAAAAGGAACCCTCGTGCACTGCTGGTGGGACTGCAGACTGGTGCAGCCACTATGGAAGACAGTATGGAGTTTCCTCAAAAAACTAAAAATGGAACTCCCATTTGACCCTGTGATCCCACTTCTAGGAATATATCCCAAGAAACCAGAAACACCAATCAGAAAGGATATGTGCACCCATATGTTCATAGCAGCACAATTCACCATAGCTAAGATCTGGAAACAGCCTAAGTGCCCATCAGTAGATGAATGGATTAGAAAACTGTGGTACATCTACACGATGGAATACTATGCTGCTGTAAAAAAGAAGGAACTCGTACCATTTGCAACGGCATGGATGGAGCTGGAGAGCATTATGCTAAGTGAAATAAGCCAGTCAATGAAGGAAAAATACCACATGATCTCACTCTTTCATGGATAATAAAGACCATTATAAACTTATGAACAATAATAGATACAGAGGCAGAGCTGCCTAAAACAGATTGTCAAACTGCAGTGGGAAGGCCGGGGAGGGTTGGGGGGCAGGAGGGAGTGGGGTAAGAGATCAACCGAAGGACTTGTATGCATGCATATAAGCATAACCAATGGACATAAGACACTGCGGGTAGGGAAGGCCAGGGGATTGTCAAGGGCGGGGAAAAAAAAGGAGACATATGTAATCTCTCTGTGTTTCTCCCCATCCCTTCCACTCTATAAAAATCAATGGGAAAATATCCTCAGATGAGGATTGACAAAAAAACAAAGAGAGACAGAGACAGAGACAGAGACAGAGAGAGAACAAGCCAAGACTTGAGAAAAAGAGTAGAATATCAAACATAGCAAGGAAACAGTAGCCTTTTCCAGTCCACTTCCTTTACAATCCTAAGAGTAATTGCCATAATTTACAAACAATTTTCACAGCAATGGGACCTTTTGTTCATCAAATGCCTTCATTTTAGGAGACTCTGTTCCCAGCCACCATGATCCCCCATGTGATATGAGCTCTAAAGAGAGAAAAAAAAAGTAACCCTTTAGATTCCCCAACCCCCATTCTCTGGGCTCTTTATTTTTTTTCTCTTTTCCCTTAAAATCTCTTCACCAGTTCAGAGTCCTTATATCATTTTTCTTGCTTCTCTAAGAAATCAATAGAGTTTTGGTTATTGAGAAATGACAAAGAAAAAAATCCTGTTATAACTATGAAATGATTATAGTTTACTTTTTATTAGGATTTTCAAAATCATTTTTATATTATTGTGTAAAGTGTGTGGAATTGCCTTTTATGAGATGTACTGTAAGATTACGATTATTGTTAAAAGGCCCTTACATTGAGCTCTTTCATACTATTCTCTTTAGGTAGGTCGTAAGCCTGAAGAGCCACAAAATTTAATAAAACCCAACCAAAACCTAAATAAAGCTAGCATCCATTGGTCTACACATTTTATGGGTGAGAAACCCGTGCCTACATTGTCCATGTTTACTAGTGTGGCAGGTCACAAATTTGCAGTTTGCAGGGCTAAAAGGTTTCACACATGGGCAGCATATCATAGTCTGTATTCTTTTTCCAAGCAGTTAGAGGGACACCGATGGTTGGTATGTTTCCTTACCTAAGAACAGACCAAGCCATATGGGGCATTTCCTCTAAATATCTCCTCTAAAATGGGGACAATTAATTACCACATAAAATGTTCTAAAAATTAAAAAGGAAGGAATAAAAGAGTAAATTAACTACTTACTACATGTAGGTAAGTATTCAACTGCTGTTTATTGATATAGTAAATATTCAATTAATGGTGATTCTGGTCATTTTTATAGTCCACTAGAGACCTGGTGCATGAATTCGTGCACCAGTGGGGTCCCTCAGCCTGGCCTGCGAAATCGGGCCGAAACTGGCTCTCCAACAGCCCCCGAGGGGTCCCGGATTGTGAGAGGGCACAGGCCAGGCCTAGGAACCCCACTGGTACACGATCAGGGCTGGGGAGGGACACAGGAGGTTGGCCAGCCAGGGAGGGACAGCAGGAGGGTTCCAGGTCATGTTCAGCCTGTCTCGCTCAGTCCCAATTGGCTGGACCCCAGCAGCAAGTTAACCTACCTGTTAGAGCATCTGTTCCCTGGTGGTTAGTGCACATCATAGCGACTGGTCGACCAGTCGACCAGTAGATTGTCTGTCCCCTGATGGTCAGTGCATGTCATAGTGAGCAGATGAGCAGCCTTAGCATATTATACTTTGATCGGTTGAAGAGACGATCGGACGACCGGACACTTGGCATATTAGGCTTTTATTATATAGGATTTTTTTATTTTGACATATAATACCTGGGTTAATGGAGCACAACTGAGAAGGGATACAGGAATGCATTTAGCCAGCAAAATCTAAGTCAAACTGTGACCAAATCATAATGTACTTCTTCTGGGTGACATTGACATCTGGTTAACTGTTTGGGTTCTTAAATCATCTTTGAGCTCTTACAGCTCATATATTCAGCTCCTGGTGGAACAACTAACACTGCTCCCACTTGATGCTACCTCTTCAATGTTGATCAAAGCCTGTCACTTCATTGCGTTTTCTGTTACCATCCTAGAATCTTCTTAAACTAGAGGTCCGGTGCATGGATTCATGCACAGGTGGGGTCCTTCGGCCTCTCCGACATCCCCCGAGGGGTCCCAGATTATGAGACGGCACAGGCCAGGCTGAGGGACCCCACCGGTGCACAATTAAGGACGGGGAGGGATTGCAGGAGGGCTCCAGGGCATGTCCAGTCCATCTTTCCCAGTTCCAATTGGCCGGACCCCAGCAGCAAGCTAACCTACTGGTCGGAGTATCTGCTCCCTGGTGGTCAGTGCATGTCATAGCAACTGGTCGAATGGTGGGACACTTAGCATATTAGGCTCTTATTATATAGGACTATATAGGATTCTTCTGTGCTCTGGTTTTATGGACACAAGGGCAACTAGAAGTTCTTATTCTCCATTATCTACTTCAAAAGATTTATTGAATATGGAAGAGACTTTTTCTTCCATTTTAAGTAATTATTTAATATTCTGTTGCCTAGAGATAGAAATGGCATAGAGCAATACAGATAGTGAATCTGAAAGGTGCTAAGACATCCTAAGAGGCAGCTAACACAGCAAGGCCAGTTTTCTACTAATTGATCATGTTGATATCACAGCTCTTATTAGTTATTAACCTGAGGAGACATGCATTGAAATCTAAAAGATCGCAATGGAGGGATATACGCTATGTTGATGTCATTATTTTTTATTTCATTTCCAGTCTTAAGTTTGATTCTCATTTATAATGGGTCTTAGATGATAATGCCTAAGGTTAATGAGACAATTAACTTTATACATGATACCAATCACAAAGATTGTCTTACTGTAATTACACATGGTGACTTCCGGCAGAGTTCTTTACACCCACAAACATATTTTACAGGCGGTCTCAAGGCTTCAGGGAATTATTTTGAAAGTTTCAAATGTATATCAGGAAGCCAGATGTAGATACACTTAATTAAGTTTTGAGCTGGGAGGTGGAAGGAGCATGAATCACGTGACATGCAAGTTTGTTGTAGTCAGCAGTCTATCAGTTTCCAAAGAGATAAATAACAGGCATTCACGTGAGAGCTTTTAGTGTTTCCAGAACCTCCCGTTTGACCTTTTCTTAAGTCTGTTTTTCAAATGGGCTTGTTCTCTGACTGATATATTCAAAACGCCCCCGTTTCTGCTGACAGTGCCTGATTTTGTTGTTTTATGGGGATGCAGCTTGAGAAATTTGCACAGACATGACCAGTAGCTCCTGTACAAAAGTGGATTTCAGAAATTGATGGGCCGTAATGCTTCTTCTGTTTTCTCTCCACACAGTGCAGCTTGTCAGCAGCTCATGCAAATGAATTTCATAATTCTACAGACTCAGACCTTTCAAGGGATAGGATTCCATTTGCTTTGGTGGGACTTCCCCCTGCTTCTATAGTCATGAGACCTTAAGTGACTCCCTTCAGGTGCTCAGAGACAATGAGTCGCTTGGACAAAGTAATAGGACATCAGGATGAGGCTGACAGCTAGACAAAAAACAGACTATTTTTTTATCTTTAAATACAACTCTAGAGCTTTTATTTCTATTATGCTCTCTGTCAGTGTTGAGTGAAGCAGTAATTAATTTGCTTTCCCGTGATTGTATGCAGTTCTCTATTTTGTTTACATTTTTGAAGATTTCAATGCTTTCTTCCCCTTTTTCCCCCTAGAATGACATCATGACATATCTCTGTACACTGTGTCCTAATTACTCTATCTCCTGACACCGTTTTAATTAGCTTTATGATATGTCTGGCTGACTTTTCCTCATTGACAATTGCTGCTGTGCTTCAAACACAATGGGATAGTGATGTTACAATCTCATTTACTTTTTGAAATGCCCCCTATAGCTAGCACAGACAGATGATATTTTCCTTTTCGTGAACAGGAGGCATAACTTACAGTAAAACAAACAGCAGCCCCTGATCAGCAGCCCCTTTTGGACATCTGGGCCCCAGACAGCAGTCTGAAAGTGTCTGGGTGCAGAGCCGATCACTCAGCAAAGCAGTCTCATCGCATTCTCCATCAGAACCAGGGATCCCCAACAACGTCTGCAGACTGCAGCAATATATGGTCCAGGGCGAGATGAGCTTCTTTGTTTTATTGTTCTTTTTTTTAAAATATATTTTTATTGGTTTCAGAGAGGAAGGGAGAAGGAGAGAGTGATAGAAACATCAATGATGAGAGGCATTGATCGGCTGCCTCCTGCACGCCCCACATTGGGGATCGAGCCCACAACCTGGGTATGTGCCCTGACCAGGAATCAAACTATGACCTTCTGGTTCATAGGTCGAACTCTGAGCCACTGAGCCAGGCCGGCCTAGCTGTTGTTGTTTTTTAATGCCAATATGTAGCCCTGTGAAGATTTTCTTATATTATTTCACACTAGTTCTCTACTGTAGTTTTCCCGTTCTTCTAAACTGGCACAACATACTTCTCATTCTATACGGCAGTTATTGAGTTTCCCTGGTGGGTTAGCATATACAGATTGCTTGTAAGGTGGTGAACATTTAATAGATCCGCAGCCTCATTCCCGGATTACTTGCAAGATGTAAAGTAGGAATTTGGGATTCGCAATCCGCTGTAGAAAATCCCTTTCCTCCCTTTATCCAGCTACTAAATTACAACTTGAATCAGTTATTGAAAACCAGCATGCAATCTCTAGCACCTACTCTTGCGTTTTGAGTACAGAGTGGTTATAGAAGAAATACTCGAATCAGGAATATCTGGTCTGTTTCATCTGTAACTGGGATAAATATACTCCTGTTGAAAAATAACTACTATATTAAAAACACACTAACTCTAAGACATAGTGTCTCTCCTCTCTCTTTCAACTCCTGAATTTGAATTCCAAGTCTTTGATTGGAGCCAAATGAAGGGACACAATAAGCACATCATAGAAAATTTGAAAGTCCGGCTATTTGAAATAAGATTTTATGTAGGCCATAAGAAAAGGATGTGATAAAGTTAAACAACAGTAATATTCCAGATGACAAAAAAATTAGAGTTAACATTGTGTTTTAATTTAGAGTTAACAGATGTGTACGCTGTCACACAAAAAGTTATGAAATAAAAAGAACCCATGCTTAAAAAGAAGTCTGCCCACCCTAGCCAGTTTTGCTCAGTGGATAGAGCATCAGCCCTCGGACTGAAGTGTCCTGGGTTTGATTCTGGTCAAGTATCTCAGTTGCAGTCTGGATCCCTGGCCCAGGTCGGGGTGCATGCAGGAGGCAACCAATCAATGTGTCTCTCTCACATTGATGTTTTTCTCTCTCTCTCTGTCTCACCCCCTCCCTTCTGCTCTCCAAAAGAAGCTGAGCCATGCAATCATAGGAAAATTATTTAATTTCTCTAACCCTAATTGTATCATATAGGCAGTAGGTATGATAGCACCTACTGGAAGAGGGGCAGAAGTATTAAATAAGCTAAGGCATACAAAGAATTTAGCATAATATCTCAACAAAAATTTCCCTTATAGTTATTATTATTGCATTCAGATTTGGCTAACGTTGGACTGGTAAGGGATTTTATCAATCTGATTGCTTTCTTTTTATATGAGTTATACTTCTGTCCATGGTATTATTGAGTTACCTTTTGACTTTAACGACAGTGGGGACTTTCAACAAATCTCTTGAATACTTTGACTGATTCAAGACCACGACACATAGAAGCATTTCTGTAATTGTTATAGTCAGCCCACAATACCAGTCAGTCATCCTACTCATGCCATCCCAAACCTTAAAATTAAAAAAGTGAACTTTTTCCTTCAGGGTGCTGTGAAATTCACATGACACCTCAGAAGCTAAGAAGATTTGCTTTTTCCCTTCTTCATTTCAAACACAACATTAATGACTTTGCAGCCAAACTGATAAGAGCAGTGCCATTTAATGTCTCAGATGGAATAAGAGGGGGCAAGAGTAGGTGTGTATTTTTAGCTGCTAAGAGGCAAAGCTCTTAATACACTGCTTTACCTTGTCAAGAATTTTAATACCGCCGGCTGAAATACCGATACACCTCAAAGTAGATCTCACATAATCAAAAGCACCTGGTGTCTTAGTGCCTGAGAGATTAGCACCCAGGAGTTACCCCGTGTGAGCATGTCCTCCAAACTCTGCAGATTCCAAGTACGAGATAATGATGTGATTGTCTCAGCCTGGCGCTGACGGCTGTCTTCTCCAAGGTCACTCAGCAATACATCTTGTTACTCAGGTATTTACCGTTTACCGTTGCTTTTATGCACAGCCTAATTACAGCTCCCTGGAATGCCAAAGTCTTTCTGAGGTTACCGAACAGAGGCTGCTAACAATACTGTAGCAAAGCCAAGGTAAGATGGGTGAACCGTACTGTAAGTTTTCCTAAGTAAGTCATGCATTTAAAATAAAATTTGGGGTTGTCTTGGCTTTTCTGCCACAAGGTGTCATACTCTAGGGAAAATCCCACTTGAGATAATTAAGAGTTTGGTGAAGTATTAGCATGAAATAATAGACTAAGGCTGGATAGAGAAAAAAAAAAGCAAAAATCAGAAGAGACTGGCCAAATGGGAGAAATTGGGAATGTAAAGGGTGTCCGTTACAGTTAGTGAGGGCCACGCATGTGTGCCATCATGCCGCACTGCCATGTGCAGGTCAGACACAGAACATCACAGGCTACCTCGGCCCCAATGCAGCTTCTCGGCCTTTCTCAATGCAGCCTTCCAGGAAGTCTGGCCAATCGACCCCACTGTGCCTCTAGGTCAGTGATGGCGAACCTATGACACGCGTGTCAGAGGTGACACGCGAACTCATTTTTTGGGTTGATTTTTCTTTGTGAAATGGCATTTAAATATATAAAATAAATACCAAAAATATAAGTCTTTGTTTTACTATGGTTGCAAATATCAAAAAATTTCTATATGTGACACGGCACCAGAGTTAAGTTAGGGTTTTTCAAAATGCTGACACGCCAAGCTCAAAAGGTTCGCCATAACTGCTCTAGGTCAATCTTACAGACACCATGATTCTTCATCCTGTGGCCTTTCCACAAGTCACTGGATTGGCAAAAAAAAAAAATGGGAAGAGTATTGTGCATGTAGGTAGATGAAATAAAAGAAACACTTAGGATGGCTAGTCTTTATGGGTGTTGGAAATTTAGCATCACTAGATAATAAGAAAAGTGAGATGAAAGGAATGTGTGGGGCGGGGCTGTCAAAACAATTTACTACTATCTGAAAGATTATAATAAATTTCATGGAAATGGCACCAGTCCCCATTAGGTTTCCAAAAGTGCAGGAGTGAAGGTGTGAGATTTAAAGGAAAACTGAAAAATTAGCTTAGGGTGTAACAATTAGGGTTAAGATTTTGAGGAGAGGGTGTGGAAAAGAACTAGGCTGCATGTAATAAAGTTTATCCTATCCCAGGGACATCATCCATTCCCAGGCCTTGCAGATTCAGTCCATAGGAGGGGAAGTCATCATTATCAACATTCCTCAGACACCCTGTACAGTGACTGAGGCTATGCCCTCACTAGGAATATTCTTCTCCCACCTATAATTCTATCTATCTATCTATCTATCTATCTATCTATCTATCCATCCATCTATCATCTGTGGCTGTCCCAATGGAGGTTCCAAAGAAGTCTTCCCTAAGAAATTTGACCTTCCATGCTCTTTCTTTTTCTGGAGTCTCGTCATTTCTTCATCTTATCCATTCCAAATATTAGAAGAGAAAATGTTTGTATTTAAAAATAAAAGGCCCTCAGTGTCTGTGTCAGACGTAGGATAAACCCAACCTATACAATATTTTCAGAGGAGGCATGATCTGCATTTATGTCCAGTTGATTTGTAGGCTAAGGTTGCTCCAAGCCTGAATCTTGCCAGAATAAGATAAGGAGAACCATTCCATGAGGGGTTAATGAATATGCATCTGCAGGGAACAGACCAGAGCAGTTAAGGGTGCCTATTGTTTTGAAAATCCCAATGCAAGTTAGAAAACAGTCCTTGCAGTCCTAGGTGGATGTTTTATTGAGTTGTACACTTGCAATCTGTATGGTTTTATGAACTGATGTCACCCCAATAAATTTAATTTAAAAAATAAAAGTGAAAGAAAGATCACTTTCTTGAAAGCTGAGGGTTGATGCCAATGTCAAGTGAATCTTCATTCCAGGAAATTGTCAGGTTGTAATTTGATGCCTCCCTCCCCAATAAAGTGGAGATACGTTTGGACAAATGGCTAGAGAGGACAAGAGGGCTTCCTGAGAACTTCCTATTTATTCCTTCACCCCCAGTTCTGCAAAGTCAAATGATGTGGCTTCCGGATGACTGTTTGCCTCCATGCATTGATTTTCTATGAGCAAAGACATCTAAGAGGCCTCAGCATATCCAAGAGAACGTGCTTTGAAAGAAATGCTGCACCACCCAATGTGAGACCCAGAGGTGGTTATTATCCTTGCCAGTGTCCAGCAAATTTGCCAACTCAAAACCCATACTGCTGTTGTGTGTCTGGTGCCGATGAGTTGGCTCCAACTCCTGGCAACCATAAGAATGAGTGATGTCCCCAATGCCCTACCCTCATTTTACTGTTACCATACTCATTAGGGTCACCCTGAAATCATTACAGATACTCATGCTAGGAACAGGGTAATGGTTATATAACACACACAAATTCTACATCACTAATTTTCGCAACAACCCTGCCCAGTAAGAGTTACTGTCACCCTTTTATAGAAGAAATAATTCAGACTTTCAAAGATGAAGCATTTTGCACAGGGATAACCAACTAGCAGTAATGGAATGAGAATGAGTCTAAGATACCAAAGTCAATGCTTTTTTTCCCTAGTGTGTCCTTAAATATATTAAGCATGAGTTTTAAAAAATCTGAATCTCATTCAAGATCTATGCAGATGTTTCAACTCCATGACCTGATTTACAGCTAACTGCAAAGGAGGTGTGGCAGGTACACTGGGGCAAACATCCAGCACAGCTGCTTCACTGGCATTGATAAAGCTTTTGTTGGAGAAATTTTACCTACGGAACTCTGTCTTTCATCTCTGAATGCCCATGCACTTCCCCTCAAGGTCTAAAGGAATTTGAATTATGCAAAGGAGTGTAAGAAGTTCAAAGGAAAACTGTTATTTTTATCCAGGTGAAGTTTTTTAGAAAGTTAATTTCATTAGAAGTGCACTTATTTCTAGAGGACTTTAGTCTAAATTTTCATGAAGGTATCTCCAACTTACTAGGCAAGCCTTCAGAGCCATCTCTACCACAACTTATGCTTCAGCTACTATCTACCTATTCAGCAACTAAATAATTTACCAAGGACTAAACACAGTACACACTGCCATGCCTCTATGACCTCATGGCTGTTTCATCTACCTTGAAGGAAATCTAATTTTACCACTTAACTTCTATTTAGTGTTATCACATGTTTTGTTGTTATTCCCAATTTAAAACATTTCAATTCCATTCAGATCTCATTGGTTATTATTACCTTTTTTCCCCACAGCACCTTGCCCCCAAAGTTTTATCAACATTCTGCCACATTTAATTACTTCTCAACACATATGTACTGCCTACCATACTTTAAGCATACAAGTCTCCAGGGAACTGTATTACAACTTTGTGTCCCTTGAGCCTAGTTCTACATTTGACACACTTATTAGCATATATTCAGCTAAAGGTTGTTGAATGAATATGTAGATTGATGAGTACCTAGTCAAGGTGGTCTACACCATAATGGGACTTGGGAAAATCTCCATAACCCAAAGTGCATTTGGGTCCGTGAGCCAGAACTTGAACTAGTGTTTGTTTTGATTTGCTTTTTTTTACAGGGAACCATTCCTTGCATTTAAGGCCTGTTTCTGCCCAGCAGTTGGCACATCAACCTCTAGATCAGGTTCTCAACCTTCCTAATGCCACGACCCTTTAATACAGTTCCTCATGTTGTGGTGACCCCCAATTTCATTGTTACAAATTGAACATAATTAAAGCATAGTGATTAATCACAAAAACAATATGTAATTATATATGAGTTTTCCGATGGTCTTAGGCTACCCCTGTGAAAGGGTCGTTTGAACCCCAAAGGGGTCTCGACCCACAGGTTGAGAACCACTGCTCTAGATGCTGTGAACCTTCTGAACCCAAAGCCAGCGTCCACATGGACTTTTGTCCAGGCAAACAGAAGTTATCTCGCTTCACAGCATTCTCAGCTAGGTCCTCATTGTTCCTGCAAAACCAGTTTGCACATTCACATCAAAACTGATAGTGAAATAATGTGACAGACACAATAAAAAAAAATACCAGAAACTCACGTAGAGGGCTGAATTGCACCATATGGCTTCCCGTTCTGTGCCTAAACTCAACAGGGTGAGTTAAGAAAGTCATTTTGGCAATGTCCTGTTGTGCCCGGTTGTAGAAGGGCATATGGTATATTACCCCACGTGGCAGCTATGATGAATTTCCTTGTGTTGAGCTTTGCCTCTCTCAAAGTTTTATTTTTATTTTCCACACAAAGGCTTCAGCAGGGATTACTTGTTAGACTGCTGTTCTTTTGGCTCTTTCATTACCATCCACATCTGGAAAACTACACTTGAGGTGCTTGACTCAGTTATTTCTTATGGCAACTATAGTTTTTAAAAGGAAAAAAATGACCAGTTCTTGAGGATTTGGGGATTTGAGGTCATGAGTGAACTGATTATTTCTGATGAGTAGTTATCTTATACTAGTATCTTGCCATTAGGGAGAGCATAGCAAATGGAAAGAGACTGAGGGTATGTTAAGTAGGAAGAAATTAATCTAACCATGTGAGTAGATGAATACTACATGCTTAACCCTATTCTAGGTATGTTGTATAATTAACCTAAATTCCCTCTCAAGATGGGATGAATAAGCATGTTTTCCCCCATGTCACTTATCACCTTATAAGAGATTAAATTATATACTTACCTATTGGGCTTATTTATTGCCTGTTTCTCCAACTTGTATGTAAACTACACAAGAGAAGATATTTTCCAAATTTTGATCAATAAAGTATCCCATGCATCTAGGACATTATCATATAATAGATGCCGAATAAATGTTTATTGAATAAATAAATTATATTCACTTTGAAGAAACTGAGGATCAGGTAGTTTAGATAATTACATCCATGTCACAGGGCAAGATGGTAATGGAATTGGGATTTTAATCTTTGTGTGTGATTGTCAACACCTGCTCTTTATTCTAGCATGTTGTAGTATGTGCAGTATGTGTCCTAAAAAGAAAATATCTGTGTTGGCTCCCAAATAGATCACTGACTAGCACTTTAACCTAGGGAACTACTTATTCTTTCTGATTCTGCAAAATGGAGAAATACAAATACATAAAGATATTATTATCTAGATATAGATTAGATGTAAAAATGGACGTACCTATATACACACACTAATATATATATTCTCTCAGTTAGTATTTAAAACAACTCTACAATATAGACAGGATAGGTATCATTATGTCCATTTACAACAAATATAAAAAAGACCAAATGAATTATGAGTATGGAGTCTCTTTCACAGGTTTGGTAGGTTAACCAAATGAAAAAATGTTGGTAAACTGCTTAGCACAGTACCTGAAACACACTAAATACTCAATGACATTTTTCCTTTTCAGTCTTTTTATATCACTTGGTTGTCTTTTTTTAATATTATAGCCCTCATTTCAAAATCAATACAACTGCATAAATTTGTATGGATTTTGGACTAATTCTACCTCTAGATTTCCATTCACTCTTTTTTTTTAAAGGAGGAGAAAAACCTTTTACTTTTAACAATACTATCTATATGCTATGTTGAAAAATCTTTCAATAGTCACACCAAAAACAACTACATAAAACAAACATTTTAATGCACAGTTAAGATTGAAATAATAATTATTTTTTAAAGTCCAAAGGCTTTTAGAGAGAGGGAAAGAGATAAGGATGTTTAGCTGATGCTCACAGTATGGCCATCCTGAAAGTGCCGATTTCAATGGCCAAGATATTATGAGTTTTAAAAAATTCTTTATTGTTCTTTATTGTTTAAAGTATTACATATGTCTCCCTTTCCCCCCCCCCATTGACCTCTCCCCAGCCCTTCCCACTCCCCCGCCCCCATGCCCTCACCCCTCTACTGTCTGTGTCCATTGGTTATGCTTATATGTATGCATACAAGTCCTTTGTTTGATCTCTTACCCGCCTCCCCTCCCCATTCACTCGTTACATGTTAAGCTGCTGATGGACAAATCCCTTCAGATACCCTATTTTCATCAGTTGTTTGATGATTTGTATATTTTTCCATTTGAAAAGAATACCTAGATGTAAGGACATGTTTGGTATGTTTTCAGGCACAGGAATAAAATTGATTTGTTTCTACTAAAGTAATCCTCAGAAAATAATAACAAATGCTGAGAGTTAATTTTCAAACATCAAATGTTCAGCCACAAATTACAATAAAAACTTCAAAGATCCTGATTTATGAACATTTTTATGATAAATTCTACTTTTTCTTTTAAATGAAAAAAATATGTAATTATGTAAGTCGTGTGCATGTGTGTCTGTATACGTTCAAATCTTTATATAAACTTTTCTTTCTTTTTCTTCAATCTAGCAGAAAGAATGGTCAGCTTTGAAACAAAAAAACAACCTGCTAAAAGCCAGCAAAAGTGCTGAGCTTGTTGAAATGGGATGATTTTCTGTTAAATGCACTTTTTCTTTTTTAACCTGAAAAAAGGTAATTTATAATAAAAGCCGGAGAAACCTAAAGATGTCCCCAACATTAAGTTCTTGGTAAGTCTTAAACGTTCTAAAAATGGCCTCTGTGTGACATTTTGCCCCACTTGTCAATTTTCTCTTTAGATGGTTTCAGCGGTTTGCGAGTTGGATACTGCTGCTAGGCACTTTTCAGGAAGTTTGAGGATTTACACCTCTCTGCCCTGCTGTTGTATTTCATCATGAGGCAGGTGAGATGGGCTTTGACCATTTGCACCTGGCAATGCACTTAGGCGACAGCGCTTAGAAAGAATACTGTGCACTGATGTCAATATATGATGTTTACAAAACAACCATGATGTATTAATATGTATCAAGCAATTAAATAGAACTTTGAGTATGAGGAAGGTTAATATCCTATAAGTGAAAGTGTAGTTTCTGTGACATAGTGACTCCTTAAACACCAGAACACTTTATCATTGATTAAATGCTGGCCTCTCTGTGGGTAAAGTTTTGGCATTTAGTTACAGCTACAGTGCATAAGTGCAGGTGCAACCCAGCTGGTTAGTCAACAGTGTGTTAATGTTTGATGCATAGCACACTAAGCACTTTAGCACTTAGACAATTAATTTAGACCCTAAATGAAGTCAGGCAAAAATGTCATTACATTAAAAGATTGAAAGAGTAAGTTTAAAGGAAATGTAAGAAAATTTAAAGAAGACCCTAAGAGAAATAATTTCTAAATTAATATATAGAGAACTTTGTAACCAGGTGATGTATTTTGTAAACATTATAAATGGGATGATATGTACAGGGGTGAATAAAAGGAGGTTTACAGATGTTTGTATGGAAAGTAATACAATAATTAATAAATAATAATACAAGAATATACTATGTGTTTCGTGTACTCACAACTATAAACCTACTTTTGCCCAACTCGTATACTATAAAAATTGTCTGAGTGAGCATCACCATGAAACCTTGAAATAAACAGAAATTCTCATCCACCTAGAAGAATGTCAGATCAATCCTTACAATCTGTTCTCAAATTTAAATGAAGAAGGTCTTCAGTTCCTCACACTACTCCATCTAACAACCCTAAACTTGAATGACTGCGGCATGGCCTCAGCATACCTTGTTCCCTAGATGTCTAATGAGGAGTGGTTGTGGATACACTCTGAGCCTAAAGAAAAGTTACTTCCCGTCGGCTGCCTTCCAGATCATGCTGATGCTACCTTACAAGGCTGCCAAAAATGTCCCATCTTTGGGCTTCGTAATTGCTTCGTTTTCTCCCACTGTGACACAGGATTTCTCCTTTCCCTTTCTACCACCCAGTGAGAGAGGTGTCCCATTGCATTTGACTGTGCCACCTCCATATTCTGCATAGTGCAGCACATGAGCAGCAGACCTCTTTCTTTCTTGCACATGCCTGACTGTCTCTCATAGCATGACCTTGATGTGGTATTGGGCTAAAACATGCTCTCACAGCCAGAAGGGAGGGTGAAGAGGGATAAAGGTGATGGAGAGCAGGACTCTATGAAACACGCATGTAGAATCATGGTATTAATTAGAAATATCCCCTATAATTACACAAAGCAAATTGTCATAGCTAGTAGCATGCTCCAGTCCACAAGCTGAGCCATTATTAGGGACGAAAATAGTGAGATCATAGGGTCTATGACCAAGGATCTCTTTTGATCTCCAAGAGTTTAGCAAAGATCTAGAATGAAATTGGCTGAGAATCACTAGGAAAACAATAAGGGGGCAGTGGTGGGATAAGGCATAATCAAACATTCCCAGAGTAACAGATTGTTTCGGTTGCCTCCCCTTCGACCCAGTGTCGAGGGAGGGATTCCCACCTTAGAGTTATGGAGATGGATGAACATATGACCCCTGCCACTGGGCAGATGCCGGGGGAGGAGGACACTGCACAGTGCTTGGCCATATGGAGGAAGCACTCAGGAAAAATGTGAGCAACCGGGGGCTGTGAGAGGCAGCTTTGTAGTGAAAAGGGGGTGAGGTGAACCCTGGTTTTTGAGAGAGGAAGTCATCGGCTTGTTTAAAGAATTCCACAGGCTGGCAGGGAACTGCAGTTCACTTCTCAGGGACAAGCAGGGATGGTGCCTGGTCCCATAAGAAGGGCTGTTTGGCTATGTGACCTAACTTGAAGGAGCACAGTCCATAGCAGGGCTTGTGGTCAGGGCTTTTGAAGTTGTCTGATCTTATCAGCTATCAAAGCAGCGCGTTTCAAGCCTTACACCACACATATCAGCACAGTGTCTACATGTAAAAGCAACGTAAATTTTCTTTATGGCAGGGGCTGTGATGATAGAAGATGGGCTAGTTGGCTAGAGTGGAACGTTTTTGTGGTTGTTGCTAACTCCACGGACTAACTCTTAAGCCGTGCAATGTTTGAAAGTAGCCAGGTATGGGCCCTCCGGACTGGAAATCGCTGGGCTTACCGTCTTCTAAGAGTGAAGAATGGTCAAACACACACTGTGAGTCACCGGCGAGCCCTGCTCAGCTGCGGAGGGTTTAATTTAGATTTCTTATCAGATAACAGCCTCGCTTGTGTGTGTGTGTTTTATTTCCTTTATTTTTATGACAGCAGTAGAACTTGCGTGGGGCCATTCCATTGACATAAAAATAGCATTTCTATTGACACCGTAGCAGCACAGACACCTGCACTGGCAGGGAAATGACTCCTGTGGGGCTGTTACTACGTCTCTGGAAGTCTATTAGACACTTCATCGACATCCCTAACAGCTCCAGGACTTGCAAAGAGATAGTAAGTGCGCCTCCAGTGCTGTTGCTATGGCAATGTAAGTGCACTGGTGCTTACCTGGACACTGCAGCAGAACGTGCACTCATACTTTAGGCACACCCATGCAAAACACACACATACATATAAGCATTTGTGCTGTACTTTTGACCTCATTTTTAAATAATATTGATTATATATATATACTTATCTTATTTGTTAACTAGAGGCCTGGTGCATGAAATTCATGCACTTGGAGCAGGGTGGTGGGGGGGAGGAGTGTACCCTTAGCCCGGCCTGTGCCCTCTCACAGTCCAGGAGCCCTCGGGGGATGTCCAACTGCAGGCTTAGGGGAGCGGGCCTAAGCTGGCAGTCGGACATCCTTAGCACTGCCTCGGAGGTGGCAGAGGCTCCTGCCACTGCCGCATGCTCGCCAGCTGTGAGCATGGCTTCTGGCTGAGCAGCACTCCCCCTGGGGGATCACACTGACCACCAGGGGGCAGCTCCTGCATTGAGCCTCTGCCCCCTGGTGGTCAGTGTGCGCCATAGCGACCAGTCATTCCACCATTTGGTTGATTTGCATATTAGCCTTATTACATAGGATTGTATATGTGTTACACACACACACATAATAAAAAGTTTCAACCACTGAGACATACCAGTCTTGCTATGACCTGACTTTAGACCCACAGAAACTGTGAGATCATTAAAGGTGATATTTTTAGTTAAGTTTGTGGTAACTTGTTACACAACAGAAACCTAATAAAGTTTAAAAGTTTAAGTAGTACCTATAATTAGGTTTTGAAGCATTTCCTCTCAATTATTAATTTCACTTTTTTCTCCTTTTTATTGAATTTATTGGGGTGACACTGGTTAACAAAATTATATGTCTGGAATTTTTTTAAATGATTGAGACCACCAAATATATAATCATGTATACTTTAAAATTAACAAGTGTCAGTAAACCATACTTCAAAATATTTTGTATTTTGATTTTAAAGGCTGATCTCCCTCGTAGAAAATAATATTCATTCATTGTGGAAGATAGCAAAAATGGTAAGAAAGATGAAAATCTAGGATAAGTTGTGTTAATAATTTATAGGCATATCATTTAATTTTTATTTTAATGTCATATATGTTAATTACAGAAACTTTAAGGTGTAATGAAAGTTAATAAGAAAAATAAAGTCGCCTGCTGTGTATCCATCAGCTAAACTTTATTAATATGTAAATGTTAGGTAGAAAGGCAGGCTAATTGCATTGACACAGGATGAAAGATTTCCCTAACATGTAATTATGCAATCAAAAAAGAGAAGAGAGGGTTAGTTTTTTTGTTCTCAGACACGTTTACATATTGGAATTACCTGGTGAAAATTTTTTTTTAAATGGTGTTGCCTGAGTCCTCCCTTTCGATATTTTGATTTACTTGGTCTAGGGTTGAGCCAGGTCTGTTATTTTGTTTGTTTTTCAATAAAAATGGGGCTGAGAGTCAAAGTTGGATGAGGAAGAGACAAGTAAAACAAAAGGGTGATGAGTTGGGAGAAAATAGATATAAAATCTTCCATAAAATGGAAGACTTGTGAAGGTCTCAATGAGTTCATAGAGGGTGATAATAGAAACACTAAACAGTGAATCTCAAATTTAATATGGTACCAATTACCCGAGGATATTGGTTCATGAACTCCGGATGGGATCTGGTACTCTGCTACAGTTGAAGACAGCAGGAAACATAAATTTGAAAGCAGGCAGTTGTGACTAGAACACAAAAGAACTGAATTCGTAGTTTTCAAGGAGATACTTGTTTTACTTCCAAAAATCCTAAATGAGAAGTTCTTAGCATTGTTAAGTGAAGGATTCCCTCCCATGTAGTATTTGCTTCCAGACTCATGGGCAGCAGAAGGAGGCGTGGGTAAGATTGTATTTAGAAACTTGTAGCCCAAATGGATGGATCTGGTGCTCAGACTATGTTATGCATACAAGAGTGTTCATTCTTGCATTTGAATGTGGACAGTGCTAATTCTAACCTCATGGTGCTCATGTTAAGAATAAGCTATCATGGCAAGTGACAAGTATATTACTTGGCAAAAAATAAGTGCCCAACAAAAATTGTGCCTACTTCTTTGCCCCTACTGATCATTTATATCTACCTGGGAAGCAGAGGTCACCCAGATCTCCGGAATTCTCTTTCAGAAGAGTGACTATCTATAAATAAGTAGAAGGTTCCAGATGTTGATACAAATTAGTATCTGCAGTTCAAAGCAAACATATATTTACCACCTAAATTATAACAATTACAGCCTTTGACAGGCAGTTTGGTGAAATCATCATGTAATAATTTCCATTATTTACAGCTGAGTGGTTGTTGGAAAAATGATAAAGAGACTAATTTATGTTTGTTAAACAAAGCGGGACTTATTTCATTTTCTATGTATCAGAGCAAGTTGAAATAAAATACCATGCAAGATTTGCTTTGGAAATAAAGCCTGATTACAATGTATACTGAATCCCTTTAATGCAGTAATACATAATATATATTTGTTTAAAATTACAGATATAGAGTTGACTCATTGTCCTCAAGAATTTTCTATCCAAAGTTCAGCATGCTTTTCCACGTGAAATGTACAAACACATTCATTTATTGATTAGACATATTGCAGGGTGTCCAAGTCTAGCTACCAGGCATGTGGTGGTCAGTTCTGCATGATTTTCTTCCGATAACATAGGCATACGAATCCAAAGACCTAACAAGAACTCTCTGGAGTGCACTGTGGGGCTTTCATGAAGGACAACTGGAGTGTAGACGAAGGACTCTCCCTAAAATATGTTAGTCCAATAATTTGAAGCCCCTCAGAGACACCCATAAGAGATAAATTTTGTTTGTTTGTTTTCAATCTTTAAGTACATGCTGTGCTTCCCACGATGATGCGGCCTTTCAAAGGCGCTGAGGAAGAGTGGGCATTCAGACACATGTGAATCTGGACAGTTGCCTTGCTCTTGTTAACCGTATAGCCTTGGGAAATAAACTCTGTGAGCCTCAGTTTCTTGGCTGCTAAAATGGGAGCCACAACACATTTTTGTTATTGGATATATTGTGTTTAGATGATTAATGATGGCGGGTGCTTACAGTTTTATGTGTGTGTTTAGTATGCCACAGGCCCTACCTATGACCTGTGTTCATTCCACTCCTTGGGTTGGGATGTCCCAGAGGGAGATGAAGGCGACAGATCGGCCGCAGGGAGCCTGGTGGTTCTGCCATCTGTGCTGATATAACTGCAAAGACAGTGGAGTCCTCCCTCACAATGGCATCCAGGAAAATAAATATTTGTACCAACTATAAAAGGAAATGCCCTTAGGAGGAAAACATTTATAAAAGTAAAACATATGAGCAGAATCCCTAAATTTCCAATAAAAAAAAGCGGGGACATAAAGAATACAAATAAGCATGGCTAGTTCACGACTAAAAAAACGAAAGTTTAACTTTACTTATTTATCTAAAAATATTGGGAAGTGCTTACTATATGCTGAATATCATTATAGGTACCAACAGTCCAATGAAGAAATAAATATGTGATTGTCATCAAAGATAGCCACCTGTTGTAAAATGTAAATAATTACAAAGGTTTTGTGCAAGAGATACATTGATAAAGTCATAAATAGAATTCAAATCCTGCCTGATTAAGTAACTTCATGACGATAATCTACTTTTATATTAGTACTCTTTTTATTTCCTTGCATTAAGTTGAATGATTTCCAACGTGTATTCTATAATTTGTTTGGTATTTCAATACATTTTAGTGTATCTAACTTCCTTTCTTAACTTATTGTTATATAAGCCCATTTTTCAACACTTGCAATGACTCCTTCAATTAGTGAAAACTTATTATAGAGAATAAAGATGTTATGGAGAATAAAATTAAAAGCTGAAGAGGCATCAAAATCATTCTGAGAAATTTGGATTCATATAATGAGCAAAACTCAAATATTACTGAGCAAGTATGCTAAGTTTATCAAGTTACCACCTTAAGCAGTGCTACCCTGGGACCACAGCATAAAAATGACACTTGCTAGCTAGGTTTTGTCATATGGGCCCTCCCCCATGCCCTTCTAGTTGCTTGGAAACAGGAAAACTCAAAATATCACTGGGCACCAATTTGCCACAATGGTAGATTATTTTTTTTCAATCCTATGGAAAAAAACACCCTATAATCTATACTAAAAGTATTAATAATCCAGTGTTATACCTCTTATAACATTATTCAATATTAGTCTATGCCTTTTTATTTGTATAAAACTATGATGATTTGAATTATTATTCAGCAGATATTTACCCCCCTTCTCCTACATTGGACAGAGTTTACTACCCTTGCTCATTAATTTCAAGCACAGGAAAGTGATTTGCTTTGACCAATGGACATGACTCAAGCACAGTTTGGCTTAGCATTGGCGATGCCAGTAACACTGACCCTAAGAGGTCCAGGTCTTAGGTCACCACAGCCCCTTCAGTCTGGCCCAAGAATGAACACACATGGTGCCGACCTAAACCCAACCTGCAGTCGGAAGCAGTACTACCTCGCTGAGTTCTTCCTAGAAAAGCCTAACCATCATCAACCTGCAGCTGAATGAGCGGGATGCAAATGTGTGTTTTTACAGGCCCCCGAGTGTGGGGTGGTTTGCTATGCAGCTCTATTATTTCAATAGTCACTTCATATAAGAATCAGACCTGTATATCATTTTTGTCATTGTCCGCAGTTGCCTTTTTCCCCCTACTAAGCCAAGTTGATTAAATAAACATCACAGATGTACGACGCAGGCTCAACAAGACAACATGGGCATCGTTGCAGTTCTTACAGCCACTTTTTGGACTTGCGGAGTGAGGGATGAAGATGTGCCATCTTCCCGTGAAAAAACGATGTCAGTGTGCCAGCTGGCCCAGGGCCCTGATTGAAAGGAATAGTAATGAATGAGGCAGAAGTAATGGCCACCATCTGGGCAAAGCTCAAGTGAGCTTGTTTGGACAAGGCTCCAGGGTCAAGTAAATGGAACGAACTTTCATTTCGAGATGCAGCTGTGAGTGAACAAGTCCCCACTCCTGCAAGCCATCGCAGGTGTGGGAAGATGTCGGCAATATGTTTTCAAACGGAGTGGGGTGCAGTTGTGTCTTGGAGGCGCTGGCAGTTGTCATGTCTGGGAACCACGTGAAGTGGCCCCTCAGCAAGCCCCGAGAAGCGGGAAGGTATTATTAGCGCTTCCTTGAGCCAAAAGAAACAGCATGGGGCTTGCACCAGAAGAGGTATGTTTCTGCAGGGCTTATTACTGCGTGCTGAGTGCTTTTTCCTCCGCAACCTGGATTGCTAAGAATGACACTTTATTGAAATGCCTGGATTGCCCGGGTTTTGTTGCTAAGTGTTTAAATTGGTGAAAATATAGCTAAGCATACGCATCCTGCTGATTAATGATGCCCTCTTTGGCAACTGGGCTCCATGCTTTCTGAATCAACTTGGGTCACCAGAACATATTGAATGCTTTTAAAAAGGAGGCAGACATTGGAATGAACAACAACAGCAACAACAACAAAAAATCAAGAAGACAAACATTGGTTCCAGGACCACCTTGTGCGCGGGTTCATATTTGAAGCATTTCACTTGGGAAGTTCTCATTTTGTCCTGTTTTGGGGTCCAGCCAGTCTAATAATCTGCTTAGAACAATGGTTAATGGCCTAAAAGGAAACATTTGTGTCCCCTAAATAGCCCTTGTGTGGGATATGCTATAGTGGCTGACTAGACTGCATACAGTGGGATGGATAATAAATTATAGTAAGTAGTCACTAGACAGCAGCTAATAATACTACAACTTACCACACCCCCAATTTCAGAAAATTATTTCTAGAAGTTAAAAGGTATAAAAAATAATAAACACCTGGTGAAGAATAATTCCTTTCTGTTGCTTAAGACATGAGATGGTAACATGGGGGCTGTTGAGAAAGGGTAGCCCATTTAAATCCTTGAGTGTGAGGGTAAGGGAGCTGCCAGGTGAGTTACTAAGTTCAGTGCAAGTGAGGACAAAGCAGCCCAGTAGATGAGGAAGACGGGGTGTGAAGCAGGTGCTATGTCCTAAAATGTAAATATTTGCTAGGGATGCAGGAAAGCCCTCAACAGACAGTTTAAATGATGGGGACTACATTAAGCAATAAACCTTTCCAATAGATCCAGGCGTGTCATTGTGGAATCTTTTTCACTCTTCTCCTGGTATTATCTGCCTCCTTCAGGGCATCTTTGTGATGAATTAGAATTTTGATCACTAGAATCAGATAACTTACAGGGTGGGAGTAATGTTTTATTGTTCTCTGTCTTCTCGATGATTAGCATAATGCCTTGCTACTAGTATACTGTAGGTACTCTATGCATACTAGTGGATTTGAAGGGAATGCGGCCTATTAGTACTTAGTGAAATTAATCAGGATTGAAATCACTATCATATTAGAAAAAAATAGTCATGGCAGCCAACGTGAGCTTGGATGGGGAGAAAGAAGTTCATGTTTGTTATTGGCATCTATATAAGCTGGTTTCATCTCCTTTGGAAAGATTAGAAATGTTTATTATGACATATGAAAAATATGCAGATCCATTAGACTAGTAATATTGCTTTCTGGAACTTCTCCTAAGGATATCATCCAAGGAAGAAAATAAGTTTTTGCAGAGAAATATCAATGAAATATACTTTCCAAAATAAGAAAAGTAAGAATTGAATTATATTACTTTTATCAGGGAGGGTAAGAAGCATTGAAAAAATTGTGAAAAAATGTAAAAACCAAGGCAAATTTTGGAATTATGACATTAAGTGAAAATAATAAGTAAACTAGTATGCTCGCAAAATTTCTAATTATGTAAACTTGTGAAATAAGTACATAATGACTGAAGGCAATGTGTTACAGATAAAATAATGATGAGAGGAACTATTTTACTGGGAAATTTTTACTATGCTTTCCAAATTTTATAAAACCTACAGTTTCACTGTGATCCAAGTAATTGAATATAAATTAATATTATACTCAGTATTTTCCATGGAGTACAAAGCACTGTGCTATTCTGGTGTTTCTGCTATGAAGGAGTTTATTGTACAATAGGGATTTAGATATAACAAACATATTACACTGTATTAGCTAATTGCTGTGTATTAGAATTCTGCACAAGGGCAGCCTGGGAGGGGTATTCTATGTAGGTGGGAGAACTGAAGGAAGAAAGAGTTGGGTGGGGTGGAGGTGTATGGATTAAATAGGATGAAATCTACAAACAAGACAGCAAATACATTGTCTACTCTAAACTATTATTTTTTTTATTTAATTTCAAGCAAACCCAAGTAAGAGGTTGTGT
Source organism: Myotis lucifugus (assembly GCF_000147115.1). Lineage (NCBI taxonomy): Eukaryota > Metazoa > Chordata > Mammalia > Chiroptera > Vespertilionidae > Myotis > Myotis lucifugus. The sequence continues at coordinate 1,694,131 of NW_005871227.1, read as the reverse complement.
CCAAGGCAGAGGGACTGAAGTTTGGAGGCAGAAATTTAACAGTGAATTCAAGTAGAGGGGGGAAGATGCTATGGCAGAGGGGGTAGGTAGAAATCTTAAGTTGTGGAGTTAACCACAGAGAAGACAGGAAGTCAGAGGACTCACTGCGAAGGGGAATGTTCTGTATTCTTTCATGAGATGGTTATTCAGGTGTGGCAATAAGGAAACAGAGGAGAGGCTCAGGAGAAAACGTTTATTACACTCACAGGTCCCATAAACAGGAGGCGAACTATATCCTGCAGGACCACATGAGAAAGACACTTGGGGGTCAGCAAGCAGACAGCTTTACGGTGGGGAGAAAGCTGTAGACCAGAGCCTCTCCTGGGGTTTCTATAGGAGAGAAACGAGAGGGTAGGGGGGACAGTTTAGGTTGGCTAGTTTGAACTATTTCAGTGGGCTCTGGTCTGTAAGTTGTCCCTGGTTGCCTGGTACCTGGCCCTGGGATTATGAAGGCAGAGGGACATTACCCCCTAGGGTGTGTGGAGCAAAAGAAACTCTGCCTTGGTTAGTGTCCTCATCAAAGATGTTCTAGGCTGGTCCTTTCCTACCTCTGAGAATGATAGTCTCTCCTGAGCCAGAAATATTTTTATAGAAGGTAAAGCATCATAATACACACAAAATTGAAAATATACATATATTTACATAAAATAGACTGAAGTATTAAAGGAGAAAAAAAGAACACATATTCTTCTAACTTACTAATAAACAATGGATCTGAGTTTCTAGGTAGAATAACTTGATCTCATTCTCAGATAGATCCCTCTGTGTGCCCGCATCACTTATCACTTACTTGGTACCTAAGTCTCATGTAACACTGGCACTTATTTTTCAACAAAAAGAATATTTCCACCATTTCTTTTGAAACAAAATATTATATGTTTAATGTTTTAAACCTAATTGTGGTTTTATAGAGGCAGTGTTTTCTTCTTAATGGAAAGGGAATGGAGTAATATATCTCCAGTAGACTTCAATTTATGTTTAATAGCTGTCTTTTGGATGCAAGATACATGAGGCAATCATTTAAAAATTCAGTGATGATTATTGGTTAGTATCAACTGATAAGGATGGAGCATTATGGACTCAAAGAGAAATGGACTGAGCTTTGCCACATTGAGTCAAGAGCTAAAATAACATTGAATACCAAATATAAGCAGAGGCTTTATCATAGATGAATGAAATCAACATTATTGTAATTAACTGCATTATATCATCTTCAAAAAACAGCCAGAACGAGTTTTTAATTCTCATTTTCCATGTATGAAAAACTTGGATTTTAGAGTGGTCAATTCGCTTAACCAAGGTTATATATATGTCTAAGTTTTGTCAAATTCAGCTCCTCCCAAATACAAAATCCAATTTATTACTGATGGTATATTCTGCACTGTGTTATAATCTCCTTAATCTACACAGAACACTCTAGTGCACATGTGCCATGGATATCAAGAGTACAATAATGATGCTGTCACACGCGACTCAGTTCATTACATAGACAACCAGGAGGTGTCTGGCAAGCTCCAGAATCTGGTGAAAAGGAGATGAATCAGAATCCGTGCTTGTAGACGTCTTAGTCTCCTGGAGTGACTGGCATGTAAACAAATGGTTGACATATCTTGATGAGCATAGCTGTAGTAAAATGTCACACAAGATTGGATATGAATATTTATGATGGACAGATGTTGTCCAGGTGAGAAAGTCATGACATGAAAGGATGGAGAGAAGTAAAAGGCAGGAGGTAGCGGAAGTGATATGATACCAGGTGCATCCACCAGCTCTGTGATATCAATTACCATTGCTCACAAGTGGCCTTAACAATACAGGGCCATGCACTCAGCCCCTCTCTCTCTTTGTCAAAATTAGTCCAGAGAAAAGGGAAAAGGCCAAATTCTCTGATGAAAAGGTGGTTCCTTTCCTGAGTGCGATTAGTTACAGGAGCTGACAAGCTGTCACTCTGCATCCATTTTTAGGAAGGGCTGGAAATTATTCTGTTGGGAGAAGCTTGCATGAAGAATAGGTTTGGGGACGCTGGCGCCTGCCCCTCACAACCAGGCATCCCTTTGCAAATCCCGGTTGCCATAACAACCGGATAGCACTTTTGGTCCCAAACACAACACACTCTTTTATGGTGATGATTATTATTAGTCAGTTTGCACTCCGGGCAGAAATCTGATTTACTTTCCCCGAGGAAAGTCACCATATGACATGCGAAATGTCAGCGAGAGAATAATGCGGAGTGGAAGCGGGGAAGGGCTATGAAATAAAACATGTGTGGGAAAATACACCTGGTGAGCCCTTTATTATTTTTAAGTAAAAAGGTGCCAGGTTACTCAGCCGGAAGTGCGATGTTAACTGTATCATGTCAGTGAGCAACATGACAGTGTATCGTGAAGGTGGTGGTTGTAAATGATCTATCATGGGGTGTTTGATAAAATGTGACACCTGAAAACTTTGAAGGTGTATGATTTTTTTAACATTATCCTGCAACTCGACTGATTGGAACTGAAAAATCCATTAAAAAATGAGGTGTTTCCCCTAGCACGCCAATCAGAATGGAACATATGCCTAGTTTTCTGGGCATCAGTTTAAGAATGGGAAAAAGCAATTTCACTCCCAGAAGATGAGTGATCACACTGACTATGAATAAGTTATTCTGTTCCAAATGCGCTGCTTTGTAAAACGTAGAATTTTAGCAGTTTCCTTCCCAGTCAAACTTCCCCAAACCATTATGTTAACCTTTAATGAGGTTTGACCTTCAGGCAAACACAGAAGAAGAACACTTTTTGGAATCTCTTGTGTGGAAAAGAAAATTGCATCTGCTGTACCAGCCGGCTATTTCTTCATGGCATGTTTATCAGTAATGTGCCCCAGCCCAGCAAAATTGTGTCCTTGAACCAGGGATATAAAATGATACTATTAAGGGAGCCAAGCCAACTCTGGTCAAAGAAAGCCATTTATTTCCACTGACCCAGCTGGTCAAGTGAATTTAGGTTCGGCAGCTTGGCTCACTTGAGAATCGAGCACTGCCATCATGCCTGTAATTACAGCATGAAAGTGGTTTCCAGGAAAGAACATCAAAAAGGAAACAGACTTTCCCTGGCAGTGTTATACTTCAGAACAGGAGAGTGGGCAAGGTGGACAGGAAGCACACATTTTCATGTGATTCATACTGAAAACACTGTATCAATCAGCTATGTTTACATAATAAACCACCCCAAACTTAATGGTTTGACACCATAAACATTAATTATTGGTTCAAATTCTGTGACTTGACCGGGCAATTTTTGTATCTCTGGGCCAGCTCATCCTGGCTGGATGGCCCAGGGTGGTCGTCCTTAAATATACAGGCTTCTGATGGGACTATGGGAATGACCTCCATGGATGATCAGGCCTTTCTGTGGTTTCTCACCCGGCAGGAGGGGAACTGGAGCTTCTCCATCTGGTCTTTGAAGGGTTCCCAGAATTAATAATGGGCAAGCTCCAATGCAGAGTATTCCCATCTTCTCCAGAAATCACGTTTACTAATGTTACATTGGCAGATTCCAGTCATATCACCAAGTCAAAATTCAAAGGATGGAGAAGTAAAATAGACCAGCTGTCGCCAACCTTTCGGACCTCAGGGACCACCGGTTGGTGACCACTGAAATAGACAACCTCTTGATGAGAGGGGTAGCAAAGAATGTGGGGGATTGTTTTTAATGTACTTTAGCATTCTCACTGTACTTGAGGATTACAGAATTATAGATTTCCATATGCTTTTTTTCTTATAAAAAAAGAGAACGTTTCCAAATACATTTCAAGGTAGAAACAGTAGCAGTGAGTTCATCAAGGTTAAACACATAATTATAGCTGCTTCTACAAGATCTAAATTGCATGATTTGAAAATTAAATACCTGAGTAAGTAGGATTCATTGGGGTTATCTTCATTTTATTCTGTTTTATTCTTCCACATGACATAAAATTATTGTGTGGTGATGTCATCTTCCACAATGGCTAACAGGGAAGGATACTGACTGTGTTCAGAAAGGACAAGGATAGAATTTTTTTGAAAAGTCACACAGTGTTCAAGTCTTATATTTTGTTTTATAAAATTACCCCAAATTCATAGATTAAAACAACAATCATTCATTCTCTCTTAGTATTTGCAAGTGACTCGACTATAAGATGCTGGGACAGAGTCTTTGATAAGTTCGTATTTAGAATGTGACTGGGGCCGGTGCCATTTCAAAAGCTTCTTATCTTACATTCCATGTCTGGGACCTGTGCTTGGAGATGTCAGCAGCTGGGAGCTCAAACAGCTGTGGCTCCTCCAGCATTTCTCGCTCTCTCTCTCTCCTTCTCTCCCCCTCTCTCATTTCTTTGCAGACTCTCTCTAGCATGGAAGCCTTAGAGTGGCTAGATTTCTTATATAAACACTAGAGACTCAGTGCACGAAATTCGTGCATGAGTAGGGTCCCTAGAGGCTTCCAGCTGCCATCCAGGGCCTTCCACACCACCCCCAGTGGTCAGCTCACATCATAGCAAGGGATCGAACTCCTGGTCTCCCAGTTGACCTCCGGAGGGGGCACTTAGCATATTAGGCTTTTATATAGAGAGATGTGAAGTCCCCAAAGGTATGTGTCCCAACAGAGAGACAGATGGAATGTGCATCCCCTCTTCTAATCTAACCTCCACATTGTCACAGATTCACTTCCTGTATGCTCTATTCACCAAGGTAGCCACAAAGGTGCAACCAGAGTCAACAACACAGACCCACCTCTTGATGGGGGAGTCACAAGGTTCAATAAGGGCAAGTATGACTGAAAATAACTTTTGGTCAATTTTAGGGAAGTATAATCTGCTATATCTTGGTATACATTAAACTTTGTGACATGGATCTTTAGTATTATCCTTCTCATTTTCTTAGACAAAGTTCTGGTTATATTATCGATAGTTCCACATTTCTTTGAGCATTTCAAGGTTATCATTGACATTTGTTTTGTGAACCTTGGTTTACTTCTGCTTCAATCAACAAAAGAGCCCAAGGAAGAGCTTGAATACAAATATCTTATTTGGGAAATAATCTGGGAAAATAGAAGAGGAGAACTGAAGAAAAAAAGGAAAAATCAATGCAATGATGCATGGCCACGGTGGTAAGTGACTTGTGTTTTCAAACTTGACTGGGCATTCTGAGAAGACTTATGAACTCCATCTCAGAGCCAGGCATTTAGAGGACTAAAGAATGGAACAAGTATTCTTGGTTTGGTTAAAGATGGCCACAGGGTCATTAATTCCCCTGAATTTCCAGCTTGCTCATGTAGGAGCACCTACTGCATTCCACAGGTAACCCGCAAAGGGCATGCAGGGAAATGCCAGAGGGGAAAGTAAAAGGTAGGTGAAGGTGGTGCTTAGGGATGCCCTCTGTGCTGCCCTCAGACTGCGCTGGTAGAAGACTGCTCAGAGAAAGAGGTAAGGCTGAGATCATTTCTAGTGCTGCCTGAGAATTGTACGATGCATATTCATTTACACCAAAAAGAATCAATTCTGAGCACTTACTGTGTGCTGGATTCTGTCCTGCCCGCTGGGACAGAGAGGTAAAAATACACAATAATAGACGCTTTGTGGCCCCTGGTGTGATAAAGCTCCAAGCAAGCAGATCATCACAACACAATAAAATAAGTGGCATGAGAGAGGAATACACGATGCTATTGATGAGTAGGAGAGGTGGAAAACAAGTGTACCAAGGAAGACAATGCATGATCTGAGAAACCTTTATGAAAGATTGATGACTGACTAAATCTTAATCAAAGAAAGGTTTTTCTCAATGGGAAATGGAGACAAAAGGAAGCAGGCAGTCCAAGCAGACAGTGAATGATTATATATGACAAAGGTACACATCTGACACTGTGATAAACCTCAGGACACACATTTATATATTCATAAACTGAGACTCCATGGATGGAGTCAATTGGCCAGTCACCACTTTTGGATTGACAATTCCGGCAAAAACCTAGAAATCCTGTATCCTCACCCAATTTTTTTTCTACTTTTTAGGCTTACCAAATACTAGTTTCCAATCATTTGTTTAAAAACAAATATGTTATACATCATGTCACTTTTTTCCCCATTAGGAAACTTTGTTTCCTCCCTCCTAATTTTTTTTTTTTTAGTTCTTATAGGCTGGACTAATAATAAAATTGACACAAGACCAGGTCAACAGGAGAAAAAGCAATTAATATGTGCACATGGGAAAATTATAAATGATAGTCAAAGAAAAGATGAACCAGCCAATGTGTTATACTTTTTGACAAAGAGACAATAAATGTGTGAAGAATTGACAGGCCAAAAAATGGTTAGTTTCATTAGAAAGAAATCTAAGCAAGATTTGTGTATGTATTAATGAGGAATCTAAACGAAGCTTGAGTGTAAGTAGTAAAACAATAAAGAGGCTACAAATTTGTTCACAAAGGCTGCAGATGGTACCTAATGGCCAGAGAGCTTACCTTGATCCTCCTAGGCCATCTTCATCCCCCATCCCACACCCATAATATTTATCCAGCTACTCTTAGATGTTTGAGGGCATAAAACAATATGCACTAAGAACATTCCAAACTGACGTTCTCCACTTTAAGTGCCTGCTTCCTGACAGAAAAGGGGGGACATTGTTTCCAACTAACTAAAAATAATAAAACAATTTCTATATACCTGAGTGTCTTCTGCAATGTCCGTACAAGGAGTTTCAGATGACTAAGGTTAGAAGCCAAATAGTGAATTGCCCATGTTTCAGAACACTGGGCCAGACTCTAGAGGGGGAACATCAAGGCATAGCCTCTGTGTGTTTCAAGTTTGACCATCTTTGGTGTTTGATTTATTCTGACCCTCAGAATCAGAATCTGTAAGAAAGGTGTGCTAAGGTACAGTGTCCAGCCCTCCCAGCCGCGCCCTCCCCCCCATCCTCCCCCCTCCCGCCCACAGCTAATGAGTCAGCATTTCTGGCAATGGGTCAGAGTTCCCAGCTTTCCAGGAGCGTCTTTTGTGAGCCTTAAACTCACTGGTGAGTCTAATCAGTGAGGCTGCTCTTTGCACACCCCAAACAGCACCTGCAGGCATCACTTAACACCCACAGGGCACTTGAACTTGAATCAAAGAATCGCTCCAGGCTGTTCTTTCTTCATCCTCATGAATGTCCTCAGGAATCCTCCCTGCTATCACCACAGACACCACTTTTTTTCTCCTCTTCTCCCCTCATCTAACTCAGTCTTCATTTGGTGAGTAGACTTTCTACCTCTGCCTTCATTGTCACCTGGCAACCCTTGTCTTGGGTCCTGGGATAGCTCAATGCAGAGACCGGCCACCTAAGACCTCCTAGGTAGTTAGTTCCTCCTTGCTTTTGTGAATCAACAGGGACATTCCCCTTTAATATAAAATGTTTATAGTGTGACTGAGTCCTCAAGCACCCATAAAACATGGTGCCCTCGTGACTATGGATGTTACACATAAGTAAGTGGAAATTTCTGGCTTCTTGTCTCAAGACAGAAAGCACATGATGACCCCCTGTGCAACCTTAGCCAATTGATTTAGATTCTCTGCTATTCAGTTCAATCATCTTAAAAAATGGATTAAAACAGAAGGACTTTGACACTACGTACTGGAATTTTGGGGGTGGGATGAGAACTATCCTGTTTATTGTAAAAAGTTGTAATAAGCAATAATGTCTCCTAGCATTGCCAAATGTCACCTGGGATGGGGAAAGTTTAAGCAAAATTGCCCACAGTAGGGAGCCATGGACTGAAGGTGTCCACTTCACAGCATTCTTAAGATATTAAATGAGATAAGGTACATAAACGTGCTATTAGAGTTGAACAGATTTTATAAACTAAGGGGCTGTTTTTATAATAAATAGGAACTGTATCATGTTTCAAACTAGCTGTTAGTATGGTTCTAGCTATTTAAACATCACAGGACATTAGTGATAATGATATGATACTTTTAAGTATGCCAGTCAAAGAGTTGTCCAAATGGGAATTCAAGCACACTGTGACCTTGGTCAATGATCCGGCAGAGAGGGCCAGGCAAAGATGTGCAAGGCCCAGAGGCAGCCCAGCCCTCCTCTGAGTAGGATGCTTTTGATGAAATGTTTTATGTCTTTATAAATGTAAACCCTTCAGATTGAGTCACTAGTCAGCTTTTATGCCTCAAGAACAGAAATGTGTTTTAAATGGGCAGTCCTGTAATATCACCCCATCAAACCAGTGTTGGAAGTCTGTAATTTTAAATTTGCCATTCCCATTTTAAAATACTGCACCTAAAATAGCTTAGAAACTAGAATGAAACCGAACCCCTATAAGGCCTTATCTTCAAGACAGAAAATTATATTTTAGTTTCCTTCCATTTATTTCTATAAATTATTATTCCCCTCTGAAAGCATTAAAGTCTCTTCCTCTCTCTACTTCCTTCCCTTCCCTTCCCTTCCCTTCCCTTCCCTTCCCTTCCCTTCCCTTCCCTTCCCTTCCCTTCCCTTCCCTTCCCTTCCCTTCCCTTCTCTCTCTCTCTCTCTCTCTCTCTCTCTCTCTCTCTCTCTCTCTCTCTCTCCAAAACATCTTGCAGCTAACAATCAGGTGAGAGAAAGACTTGGTTTCTAATGCTGCTGACAACCTGGCACAGAGGAACAGCATTGCCTGTGTAGCCGGGAACCCTGTTCATATCTCCTCTCTGGCCTTTTCGGCAGCTGTGGGTCACCTGTGAAGTCACCATATGAAATCTGTTTGCTCATCTATAATGTGTAGTCTTTAGTGTCTTCTTTGAAATACACCTGTGCGTGCTGGGTGAAAATAAATATCTACACTGGATAAAACAGTAGATATTTTAAAGAAGTTGATTTCTTTTCTGCTCTCATTTTTTTTTCCTCAGGCCCCAAATTTGTAGGAAAGTGAATAACTCATCTTGGCCAGGGGTGGAATAATGAGTAAATGGACTTGTAGGAGAGGGTTCAAAATCCTTTCAAAACTATAGAGGGAGAAAATGGCTCCTTAATCCAGGAAAATGTTCTCAGCCCTATATTAAGAAATAATCCTACCAGGAACTCAGGTCAAATAACCTATCAAATGGCATGAGGGCCCTTGAGTCAGGAGAACTAATGTCACCTCGTGGCCCCATGTGTTGCCAGTCGTACGTCCATTGATAAACATTTTGTCTGTCAGTTTTATTTATCTGCCTTCCCAAATATTTACAAACTAGAGGCCCGGTGCACAAAAATTCGTGCACTCGAGGGGGTCTCTCAGCCCAGCCTGCACATTCTTACAATCTGGGACCCCTTGGGTAGGGTCCAGTTCCATCGCAGCATAGCTCTGGTTCCCGGGCCTGTGGGGAGGGACCAAGGGGCCAGTCCGATCAAGCATGGTTCCGGTTCCCCAGAGCCTGCAGGCGGGGAGAGGGACCCAGAGGCCAGTCCAATGGCAGCATGGCTCCATTCCCACAGCTCCCTCCCACCACCGCGCTGCGGGCAGCCGGGACCTAGGACTGACTTCTGCTGTGATCAGCCGGGATCCAGGACAGACTTCGCCATGCCAGCCACGACCCTAGCCTGGTGTTCAGTCGTCTGTCTGGACGTTTAGGTCGTGATGGACCCTAGCTCTTTATATATTATTATAGAACCTTGAGCAAGTGACTTTCCATCTCAAATCTTGGCTTCAGCTATGTCATTCTTAAATGCACAGATTGGACAAGGTAACAGCCAATGTTTGCTCAAGTTCCAAATTCCAGGGACCAGGCAACAAGTTAAACACAATAAATATCTCTTCATGATCCAATATCCGTTATGCATAAGTTAATTTATTAATATTAGAGTTCATTAGTGAATAACAGAATTAATTAATGCCACAGAGATTATGAACGTGTACCAAATTTTGTTTGGTTTTATTTTATGAGATATGCAATAAAAAAGATCTTCCACCAGTTAACATTTTGTTGCTAATCTTGCTTGCAGTACTGCCTAATGAAAAACAACTAATTAATATGCTTCTAATAATTAACTACACCATATCCTTGGCACTAAAAAATCAACATTCACAAATAGCTGGAACCATGTTGCATGGGCATGCCTGTAACCTCCAATCTTTAGAGAAGACTGTGAGTTACATATAGTATCTAATGAATTATTTATAATGGTAAGAAATGAGCTGAAACATGCATACCAGCCATGGGGAAGAGTGAACTATGATAGCACTTGGAACAGCCTGAACAATCTGGGTGCCCGGACTACGTATTAGTTTGAAGAGCTTTGTAAGCAATTTCTGGCTTATTCAGGCTTGACTCTCTTTAGGAAAAAAAAAAGTTAAGGTAGACCTTCTCAATTAATTTCCTCCGAGTCTGTGATCATCAGTCTTTTGTGAAAATAATACCATCTTCCCCAATGTTCCTACTCACTCTGTCCATCAAACTCCTTTATTTCAGTATTTTTGAAATGATTTGTTCCTAAAACTGACAGAAAACTGAAACTTTTTATGCACTGGAGCTCCAGATAGACATTTAAAAAACAGAAGTATTATTTTTCTTGCTTTATAAAATGATATACAAAGCAAATCTGAAATAGAAAATATCATCCCTATTGTAAACTCTATCATTTCATCAAAAGCTTATTGAGAAAAGAAACTAAGATTCATCTTTGCATCCTCCCCTAATACCACGTGCTTGCTCTGTCTCACAGTGAACACTTATAATCTAGAAAGTTTATTGAGCTCCTTGCAAAAAAGTAATTGGAACTTATCTGAACAACAAGAGGCAGCAGCTTATGAGGGAGAAAAGGCCACCCTTTTGAAGCAGTGAATATCATAGTGTCATAGAATGAATGTTTGCTGAGTACTGAGCAATTTTAACACCAGAACTTATTTGTTTCCTGATAATTAAAGGCAAATATAAATGCCCAATTCCTCTTGTCCACAGTCTGTCCCAATGTTTTTGTTTGGATCCGACTGTATATTCTTTTTGTTTTCTTTCTCATAATGAGCTCTTTTCCCTCAAGTGCACTTATCCTTTCTCATACCCATTTAAAAACAAAATCTAAATACGTAGATATCTATCTATCTATCTATCTATCTATCCTTTTATATATCCTGCAGTCATGGACCAGCCCAATATGCCTTGAGATGGGAATATAGAAAATAAATCAGTCATAGCCCCTGTCCTCAATACAGGAAGAAACATTTGAAAGAGGTGATCCCAGAAGAGGCAAAAACAGTGTAAAATCCTAGGGGTAAATATTAAGCAGCATATCCAGGAAATTAGACTTTTTTTGGGAAAGATTTCACTGTATAGACTGGAAAATTATTACTGGTAAAATGTCCATACTACCAAAAGTAATATACACACATGTTCAATACAATTCCTATCAAAATCCCAATGGCATTTTTTTTCACAGAAATAGCGCAATCTGAAAATGAACATGGAACTCTAAAAGACCACCAGTAGCCAAAGCAATCTTGAGAAGGAAGAACAAGGCTGGAGGACGTCAGTGTCCCCTGATTTCAAATCCCACTATACTCCCTGATGTCAGCCTATATTTCAAAGCCATAGTAATTAAAGCAGTGTGGTATTAACATGAAACAGAACAGACTGTGGTCAATTAATTCATGACAAAGGAGCCAAAAAAACACAATGGGGAAAGGGCTATGTCTTTAATTAATGGTGTTGAACAAAATTGGAATATCTACATGCAAAAGAATGAAAATGAACTATCGTACACCATACACAAAAATTAACTCAAAATGGATGACATAGTTGAAAGTAAAACCTGAAACCATAAAGTTCCTAGAGGAAAACATTGGGGTAAATTCTTTGAAGTGGGTCTTGGTAATAATTTTCTTGACTCTGACACCACCACTGAAACTAAACAAGTGAAACTATATCAAACCCAAAACCTTCTACACAGCAAAGAAAACCATCAATGAAATGAAAAGACAACTAATGCAAATCAAAACGACAATGAGGTACCATCTCACACCTGTCAGAATGGCTATCATCAACACATCAACAAACGACAAGTTCTGGCAAGGATGTGGAGAAAAAGAAACCCTTGTGCACTGCTGGTGGGAATGCAGACTTGTGCAGCCACTGTGGAGAAAAGTATGGATTTTCTTTAAAAAATTAAAAATGGAACTCCCATTTGACCCAGTGATCCCATTTCTAGGAATCTATCCCAAGAAAACAGAAACACCAATCAGAGAGGATATATGCATCCCTATGTTCATAGCAGCTCAATTTACAATAGCTAACATCTGGAAACAGCCTAAATGCCCATCAGCAGATGAGTGGATTAAAAAACTATGGTACATCTACACAATGAAATACTATGATGCGGAAAAAAAAGAAGGCACTCTTACCATTTGCAACAGCATGGATGAACCTGGGGAGCATTATGCTAGCTAAGCAAAATAAGCCAGTTGGAGAAAGATAAGTATTACATGATCTTACTCCTTTGTGGAATATAATGAACAAGATAAACTGATGAACAAAAATAGAGCCAGAGTCATAGAAGCATCGAACAGGCTGTCCAACCTAAGAGGGAAGGTAGGGGAGTGGGTGGTGTGGGTAAGATATTAACCAAAGATCTTATATGCATGCATATGAGCATAACCAATGGACACAGATAGTATGGGGATGAGGGCAAGTGCTGGGGGGTGGGAGTGGCTAGGGAGAGGTCAATGGGAGGAAAAGGAGACTTATGTAATACTTTAAACAATAAAAAATTTAAATTAAAAAATGAAAAGATAATCTACTGAATGGGAGAAAAAAATTGCAAATAACCTATTTGATAAGGGACACATATCTAAAATATATAAAGAACTAATATAACTTAATAGCAAAATATTCCAAACAAACTGATTAAAAATTGTCAGAAAATCTGAATAGACATTTTTCCAAAGACATGCAGATGGCCAACAGGTACATGCATAGAAGTCCAACACCAGTAATCATTAGGGAACTGTAACTCAAAACCACCATGAGATATCACTTCACACCTGTTGGAATGACTATTATTAAAAAAAAATCAGGAAATAAGTGCTGGAACCCTTGTGTGCTGTTGGTGGGACTGTAAATTGGGGCAGCCAGTCTGGAATTTTGCCAAACATTTAAAAATAAAACTACCATAAGACCCAGCAATTTCACATGTGAGTATTTAGCAGAAGAAAATAAAGAAATAATTCAAAAAGTTATATGCACTCCCATGTTTTTTGTGGCATTATTTACAATAGCCAAGATATGGAAGCAACTTAAGTATCCATTAGTGGACGAATGGATAAAGAAAATGTGCTACATATATACAATCGAATACTATTGGGCCATAAAAAAGAATGAAATCTTACCATTTATCACAACCTGGATGAACCTAGAGGATATTACACTAAGTGACAACACAGACAAAGAAAGACAAGTACCATGTAATTCACTTATATGTGGAATCTAATAAACAAATGAACACAAAATAGAAACAATTTTTTAGATACAGAGATCTACTTGATGACTGCCAGAGGAGGGGGGGCGGGGGAGATGAAATAAAAAGGTAAAGGGATTAAGAACTAAGTAGGGGACCCCCCCCCTAAAAAAAAAATATATATATTTGGGGGGGGGGGGGGCGGCACATTTTTTTTAAAAAGAAAGTTTCAGTAAAGAAAAAAAAAGAAGGCACAGGGGAACATGCAAACGATATCATAGGATGCAATCAGAAAAT